>NW_023416314.1:13655608-14018108 GCF_014108235.1 Myotis myotis | reverse complement strand
TGGGAAGATAGCTTTTTCTCATTCAAAAACCTCCAAACCAGTGATTATCTATGGGCAGGGCAGATGGAGAACATGGTTGTAAGGGAACTTGACTCTACATGGGCCTTTACACTCCTTGATTTGTGAACCATGTGCACATTGCACCCATTCAAAAGTAAAATAAAAATAAACAGAATTTAATCAACTACACTACACACCCAGTGAAAAGTGGCACTATAAGATTAATGAATTGATTGCTTTGGCCTATTAATATTTATTTTGCTTTTCAAGTTTAAAGTAATTAGAAGCTAATCTCTTCCACATTGCTGAGTTCACCGAGTCACAGATTTTATGCCTTTGTACTTTTGAGCTAAATAGGTTGGATTTTTTTGTTTTGTTTTTTAAGCCCCATTTTCTACCCTGGGCCTCTTTGCTGGCTTCCCGGGACACTGAACACAGGACTCCAGGAGGCCTGGTGCCCAAGAGATGGGCCAGAGAGCCATGCAATGAGCCAGGAAAAATAGGAAAAAATTCCGAGTCAGATGGAAGAGACTTAGGATGGGCAAGAAAACATACAGACTGGAAAGGGATCCGGCTGGCATCTTCCTGACCAGATTGGCAGAACAATCCCTGAGGGCATCAGAGCAGCCCAGGAAAGTGGAGAACCATTGTCTGAAGGCGGCCATCATTAGCAGAGCACCAGCCGGCTTCTCACAGAGGGGTGTGATTGCAGCCCCGAACCCGGGCCTGACTCTCACCTGCTTCTAAAACATCCTATTTCTGCACCTGAGAATGAAGCCTTCCCTCCAGGGTGAATGGCAGAGAGGAGGCATGACCATGGACTGATCTTGGACGGCACCACACCACAGCTTGTGTGGCTGCTCTGGGCCCTGTTAGGAGCAGGAGGGAAGGACAAAGAAGCTACAGAAACCTGTAGGGAAGGTACCTCTGAGTCAAGACCTGGGGAAAAGGTGGGCTGTTGCTGCAGCTTCCAGGGACCACCCGAGAAACAAAGCTTTTTAGCCTGAGTCGGCTCATGGCCTTGAGGAGATGGTGATCTCTGCTTCACTCAGAAGATATAAACGCACCGGAGTGGTGAGAGCAAACCTTGGAGACGTGGAATCCTAGCCCTCAGTGCGCAATGGGAGGCCGAGAAGCAGTGGCTCTCGGTCCCCTCTTAGGGGCCCAGAGAGGTGGCTCTGTGGCTGCTGCCTCTGGGCACAGACTGGAGTGACAGAGGACAAGCTCTGGAGCCTGCCTGCCTGGATCCAAACCCGGGTGCCTCTGCTTGCCAACATGTGATCATGTCAGTCAGAGCTCCACAGTCGCTGGGGACAGGAACCCATTCTGGCCAATTTCAGCCCAAAGGGTCATGGCGAGGGAGCGGGGGCAGGAGCCAGGGTGGCCCTGACTTCCATCCCATCCTGTGCCAGAGCTGCTGCTGAGAGAATCCCCTCCCACAAATCCCAAAACGTGCCTACTTACCGTCGTGACACTGAATAAGCTAGTACCTCATCTTTCCTCGGTGTGCTCATTTGTAAAATGGGAATATCATCAGCACTTGCCACACGAGGTTGTTCTGGGATGCCAATACAATAAAGAAGGGCAGACGCTTAGGCCAGGGCTTGGCCCGCAGTGGGTGCTCAGTACATCTCAGTACATCTTAGCCACCACTGTCCGTGTCTCCCCTTCGTGGTTGGCCAAAACCTTTGCTCAAAGGTGCCCCTGTGTCTGGGGCTGCTTCCCTGGGGGCTCTGGAGGGGCCGTGTTGGTGTAGGACGACTGGTCACTCTGACCACTTATGGCACATGCACAGGATCTGCAGCCACCGGGCGCAGCGGTCCCTTCCCAGCAGAGCCAGGCACCCTGCCCTAGGAAGCCACTCTCGCCAGCCCTGACCTTTCCCTCAGGACACCCCAAGGGAACCTCACACATCCCTAGGAAGGCAGTTTTGGCAAAAACATTTCATTCCAACAATTGCGTTTGAAGTGTATTGATGCCCTGTTGTCAGCAGACATAGAAAACATGATTCACATCTGTCACCCACATCTGTCTCTCCACACACACATATGAGACCGTAACCATCCCCAGCCTCACCCTGCCCACCACCTGTGACTTCTGACCCTGGGCAGAGTGAGCAAATCTCCTTCGCTGTTTCTCAGAGATGCCATTTCTAAACTTTGTAATTCAGTTAGCAGCTTGAAAATCATTCATCCAAAGAGTACAGCAGCACACACACACACACACACACACACACACACACACGGTGCCCGCTGTCTCCCAGGACTTCGTGGCCAAGCCAGCACCCTCTGTCTCCTAGAAGTGTAAGCCTCAGAAAGCACTGGTCTTCAGTGCTTCCTCTAGCTCAGTGGTTCTCAACCTTCCTAATGCCGCGACCCTTTAATACAGTTCTTCATGTTGTGGTGACCCCCAACCATAAAATTATTTTCGTTGCTACTTCATAACTGTAACTTTGCTACTGCTATGAATCATAATGTAAATATCTGATAGGCAGGATGTATTAGGCGACCCCTGTGAAAGGATCGTTCGAACGCCAAAGGGGTCGAGACCCACAGGTTGAGAACCGCTGCTCTAGCTGGCTTACTCCAGCTCCCACCACTCCTGCCACCACTCCCGCCTGCTTCTCCAAACCTCAGGCAGCAAATTCCACTGTCTTGAAGATTTTCATGCTTGCTTTCATAAAAGGAGACCTCCCCATCACACTCACACACACACACACTGTGTGGCGCCCACGACCCCTTCACTCACCGCCTCGTGAAATACGCAGTGCCATATTGCTTGTCTTTGGCGTACTGACACGCATAATTTATTTAAGCCGCTTGCGGATTGAATCAGGGCTCATGCAGCTGTTTGTTCAGTAAAAAGAGCCCATTAGAATTCTGGCCACGGCAACAAAGGGAGTTCTGCATTGTCAGGCTTTCTTCAGAAGCAAACCCAGTCCACCAAAATCTGACACAAAACATGTCCCTGTCCTCCAGGATTTCTCTCTTCCAGGCCACGCTCCCACTGTGCAGTGAAAGAGCTGTCTACACTGCGAATCCAATAGTATCAGGCTCCCAACTACTCCCACATACCTGTTACCAGTACCCCACCCCCTTCCCCAGCCACTGCTTCCCACGTTGCCCCAGAGTACAGTTCAACTCCCCTGTCATGACCTACCAAGGTTGTGGAGAGCAGCTACAGTGTGTGGACAGGTTCAAGCCTCGGACTAATGAGAGGGCACGGTTCTCTCGTGGCCACGTGCAAGTCCCAGCTTAGAGGGCAGGGTCCTCCCAGCACAATTATAGCCAGCAGCTATAGTTGTAAGCTTGAACCTATGGTCCAAACACATGGCCCCACGTGCCTGAGTGATGTGGGCTTGATAGAGTTCAGGTGCATGTAATGGAGTAGGATTGAAACCCAGGAGAATGTTGTAAACATCTTGGTGACGCCCTTACTTTGCCTCGTGGAATCTGTCTATAAAATAAAGACATGGCTTGTGGACACTGGCACTGTCTCTCCATCTGGGAGCAGCGTCCCACCCAGACCCAGCTTTTTCTCTTGTCTGTCTTTTCTCCATCCTTCACCGCCCCCTCTCAGGGTCACTGAACCTGGCTGAGCTGGCGTGGCACATAAGGTGCCCTGGGACTGAGTATGCCATGGCTGTGCCGGCTCGCCACACAAGGCCATTGTTATCTGGCCCCTCTCACCTCCAGTTCACCCAGCAGCGCTCAGCCCAGCGCCCCTCTGCTCCAGCACTGCTTCCCTCGCCCCACAAGCCTGGGTCCAGGCCCCTCCTAGGTACTCACCCCAATCAAAACATAACTTGAAGACAGAGACTGTGCCCTTCTTCGCTGTCCCTCCAGCTGCTGACTCAGTGCTGATCCAAACAGGCTCTCAATAATTATGGATTGAATTAATGTGCGTGAATCAATCAAATGGCTGGGGAGGGGTCTCACTGGATCGAAAGACGTTTTGCTTAACAAAAGGACTGGATGCTGGTTTCCCAGGAACAGTGGGGCAAGCCCATCTGGGAATGAATTAGTTATTTACAGGATAGTATGGGGAAGGAAGCCAGTAACAAGGGAAATGAATTAGCTATAAGGAGGAAATAATGCAAATTGGAGTCAATTCAATCAACTAATGTATTCACTCAGCAAGCACATACAGAGCATCAGCGGTGTGCCTGGCACCACCAGGGCCTAGGGATAAAAGAAAATAAGACACAGTCCTTGACCTTGAGGAACTCTGAGTTCAGTAGGAAAAGACTGATGTTTGCAAAGATTATTAATAACAATGAAAATAAAGATCACTAATAACAGTAGCAACTACCTTTGTTGGGCATCCCCACATTCCGCATCCAGTCCTGGGCGTTTTACAGACCTGTGGTCTCATTTTCATCTTCCCATTACGTGGCTGGGCTGGGTGGTGAGAGAGGGAGGAAGGGCCTTAAGTGGGCTGTGGTGTGAGCCAGGGTGGGGCACTGGGCCACCTCCCCCCCTCCTGTGGACAGCCTTGTGTGGCGGTGTGGCCTTCCTGCAGCTGGACCTGGGGCCTGAGCCAATCAATCTTGCGGCCCAGGCAGCTACACTGGGGCCTCCGCAGAGCCCGTAATTAATCTGGCTGGAAACAGAACTTATTTTTACACCTCTTCACATCAGTCCCCACAGACCAGGCTTGAGCACAGAGTGAGAAAACACGAATTGATCCCAGCTGTGAAACCATGGTAATTAGTGCAAAGTACTGAAATCCTCATTTCTGTGGCTGGAACCCCTGGCTCCCTGACCACAAGTGATTAATAACACAAATACCTGTGCCCTCGCCTTCCACCTTCGCGGCCAGGCCCCACCGGCAGCCCCCTGCTTACCTCCGGCCCAGCGATTGGTCACCTCGAGTTCTGGAATGGGCTTTGGAGTTGGTAAATAGAAGGGCTCTGCTAAAATCGTCCCTGAGCCCATGGACTGAAAGTCAGGTAGGTAAGCTGGCTTCAAATCCCAGCACCTACTTGCTAACTGCAACCTGGGGCGAGTTATTCATCCCTCTGAGCCTGTTTCTTAACTGTGAAATGGAAATAATATCATAGAACACAGTTTCTCATACTATCCCAAGTAAAGGACCAGGTTTCAGTGTTTTGTGTGCTTTTTCAAACTTAGACTGACACTTCTGTAAAATACAATGAAAATAAAATGCTTGAACAACGATCTCGCGCTTAGAAGTTGCAGCAATGTCAAATTGCTATAGCAATGTTAAAGGACCTGTTGTCATGGACCATTAACAAATCCTGGGTGGGCAGCGACCCACAGATCACACTCTGAGAAGCACAGCATCTGGCACGGAATAAGGGTGAGCAAGTGTGAACTGCTAGGATAACAAGCCCCCTGCCCGTGCAAGGCACAGGCCCACCATCACACATGCACAGTGTTGGCCAACTCTAGGGAGTCTTCTGGACTTTGTAAAGTTTTATCAAGCAAATGCACTGGGAGAAAGAAAAGTAGTCTCCCAATGAATATTTTTATTTGTTTCTCTATTTACTTTTCGACAAAACTATTTATTTATTTTTTATTTTTTTTTTATTATTTTTTTTTCTTTAATTTTTTTTTTATTGCTTAAAGTATTACAAAGGGTATTACATATGTGTCCATTTTATCCCCCCGCCCTAGACAGTCCCCTAGCCTCCCCTATCCCCCAATGTCTTATGTCCACTGGTTATGCTTCTATGCATGCATACAAGTCTTTTAGTTGATCTCTTACCCCCCTACCTCCTGCCCCGCAACCCTCCCCGGCCTTCCTGCTGCAGTTTGACAATCTGTTTGAGGCAGCTCTGCCTCTGTATCTATTATTGTTCAAAAGTTTATAATGGTCTCTATTATCCATGAATGAGTGAGATCATGTGGTATTTTTCCTTCATTGACTGGCTTATTTCACTTAGCATAATGCTCTCCAGTTCCATCCATGACGTTGCAAATGGTAAGAGTTCCTTCCTTTTTAGAGCAGCATAGTATTCCATCGTGTAGATGTACCACAGTTTTCTAATCCATTCATCTACTGATGGGCACTTAGGCTGTTTCCAGATCTTAGCTATGGTGAATTGTGCTGCTATCAACATAGGGGTGCATATATCCTTTCTGATTGGTGTTTCTGGTTTCTTGGGATATATTCCTAGAAGTGGGATCACAGGGTCAAATGGGAGTTCCATTTTCAGTTTTTTAAGGAAACTCCATACTGTCTTCCATAGTGGCTGCACCAGTCTGCATTCCCACCAGCAGTGCACAAGTGTTCCTTTTTGTCCACATCCTCTCCAGCACTTGTCGTTTGTTGATTTGTTGATGATAGCCAGTCTGACAGGTGTGAGATGGTACCTCATTGTTGTTTTGATTTGCATCTCTCGGATGATTAGTGACTTTGAGCATGTTTTCATATGTCTCTTGGCTTTCTGAATGTCCTCTTTTGAAAGGTGTCTATTTAGGTCCTTTGCCCATTTTTTGATTGGATTGTTTATCTTCCTTTTGTTAAGTTGTATGAGTTCCCTATAAATTTTGGAGATTAGGCCCTTATCAGATATGACATTGGCAAATATGTTTTCCCACACAGTGGGTTTTCTCGTTGTTTTGTTGATGGTTTCTTTTGCTGTGCAGAAGCTTTTTATTTTGATGTAGTCCCATTTGTTCATTTTTTCTTTCGTTTCAAGTGCCCTAGGAGCTGTATCAGTGAAGAAATTGCTTCGGCATATGTCTGAGATTTTGTTGCCTTTGGATTCTTCTAGAATTTTTATGGTTTCCTGTCGTACATTTAAGTCCTTTATCCATTTTGAGTTTATTTTTGTGTATGGTGTAAGTTGGTGGTCTAGTTTCATTTTCTTGCATATATCTGTCCAATTTTCCCAGCACCATTTATTGAAGAGACTATCTTGGCTCCATTGTATGTTCTTGCCTCCTTTGTCAAATATTAATTGAGCATATTGGTTCGGGCCGATTTCTGGGCTCTCTATTCTATTCCATTGATCTATATGCCTATTCTTGTGCCAGTACCAGGCAGTTTTGAGAACAGTGGCTTTGTAATACATCTTGATATCTGGTATTGAGATCCCACCTACTTTGGTCTTTTTCAGGATTGCTGCAGCTATTCGAGGTCTTTTTTTATTCCAGATGAATTTTTGGAGAGTTCGTTCTAGATCTCTGAAGTATGCCGTTGGTATTTTAATGGGAAGTGCGTTGAATTTATAGATTGCTTTGGGTAGTATGGACATTTTAATGATGTTGATTCTACCAATCCATGAACACGGTATGTTCTTCCATCTGTTTATGTCTTCCTCTATATCTTTTTTCAACGTCCTGTAGTTTTCTGAGTAGAGGTCTTTTACCTCTTTAGTTAAGTTTATTCCTAGGTAGCTTATTTTTTCTGGTGCGATGGTAAACGGGATTGTTTTTATAATCTCTCTTTCTGAAAGTTCACTATTGGTGTATAGAAATGCCTCGGATTTCTTGGGGTTAATTTTGTATCCTGCTACATTGCCAAATTCATGTATTAAGTCCAGTAGCTTTTTGATGGAGTCTCTAGGGTTTTGTATGTATAATATCATGTCGTCTGCAAATAAGGACAGTTTTACTTCCTCTTTTCCAATTTGGATGCCTTTTATTTCTTCTTCTTGCCGAATTGCAATGGCTAACACTTCCAGTACTATGTTGAACAGGAGTGGTGAGAGGGGGCATCCCTGTCTTGTTCCTGTTCTTAGGGGAAATGGTGTTAGTTTTTGTCCATTGAGTATGATGTTGGCTGTGGGCCTGTCATATATGGCTTTTATTATGTTGAGGTATGATCCTTCTACTCCCACCTTGCTGAGAGCTTTTATCAAAAATGGGTGTTGAATTTTGTCAAATGCTTTTTCTGCATCAATTGATATGACCATGTGGTTTTTTTCTTTCAATTTGTTTATGTGATGTATCACGTTTATTGATTTGCAGATATTGTACCATCCTTGCATCCCTGGGATAAATCCTACTTGGTCATGGTGTATGATCTTTCTGATGTACTGCTGGATCCGATTTGCTAAGATTTTGTTGAGGATTTTGGCATCTATGTTCATGAGGGATATTGGCCTGTAATTCTCTTTCATTGTGTTGTCTTTACCTGGTTTTGGTATTAGGGTGATGCTGGCTTCATAGAAAGAGCTTGGAAGTGTTCCTTCCTCTTGAATTTTTTGTAGTAGTCTGAGGAGGATAGGTTTTAGTTCTTCCTTGAATGTTTGGTAAAACTCCCCTGTGAAGCCGTCTGGTCCTGGGCTTTTGTTTGCTGGAAGCTTTTTGATGACTGCTTCAATTTCTTCCATAGTTATTGGCCTGTTGAGATTTTTAGATTCTTCCTGACTGAGTTTTGGAATGTTGTACTTTTCTAGGAATTTGTCCATTTCCTCCAGGTTGTCTAGTTTGTTGGAGTAGAGCTGTCCATAGTATTTTTTAACAATCATTTGTATTTCTGTGGGGTCTGTTGTTATTTCGCCTCTATCGTTTCTGATTTTGTTTATTTGGGTCCTCTCTCTTTGCTTCTTGGTGAGTCTGGCTAGAGGTTTGTCAATCTTGTTTATCCTTTCAAAGAACCAGCTCTTGGTTTCATTGATTTTCTGTATTGTTTTTTTGGTCTCTATGTCATTTATTTCTGCTCTAAAAAACTAATTATTTAAATTCACTGATATTTCTGTTTAGATTTAAGTTCTAAATTTTAGTGGTCATCTTAAGACATTCATTTCCTTTCCTAAGACCCCCTACATAACAAGGCTGACTCAGCTATGGGTGGGCTGCTACAGGCCTATTATGTTGGCCTGATTCTCTCCTAGGAAAGAGTATTACAGAAGTGAGCCAAAGACAGCCACTGTATATTGGCCCCTGGGTTGTGTACTTCCTCACAGCACATAGCAGGTGGGATCCGTTCTGAGCAAAACCCTGATGACACCAAACTCAAATTTTTACACAACCAATTGCCTTAACCTCAGCCCAGGTAAGCAGATTTGGGACCACTTAGAGCTGCCTGCTTTACATGCCCTGTGAATCTACTGGCCATGGATCCTGTGGGGATAAAGAGCCCCAGCCACACTGCCCTTCCAGTTGTCTGGCCCAGAGACTCCTCACCTTCCTCAGTGACATCAAATTACTGTCTGTTCCCACCTCTATGGCTTTGCCTGAAGAAGTTTCTGGGCCAGAAATGGTCCAACTCTACCCCTTCCCGCTTCTCATTCCTCTCCCCCAAAAAAGTGGCTCTCACTCTTCTCTCTAGGTGACCTCCTCCGTGCTTCCTCTCTTGCTGTACTAATCAGACCCCATTGCCATGGTCTGCTGGCCTCTGTCTCCTTGACCAGACGCTCAGCTTCCCTGTGCATAGACCAAGTCAGACTTATCTTTATGTCCCTCGCAGAGAGCACAGCTGTTTGTTGAAGGAGTGAATGAATGAATGAATGAATGAATAAGTGTATTAGGGATGGAGGCAAGCTAAGGGGCTGGGTCTGGAGGTTGAGGCACTGCCTACAGAAGTTAGAAATTACAATTAGACTAAAGTTGATGGTGACCTTTTATTTAGGTCTTTGGGGATGATAATTAGTTAAGAGATGAGGTAATTGGGAATTAGAACAGACCCTAAACCCAATGACTGGTGTCCTTATTTTAAAAAGGAGAGGACACACACAGAACCACACATGTGAAGAAAGCCATGTAGAGATTGGACTGATGTACCTACAAGCCAATGAACATTGAGAATTGTTAGCAACCACCAAAAGCTAGGAGAGGGGTATGAAACAGACTCTTTCTCAGGAACCAATGCTGCCCAGCACCTGGATTGTGTACTCATGCCCACCTGAACTATAACAGAATACATTTCTATTGTTTTAAGCCACATAGTCTGTGGTGATTTGTTATACTAGTGCTAAGAAACCAATACATTTATTATAAGTATTGATATGGTGGGGTTTGTGTCTACCATCTTGCTTTATGATTCTATATTTCCATTTGTTCTTTAGCCTTTTTTCCTTTTTTTCTGTTTTATTTTTAGTTAGTATAGTCTTCTTTAGTATTTCATTTTATTTCCTCTGCTAGTTTATCTATATTTCGTTATTGTATATATTTAAGTGGCTGCTCTAAGAATTGCAGTATGGCAATTTTTATTAAATTTTAATAAATATTTACTTAATTTTTACTTACTTTTTATTAAATTTATTAGGGTGCATTTGTTAATAAGATTATATAAGTTTCAAGTGTACATTTATATGATACATGATCTGTATGCAATATGGTTTCTTAACTTATCACAGTCTGCTCAGAGTTAATATCATACCATTTTATATATAACGACTTAATCTTACAACAATATTATTTTAGTAACTCCCCTCTTCTCTTTTGTGCAACTAGTTTCTTCAGTTTCCTTTCCCTCAAGCCCCCCACTTTCTCTCCCCTTTCTCTTTTTCATCCTTCCCAGGTCATAGGCGATCTAATGGTAAAGCCAGGTTTTAGTCCCATCTTACAGACTTGAGCACATCTGTCATTGTTGGATTCCTTGAAATAACTGAGAATTTACTTAAACGTTCATCTGTTTGGAGAAAAGTCTGAGCTCAAGGCAGCATCACTAGAACTCAAACTGGTAGAGCTGGGAAGGCCCGGATGAAACAGTGAAGCAACCACAAGGAGCAGTAAGCATGTCAAGTTGGCTAGCGAGGGGTGAGTGCTGCGAGCTGGTGTCACAGGGCCACGTGGGCCTCCCTCATAAGAAGCTTGGGTTGTCTTCTCATTAGAGACTTTTAAACCCACTAATGGCAATGAAGAGACATGCCACGAAAGCTGCTCTGAAAGATCACTGTGGCCAAGCTGCAGAGAGCCTGGCTCGCAAGAAAGAAGAAATGGAAGCAGAGAGGTCAGCTAAGAGGCTGCTGCTCTCACCCAAGAAGAGCTGAGGGGAAAGATGGATTTCTCCGAACGTCCCTGAAAGCCTGTCGTAAAACTCCATTTCTTTGAATCAGTGCGTGTATTTCATCAGGGAGCAGTCTCAGACCACGAGATGAAAGAAGGAATGGCCTGTGTGCACCACAGCTGCCGAGCCAGCTGTCAGATGTAATAAATCGCATTTACCTGCAGAGCCTCAGGGAAGTGGCTGGCTGGCAGCAGAGATTCGCTACTGAGAGGAGTGATCCCCTCCTTCCTGTGACCCGTCCAGCTGACTTGGGCATGCTTGGAGTGGAGGAGGGCAAATGTGGTCTCCACTGGCTGCCTTGGCCATCGCTCCTTCTAAAGCTGAAGAGCTCCTCTTCCACGTTGGGAAAGCAGTCCTGGAAGTGTTTGGCTAAAACGCAAACTGTTACCACGGCACTAGGACAGCTTTAATGCATGTTTGAAGGGAAAGCCTGCATCTTTGAAGATTTGCTGACTTTTCAAATGTCAAAACAGGTAGCCCCAGGCCCTCCCCTTTCAGGAACTCTTCTCAGGTGCTTCTCTCACAGGTAGAAGCTGAAGGCTCAGGGGAGTGAGGAGGAATGAGGCAGCCTGCTCACCCCAAGGATTAGGGGAAGTAGTAATCTGACAGAAATTGTCCTGCCATTCACCACTTCCACCCTGCTCACTCCCACGACATATCTAGCGACACATCTGATCTGTCCTCTGATCCCAAAGCAGAGAACATGGACAGGATGCTTCATGCCTAACATCAGAGGGGCTGGAGCTGGTGCCTTGCTGCTGGAAGACAGGGTGTACTAAAACAGGCCAGATAATAGATCAAGTGGTTACCAAAATTATGACTGCTCTCATGGAGCTTACATTCAGTGCAGCATCTGTCAAGAAACAGTTCCCCAGGAATGAATGATCTTCCATCAGCTGCTAGTCTCCCCTGCTCCCCCCCCCCCGCCCCCACTCCTTCCTACAGATGGATCCACCAAGGCAGGCTCTTCTCTGACTCATTTGGAGGGGGGTGGGGGGGGGGTCAGAGCGGGAGGTCAGATCAGGCAGGTTAACCTGATCCTCATGCTCCCAAACACTGATAGACCATGGACCATTGCCTTCAGTAAACTGTTTGCCCAGAACCAGAAAGCCCCCGCCCACCTTTTTCAGCTTCTCTCTGCACTGGGTCTCCCTGCTGGATGTAATCCCATAGAGCCAATACTAGGCCAGCTTCCCTCCCAGCTTCCGAGCCCTTTGACCCACCTGGTTGCCATGGGAGCTAGTCCAGTGTCTCCCTCCTCCATCCCAGCTTCTCCATGGCTGCATTGACGTTCAGGCCTCAGTATGCTTTCTGCTTCCGCCTACCTTAAAACAGTCCTTCCCTTGAATATGGTTTATCCATTCCAGGCCATCTACTACTTCTTTTTCCTTTCCACTTGGCTGTCAAAAATATATAAGTATATATATTAATTTGTCTAGGATTTGCTTTCTCAACAATATTTTCTCTCTAAATGCAACAAGTCTAATCATCACCTCCCAGGCACTAGATCTCAAGTCTGACTACACATTAGAATCACCTGAGAAAAAGTATTAAAATATGGGAGCTTTCACCCTACCTTAGCCTTGTTAATTCAGAACCCGCATTCTGTAAAGCACCAGGGAAATGTAATGTGCAGCGGCTTGAGGACCACTTCCAAGGGGACCGCACCACAGTAGGGATGAGGGCTGGCAGGACACTGGGCCACGGACAGCCCCTGGATTATAAAGGTGGATAAGGACAGACAATGGGCCAAAAATCAGCAGCAAAATCAACCAGAGCCTGATTTCCTGCCAGGAAACATACACAGGTTTGATCTGCTACTGATTTTTTATTTTTTGTGTAAAGTTGTTATAGAAATCCAAGTCTGTGGAATCACTAAATTCTATACTTGGAAGTCCCAGCAGGAAACAGAGTGGGCCAGTATCTCCATGGACCAGAGGGCTCTGGGAGGTGCACACAGTTGCAGGAAAGAGGACGGGAAATCTCCCTGCCTCTCCCCATGTTCCCCAAACGCCACCGTCCTGGAGACAGTGGGCTCCCAGGGGTCACAGTGGTTCAGCTCCACTCTGGACGTTAGAGGTGGTCTGACCTCTGCGGCCATGTGGCTCAGTCATTCTCAAAGCTGGCTGCACCTTAAATAATTTAAAAGACCAGAAAGGAGGAGCTATAATCTCTGATTTTCACCCCAGACTAACTGAAACAAAAACTCTAGCGTGAAGCCCAAACAACCATGCTTCTACAAAGAGCCCCGGGGGATACCAATGTGAGAACCCTTCTAGCCCAACCCTCTCCCTCGATGAGGAAACCACAGACCCTGGATTAGTCAATAAAAGGCATTAGACAGGTTATATGAGCCACTTTGGAAGAAACCAAATCAGAGCCTCATCAGGCACTAAACACCAAATTGAATTCCAGAAACTTTATGTAGAAAACTCAATCCTTAACCAAAAAAAACATAGAAAAAAAGTGAATATCTATCTGTTAAAAAAAAAAAAAAACACACAACAGAAATGCTCAACTATATCAGTTAGAAAGAGAAATGTGAATTCAAGCAACATTGAACTGTCTTTTCCCAGGTAATACATAAGTAGGATTTTTAAAAAATGAATGTTGAATGATGCAGGTAAGACAGATACTCACCCACTGCACTTTGCTTTTGTGACTTGTCAGTTCATGTCCTCTCATGCATTGCTGGGGGGTGTATGTTAAGCATTTTGAGAAGCAATTTGAAAATAGCTATCAAAAACTTTGAAAATATTCTAGCAAAAGAATGTTCTATTAGTCAGGGTACTGTGGAGAAACACAATTGATAGGATGTGTAGATATATATGCAGATATAGATATAAAGATTTATTTTTAAATATTGGCTTGTGCAATTATGGAAACTGACAAGTCCAAAATCTCCACAGTGGAGTGGCAGGCTGGAGACCCAGAGAAGAGCCACTGCTGCAGTTCAAGTTCAGAGGTCATCAGTCTGGAGACTGAGGAAAGAGCCAGGGGCTACAGTTCAAGTCCAAATCCATCTGCTGCAGAATTCCCTCTTGCTTGGGGAGATCAGTCTTAATTTTTTCTATCCAGGCTTTCAGCTGGTTGGATGGGGCCTGCCGCATTATGAAGAGCAATCTGCTTTAGTCAAAGTCCACCAACTTAATACATTTTTCCACTTAATACCTGTGAGATTTTCTGAGCCTTCCTTTATTTGTCAAATACAAATATTGCAGGATTATAAGAATTAAGTTATATAATAAATATAAAGTACCTGGCACATAATAAATGCTTAATAAATGATAGCTATTTTTAATATTCTCACTCAGAATCCTCCTTCGGTATTCTATGCTAAGGAAGTAACCTGAAATATAAAAACTGTGTTATTGCTATAATATCCATTATGCTGAAAAACAGCAAATAACCTAAATGTCCAACCATAGAACAATGGCTAAAGGAACTATAGTAGGAGAGAAGATTAAGCAGCCATTAAAACTCATGATTGGTAAGTATAGAAACACTTACCAACACTTACCAAAAAAAATGTTCGTGCTACATAAAGCAATAAAAGCAGGAAACAAGAATCGTATACATTGGATGTGCTCAACTATGTAAAAAGGGACAATGAAATAGTAAAATAAAATACTCCAAAAAATTTTTCATCTTTTCTTTTTCTGTATTTTCCCAATCAACAATGAGCTTTCATGTTTTAGGAATTAGACAACGTTAATATAATTTCCTTTAAAAACATGCAGCTTCAGATTGCCCCAGTGATGACCTCTCTTGGACCTGGTGGCCAGTCACACCCTCTCCCAGTCTGGACCTCCTCAATCCAGCTGGGTCTCAGCTGGCCATGGGAAGACATGGTAGGTGCGTCCCAGGCTGGCTGCCAGCGTTCTTTGGATCATTTACAACTAGGCCACCCCATCGAAATGCTCCGAATATTTTTTCATCAGTTGACTCCCTCACAATTCCTACCCTGAGGCCTATATAATGGTAGCTACATTTTCCTTATTTTCTTGCACAAAGGGCATTAGGGCTGTCTCCAGTTTCCTAGCCTTGAGGTGCGGGTAGTAGACAGAAGTTAGATAAGCCGAGTGCCTGACTGAACACGTGTCCATTTGGCCTGTGTTCCACCCACAACACTGAGGGCCTAATTAGGACCAAGAGGCATCCAGCTAACCTCACCAGCCCTCCAGATGACAAAGGATTGGCTGTCCGGGGGTCCACGGTCCAACAGCACTCCTTGCACTGCCTCATCTCGTGAGCTGCGTGTGATTCGGAAAACAAACTACCCAACTCAGAAATCACAGAGTAGGAGAAAACCAGGGGAGGAGAAAAGAGGAAGGTTGGCTTCTCCCTGCCACTACTTATGTATAACTGAAGCATAAATGAGGATCAAGATTTTGCCAGTGTGAGAAAAGTTGAATTCTGCTTGAGATGGAAGATCAGGAAATGATTTGTGCAGCTTATGAATAATTTCATCATGGTCACAGGCGTCAAGTCAGAGAAATGCATGAGTAGCCAGCATGGCATAACTCCCCGCCCCCTTAGGGGGCTCCACATCAGGCACCAGAGTGATTTTCAGGGTGGGGCATGGCAGTGAATGCTTCTGGCTCCATGTGCAGCAGGAAAACAAACATTTCCTTGGCCTTTTTCATCATTCCACAGTGTCCTCTTCAACTATCATATGTCTCTTCTTTTGTCCTTTCCCCTCATTTTCTAACACACTTTTCCACCCTGCATTGCATTGCTAAGGGCTTAGCTAGATAAGAGACTAACTTGTAAAAGTGTGCACAGCGCCCCCTGCAGAGGTATCCACAAGTAACTAAGGGGTTCTCTTTAAACACCTTTTTCCTTTATGAAAGATAACACTGAACATTTCTGTATAATCCCTTTCATTCTTTACTCTGCATAATTTTCTATTGGACTTTTGACTATAGCTGAGAGACATTGTATGAATGATTATAAGGCCCACTTTATTTTTATTTAACAAGCATGTCCCCTAAATTATTATAGATCACTAGAGGCCCGATGCACAAAAATCGTGCAAGAGTATGCCTTCCTTACCCCGGCTGCCGGCACCAGCTTCCCTCTGGCATCCGGGACCCAGGCTTCCCTCTGGCCACCAACAGGCACCTGGGACCCAGGCTTCCCTCGCAGCCCCGGCTTCGTCCAGAAGGTCGTCCGGAAGGATATCCGGAAGGATGTCTGATCTAATTAGCATATTATGCTTTTATTATTATAGATAGGAAAGATCATTTTTTAAGGTACATTATTTACTTATCTCCTTCTCTTTGTCATACAATAGTCTCTCCTTATTCATGGTTTTAATTGCCTGCAGGTGACCATGGTCTAAAAATATTAAATAAACAATTCCTAAGTTTTAAATGGCGCTCCATTCTGAGTAACATGATGAAATCTTGAGAGTCCTGCTCCTTCCCGCCCAGGACATGTCTCATGCCTTTGTCCAGTGTCTTCACGCTGTAGACAGTCCCTACCTGCGAGTCATGCTGTAGCCATCTTGGAGGCCAGGTTGACTGTTGTGGTATCGCTTGTTCAAGTCACCCTATTTTACAGTAATGTGGTGATGCTGGCAGTTCAGACATGCCAGAGAGAAGCTGTAAAATGCTTCCTTTAAGTAAAAAAGGTAAGTACAACTCAGTAAGATATTTTGAGAGATGGAGACCACATCCACATAACTTTCATTACAGGATTATGTAATAATTGTGCTTATTATTAGTTATTATTGTTAATCTATTAACTGTGCCTAATTGATAAACTAAACTTTTCCATAGATATGAATATATAGGAAAAGACAGTGTATTTATAGGGCTTGGTACTATCCACCCTTTCAGGCATCCACTGGGGGTCTTGGAATATATCCCCCATGGATAAGGGGGGACTACTGTAATTCCTCTTAAGGAAGGATTTGTCTGAACTTAGAAAAATGCTTTTGAGTCCTGGATGTAATAACAGCTAACGTACTGAATACCAAATACATGCCAAGATTATTCCAAGTATATTTTACTCCTGTATTTATTTCGCTCCTTTGGCCCTCACAGCAAATCTTACAAGAAGAATGTGCACTATTGATTTCACCACCTTGTGTAGGTAAGGAAACGTGGAGATAGACATAGTGAATCACTTGCTGCAGCTCCTGGCTAGAAAGTGGGAGAGCAGAGCATGTGAATCCGTGCACTTCGGCTCCAGAACTTGGGGTCTGAATCGCAAAAGGGGTGGTAAGGCCAAGGGCTGAGGGCTGAGCTAGTTCAGAGTTCAAGGATGAGGGCAGAACTGCTCAGCATGAGACAAGAAAAGAAATGTATTATTGAAGCAAGAGACGGTGGGTGGGGAGAATGGAAGAGAAGAGTCGAGGAATAAAGTGGGAAAGGCCAAGAGAGGACCTTCCCTGGGGGGGGGGGGGGGAGCCTAAAACACAGCTTTAGAGAGCAGGAATGTCTACAATGAATGAATGAATTTTTTTTTATTTTTTTTTTTTAGTTATTGCTTAAAGTATTACAAAGGGTATTACATATGTGTCCATTTTATCCCCCCGCCCTAGACAGTCCCCTAGCCTCCCCTATCCCCCAGTGTCTTATGTCCATGGGTTATGCTTATATGCATGCATACAAGTCCTTTAGTTGATCTCTTACCCCCCTACCTCCTGCCCCCCAACCCTCCCCGGCCTTCCCGCTGCAGTTTGACAATCTGTTTGAGGCAGCTCTGCCTCTGTATCTATTATTGTTCAAAAGTTTATAATGGTCTCTATTATCCATGAATGAGTGAGATCATGTGGTATTTTTCCTTCATTGACTGGCTTATTTCACTTAGCATAATGCTCTCCAGTTCCATCCATGACGTTGCAAATGGTAAGAGTTCCTTCCTTTTTAGAACAGCATAGTATTCCATCGTGTAGATGTACCACAGTTTTCTAATCCATTCATCTACTGATGGGCACTTAGGCTGTTTACAATGAATGAATTTTTAACAACGGCTTTGTTAAGGTATAATTGGCAAACTGTACTTATTTAAAATACACTATTTAATAAGATGACATCATCACCACAGACAAGATAGCAAACAATTGCATCACCCCCAAAGTGCCCTCACGCACTTAGCATTCCCCCAAACCCCTGCCCACCCAGGCAACTGCTGATCTTCCTCCTGTCACTATAGGTTAGTTTGCATTTTCTGGAATTTCATATAAATGAAATTGTGCAGTCTGTACTCTTTTTCTGTCTGGTGTCTTTCACTCAGTGTGATTATTATAAGCTTCATTCATGTTTCAGTGTGTTTCAATAGTTTATTCCTTCTCCTTTCTGAGAAGCATTCCATTGTATCGATGCATCAAAGTTTGTTTATCCAGTCACCTGTTGATGGACATTTGGGCTGCTTCCAGTTTGTGACTATTACAAATAAAGCTTCTCTGAGCAGTCCTGTTTATCTTTGTATGGAAAAAAAAATGCTCTCATTTCAGTAGGAGTAGAATGGCTGTGTCATATTTTAGGTTTATGTTTGACTTTTTAAGAAATTATTTTCCAAAGTGTTTGTACCAGAAATGCATGAGATTTTCCATTCCTCCACATCCTTGTTAACACATGTATCATCAGTCTTTTAAATTTTTAACATTGTAAAAATGTATAGAAATATCTCATTGCGGTTTTAATTGGCATTTCTCTAATGTTGAGCATCTTTTCATGTACTTATTTACCATGAATGTATCTTCCTCGATAAAGTGTTCATTAAAATATTTTTTTATTTGCCTATTGAGTTGCTTTATTGAGTTTTGAGAGTTATTTATGTATTTGGATACAAATCCTTTATCAGATGTCATTTGCAAGTATTTTCTTCCAGTCTGTGGCTTTTCATTCTATTAACTAAAAGAGAGAGAGCCACTGGGGTAGGAGGGTGGGCAAACTTTTTGACTCAAGGGCCACAATGGGTTCTTAAACTGGACGGGAGGGCCAGAACAAAAGCATGGATGGAGTGTTTGTGTGAACTAATATAAATTCAAAGTAAACATCATTACATAAAAGGGTACGGTCTTTGGTTTTTTTTTTAGTTTTATTCATTTCAAACAGGCCGCATCCGGCCCGCGGGCCGTAGTTTGCCCACGGCTGCGTGACTAGGGCCACCTTTTGGTGTTAGGTTTTTCTGAACTATTTTAGAACAGTAAGAGTTCGCCCACTGGTGCTAGCAGAGCCAAACACTAGACACCGAAAATGGCAGTGGAGAAAGATCGGCTATTTTATCATGAATGGCACCACCCAGGAACCTGGAAGCTAATGTTCAAACGCCTGAACTCCCTGATGGTGTGGAGGTTACAGGTCACAAGGGCAAAATCACCAGACATGGTGATTAGCGGTTTGGTGTCCTGCTGGGAGCTGATCAGCTGAGGTCAGATAAGAACAGCCCCGAGGTCTCTCAGCTCCCTCTGTCCCCCTTAGGGCTCCTAACTGAAGGCAACTTGGGTCAGGGTGTTATCTTTAGCCTGCCTGAGGTCTGAACTACGGAACCATTAATCAGGTACAGGCTATTGTCTTCTGCTGCCTTGGGGGTTCCTGATTATGGTGGGGGGAGCTAGGTTTCTGATATATATGGAGAAAGAGAGAGAGAGAGAGAGAGAGAGAGAGAGAGAGAGAGAGAGATGATTTTGAGAGTCAACTGTGACAGGGGCAGCCCTGCTGTATATTTTAATGGCATCTTTTTTATAGAATTTATTGCGGTGGCATTGATATTAATGACATCTTGAAACAGACATTTCAGTAACCCATCTAAATTGCCTCCTTGTTTCCTGTGCTTTGAGTTGTGGGCACAGAGGTGTAGAAACCTCTGGTAGCCCTAGGGCAGAGCCCAGATAAGCACTGCTTTCCCATCCATGCCAAGGGCTGACATCAAAACGTTTCTGCAACACAGAGGAAGCACTATGGTACTTGCCTGTTCACCACTGACAATCTCTAGCTCATCACCAAGGAGGAAAGAGAAGCCCTCCCTCAGCGGAAAGACCAGAGGTGGTTTGATCTGATGCAGTGGCTACATAACACTGCCTCCTTAGAAATTATATTGCAATAGGAATATTGGCAGCATCACCAAAATAAGTAAATAAATAAAACTCTCTGGCCCCAAGTTTACCTTAGACTTGCCTATAGCTATCACAAAGAATACATTAGGAGATTGCATCAGGGTTAGAATCTTGTTCCAGAGGAAGTGCTGCTAATCTCAGAGAGAACTGGGAAGTTGCAGTTTGGCCATTATTTCCTTTTATACAAGGACTAGTGGCCTGGTGCACGAATTCGTGCACATTGAAAGGAAATTAATTAGGAGAAATATTTTAATATCACTATTCACCCTTTCCTTATAATAGAAATGTCAACCAAATTCACAATCAACAATGACAGATTGAAACACACACATGCAATTGGCACCAGCGAAAGCTTTATATATATCGTGCATGCACAAGTCAACTTAGCCTTTTATATATATAGAATAAACTTGCTTAATTAGACCTGCTTTCTGATGTAGCTAAACTTTTTCCAGCCCAGTGAAGCACACCAACTTCTCTTTCAGGTAATTGTCAGCAACACAGCAGTAAATATCAACACGAAGCAGATTATTACTGTAAATCATGCAGGGAGAACAAAGGGTAAAATATTTAACTGCAGCAGTGTATGACTATATTCTGCACAGTGAGAAAACCTGAAGTCATTTTTCAAGGTCCACCATTTCTTCCTTTATTTTAGTCGAGTCAAGTTTCTAAGCTTTATAAATCTCCATTTTCCAGCTAATGAAAAGAAAATAGGATTCCACCAAGTCTCCTATCTATCTACTCTAGGACTTCTGTGATGATCAAATGAGATGAAGCATGGGAAAATGCTTCACGGACATTTGGTTACAGTGTAAAATGTTTGCACCTGGTTATAAAGCAAGTTGGGTTCCTGGGCTGAAGAAACTGCAAGGAGGCTAGTTGCTAGGGAGAGGAAGCCAGGTGCTGCTACATGATGTCATTACCCAGCGCCCGCAGCCACCATTTCTGGGATAGGCTGCACTGTGGGCCACATTTTGCTCCATGGGGTCTCGCCAGTGTTGGCTGCAATTTGGTGGCTGTTGCTCCAGGGTGGTGGCAGGGCCTGTGTCGCACTTGGAGGAAGCTGAGTGTTGCTTTGTGGGCACTAGGTGCGCAATGCTGTTTCCCTGTAAATGGCCAGTGTGTGTCACGGAAGCTCCTGCATTGAGCATCTGCCCCCTGGTGGTCAATGTACATCATAGCAATTGGTTGGATGGATACTTAGCATATTAGCCTTTTATATATGTAGACTAGAGGCCCAGTGCATGACATTTGTGCACTGGGGGGGGGGGTCCCTCAGTTCAGCCTGTGCCCTCTTGCAGTCCGCTGGGAGCGGGCCTAAGCCAGCAGGTGGACATCCCATGAGAGGTCCTTAGCACTGCTGTGGAGGCGGGAGAGGTTCCTGCCACCGCCACCGTGCTCGCCAGACATGAGCCCGGCTTCTGGCTGAGCAGCGCTCCCCCTGTGGGAGCGCACTGACCACCAGGGAGCAGCTCCTGTGTTGAGCATCTTCCCCCTGGTGGTCAGTGCACATCATAGAGACCGGTTGTTCTGCCATTTGGTCAATTTGCATATTAGCCTTTTATTATATAGGATTGTTTTGTTTGGAGCAGTGGTGAACCAATCTATTTAGAGCCAATCGCTTACGAAGCAAAGTGAGCTATGAGAAAAAAAGGAACTTTTAAACAGCACATTGGTCTCAGAATGACATAGACATCTATGTCCAAGAGACGGAAGGATACTCAGGACAGTGTTCGGCTCACTAGAGGGCTCAGGTATTTCAGAATGCTTTGGGGTGGGAAGGACTTTTGACAAGTTAGCCACAATGGTAGCCTGATGTGGCCTGATCAAGTGACAATTTAGTCAAAACAGTTTTTCTGGTTGGGGGTTTTTGTTTGTTTGCTTTTCCCAGTTTGCCTGTACAGCAGCTGAAGAGTTTATTGTTGTTACTTGAAGGAAACCAGCTCGAAAGTGGTCTCAGTGGCCTTGGAGCAACCCCCAAAGAGCATCCTGGCTCTTCTAAGCCAGTGGCTCTCAACCTTCTGGCCCTTTAAATACAGTTCCTCATGTTGTGACCCAACCATAAAATTATTTTCGTTGCTACTTCATAACTGTAATGTTGCTACTGTTATGAATCGTAATGTAAATATCTGATTTGCAGGATCGTCTTAGGCGACCCCTGTGAAAGGGTCGTTCGACCGCCAAAGGGGTCGCGACCCACAGGTTGAGAACCGCTGTCTAAGCAATCGTGGCCAGGTGCTATGCGGACAGGGCTTCAGGCGGGGGCAGGTTTACACAGGGAGACTCTGGCTGTGGCTTGGAACAGTCACCCTAGGCACTCTTACCCAGTTTATCTGCACAAGGCCAAGGAAAAGAGATAATTTCCTGTTACACTCCCGCCTGGCAGTGACCTCTACCTTGGCGAGCAGGGTACTTAGCCTCATTCTGCTTCTAACTCCAGCGCCGCCTGCAGCCCAAGGATCAGCTCATCAGCGGGCTGAGAAGGGTGGTTCAGAAGTTGAAAGACAAGAATGGTGACAACAGGCAAGGTGCTGGACTGTGTTTCCTGTCCA
Source organism: Myotis myotis (assembly GCF_014108235.1). Lineage (NCBI taxonomy): Eukaryota > Metazoa > Chordata > Mammalia > Chiroptera > Vespertilionidae > Myotis > Myotis myotis. Next base: position 13,995,557 of record NW_023416314.1, on the reverse strand, counting down.
GAACCAAGATTGTTTACTTAGATTAGAATAAATCCAGATGTGGTGAAGCTACCCAAGTGCAATTCTATCTGGGGCTTGCTCGAAAATAACCGTGGGGGGGCAGGGGGGGGGAGGTAGTTGGATGTGGATGAGGGGGAGTTATAGATAAAACAGTCATCACAGGAATTGACACTTGTTGAAACTGGGTGATGGGTACATGAGGGTAATAGTCTTCTTATGAAATGGGTAATAGTCTTCTCATGCAAACTAATGGGTGCAAAGTGCTCATCATACAGTAAGTGCTCAATAAATAGTAGCTATTTCCCCACTTTACACTTGAAGCTCAGCGCAGTAACTTGCCTGCGGTCACAGTCCTAGGAAGCGGTAGAGCTAGATCTCTCAACTCCGCCTGTCTTACTCCAAAGCCTGTGCTCTTGGCCACGCTCTTGTTTAATGACACCGTACCCAGTGCCTGGCATATACTCATCACCAGGTCCACCTACTGTATTAAGTACTTTGCATGAATTACCATATTTAATTAACAGACCTATGAGGAAGGACTATCAGCATAGACATTTTACAACTGAGAAGACTGAGGCAGAGAATATTTGAGCATCTGCCCAAAGAGAAAGGTCAGTAGGATGGAGCCAGACCTGGAGCCCTGGCACCGACTCGAATCCACCCTCCTAACCGCGGGCAGTGTCGATGCGCACGCTGGGTGAGGGTGTGTGCAGAGTCAGAAGAGGGGCAGACGGTGGAGATGGCCCTGGTGACCCCTGGGCTGTCTTGGGAAACTCCCAACAAAAACCGCGTTGTTTAGAAACAGTCAGCCCTCGTTCCCTTCTCAATACTTTTCTCACCCCCTTCACTGTGGCAACTTCCCCGCCGCCTCCTTCCTGTATGTCTCTTTTTCCTCTACCTTTTTCTGTCTCCACTGTTCTCCCCAACTTGGCTCCTCGTTGGCTTTGAAATTTGTGTTTGCTTAATCCCCCCTCCATGAAGAGCCCTGCGTGGGCCTTGGCCTGGTCATGGAGTCAAATTCCTCGGTGTCTCATTCAGCTAACGTCCCACGGCTGACACGGAACGAGCGGCCAGAGGTTGCAGAGATGCAGGACCCAGCTCTCAGGAGGTCAGTGTCGTGCTCGCAGACAGTGGGACATTAAAGAGCACCTGTCATGTGCCCATGGGGCCTCTCCCAGGCATGGAGCACGCATGACCATAAAACACGCAAGAGCCCTTGCCTTCAAACTGAGGCGTGTGATGTGGAGGTGAAATGGAGGAACTGGAAACTGGGATAAAGTTGGGGAGGTGCTGTTCCTGTGTCAGAAACAAGAGCAGGACACTCCACAACACAAGAAAGTGATACCTGGATTGAGCCTGAAAGCACAGGAAGCCTGGTGAGGAGGGTGTGCAGAGTCACAGGCAAAGGCCTGGAGTTGCACTAAGGGTGTTACCTCTGAGCCAAAAGTGTGAACAAGAAAAGATGGGATTAGAAAGAAGCACAGCCCAGCTGGCGTGGCTCAGAGGTTGAGCATTGACCTATGAACCAGGAGGTCACGGTTCGATTACCAGTCAGGGCACATGCCTGGGTTGCGGGCTTGATCCCCAGTGTGGGGCATGCAGGAGGCAGCCAATCAATGATTCTCTCTCATCACTGATGTTTCTATCTCTCTCTCCCTCTCCCTTCCTCTCTAAAATCAATAAAAATATATTTTTAAAAAAAGAAAGAAAGGAAGGAAGGAAGGAAGGAAGGAAGGAAGGAAGGAAGGAAGGAAGAGAGAGAGAGAGAGAGAGAGAGAGAGAGAGAGAGAGAGAGAGAGAGAATCCTATATAATAAAGAGGTAATATGCAAATTGGCCATCACACCCTCACACAAGATGGCCGCCCCCATGTGGTCACAAGATGGCCACCACAAGATGGTCAGCAGGGGAGGGCAGTTAGGGGCAACAAGGCCTGCAAGGGAGGGAAGTTAGGGGTGACCAGACCAGCAGGGGAGGGCAGTTGAGGGCAATCGGGTCAGCAGGGGAGCATTAGGTGTCGATCAGGCTGGTAGAGGAGTGGTTAGGGGGTGATCAGGCTGGCAGGAAGAAGCAATTAGAGGCAATCAGGCAGGCAGGCAGGCAAGCATTTGGGGGCCAGCAGTCCCAAATTGTGAGAGGGATGTCTGACTGCCGGTTTAGGCCCGATCCCTGTGTGCCTAAACCAGCAGTCAGACATCCCCCGAGGGGTCCAAGATTGGAGAGGGTGCAGGCTGGGCTGAGGGACACCTTTCCCCAGTGCATGAATTTCTTACTTCAGGCCTCTAGTGAAAAAAAGAAAGAAGGAAGGAAGGAAGGAAGGAAGGAAGGAAGGAAGGAAGGAAGGAAGGGTGGTCAGAGGAAGCCGTAACTGCAGCCTGAAGGCTCTGGGCTCTCCCTTGTTGGCCTGCGTGTTTGCTAAACTCACCTAATAAGAGTCAGGGTGCTTGCTAAAGGCTGCCTCCCAAGTTCCACGCTGGACCTGCTGCATCAGGCTTCAGGGGAGAGGCCTTGAATGACCCGGTTCAACCAGCCGTCAGGTGGTTCGTATGATCAGGCGAGTTTGGGAACAGCCTGGAGGTGATGCCGGGCAAGGAAAGTACTTCTAGATCAGCTCATGTCTGAACATGAATATCCTCAGCCTCCCCTTGCAGAGCTGAGTCCTGGGGCCTCCAGAGTGTCTGAGTGGTTGGCAGAGTTGTCCTGCCAGACGCTGTCCTGGCCTTGGGATTTCTGGACTCATGAACTAATAAGACACTGTGCGACCTTTGCCACCAGAGGCATCGCTGCAAATCAGTGCATTTCCGCAGGCAGAGATCACACAGCAGACACGAAAGAAACTCGATATATTTTGTTTCTCCTTTTCACGGTTGTTGCTGGGTTGTTGTTTTTTCTTGTTACTAGGCTAAGAGTGCTCGTGTTTGCCTTGTGCATTTGGTAGGGGACAACGGACCAAACATGCAGTGATAAAAAAGGTAGAAAAAGAGAGAGGCTGGATCCTGGAAGAGGGGTTAGGGTGGCGAATAGAAACGTTTACGGGTCAGAAAATTATGTTTGTAGCTGTTTGGCAAACTGTACTAGAACACGCCTTGATGACGAGACAAATAGTGTCTCCTCCTTCCAGCACCCTCGGGAGTGCTGGCCACAGCTTTTTCAGAGAGTGAGCCGTGAGGGATCTGACGGTACAGATTCTATACGTGTTGCGTGTAAGCGGGCCAGGGATGCGGTTTCATGACACCACACCAGTGTTGCTAACGCTCCCCATGGTAGGAACGTGCTCTTGGTGTTCAGTGTCTTGGCTTCAAACTGTCCAGAAAGGATTAGTGATAAATTCTATTGCAATTCATGGTTGACACAAAGAAAAGGTGGGGGGAGGAGGAAAGAGAAAGAGAGACAATGCCAAAAAATGAAAACTCATTTTAGCTCTCCTATTAAAGCCAGATGTATTTTAGGCCCTGTTTCTAGGCAACTGCATAATGGCAATATTCTGGGATCCTTTTTTTAAAGACCCACAACTGTCAGAGTCAGTAAAGGTCAGGGGGAAATTATAAGGGAATAGGATGGTATACGGGAGGCAGCATCACTCCAGCCCTGCTTGGGAAGCAGTGACATTTTGCATCATTTTCAGCAACTCGAAGACCTTCCTCAGGGCGCTCAGCCACAGCGCTTTGGCAAGACCATTGACACAACCCAACCTTAAATGACGTTGGCATTTAACCGGACCATGCTATGATCCCACCTCTCAGAGCGTCTGTTGTAGCTGACGATGTTGGGGATTGACGATGCTCCCCCTGTTAAGGGTATGACAGAGACTTAGGAATATGTAGAACCAATGAAGAGCTTCCTAGCTGGAAACTGCCTGAGAGCGCAGTGCAACAGGCTCAGTACATCGAGAAGGAAACTGGATGGAAGAGAAAAGGCAACTAAAATCCATGCATGCATGTGCCTGGTTTAGGCTCTAAAGGTGGGGGTGTTCTCTCTGGTGTTGACTTTGTTAGTGTGTGCGACCTTGCAATAAAGAAGGCATTAACCTTGACTGAGTTCCTCAAGCACTTTGCTAGACCCTTTTTTTTACCATTTGCTTTTCCCAATAATTGTACAGGGTTTATAGGTACCATTCCTGTGGTAGAGGACAGAGCCGGGGCTTACCGAGGTTGTCTTCCTGGCTCCCACACTTAGCCTGTTTGATCTTGGAGAAGGCCGTGTAGTGCTCACCTGTGGGAACAGCACACACCTTGCAGGGGATTTTGTAAGACTGAATGAAGTAGTTGCTGTGAGCACCTAGTGCAGCGAACTGTGCATATAGGTCAGAGCATCGCACTGCTTTTCTCAAACCCTCGAGGGGCTTCCATCCCTGAGAGCAAAGCCAAGTCTTTGCTGCGCCTACAGGACCTGCACCATCTGGGAATTCCTCTCCACTCACTGACTTCCTGCCGCCTTCCTAGCCCTCTGACCCCAGCCGGCTCCCTAGGCGTTCCACCCAGAACCTCTCCACCTCAGAGACAACCCTACGGAAAGTGCAGCTCCTCACTCTCCCCACACCCCTCCCTCCCTGCTCCACTGCTCTCGAAAGCACTGTCACCACTGAAAACACCCTACGTTTCCCTGTGCCTTCTGTTACCACCGGGAAGTAAGCTGTAAGGGCAGGGGGTTAAATGTTTTGTTTAGTCCTTGCTGAGTCCCCAGCACCTAGTCGATCTTCAATAAATAGTCATTAAATGAATAAATGGATATTATCCCCCAGCCTCCCTTGCTTCTTTCTCCAAGGTCACACATATCCGATCAGAAGTCTCTGTCCTCCCAAAATGTAAAAAAGAAAAAAAAAACTTAGCTGTTACTGGGGCCTCTCAGGAAACCAGTTTCCTGAGTTTGGGATATTTAGGACTTTATACAGTTACCTTTTGTTGTTGTTTTTAGTGTTCACGTGGCTTGTTCCTCAAGCATGAAGGCACCCACTCCCTGCTTTCCAACATCTTAGTACCAGCATCTGTTGACTGGCTGGTGTGCCAGGCATCTGACTCTGGGCAGTATGATTCCCAGGATGTGCTTACAGCTTAGTGGCAGAGACAAACAACAGCCAATCTCAATACACTAATATGGGAAATGCTAAGAAACTGTATCGTGAGGGTCTACAATGGGGACATTTAGCACCAGCTGAGAGTTCGAAGAAGACTTCCCAGAAGATATATTAAAGAGCATCAAGAGTTAACCCTAAACAAGCCAGTCAGAGAAAGACAAGTATCACATGATCTCACTCATATGTGGAACCTGATGAACAAAATAGATCCAGAGACCTGGAAGCATCAAAAAAAAGACTGATGAATCTCAGAGGGAAGGCAGAGGTGGGTGGGTGGGTAGAGATTAACCAAAGAACTTGTACGCATATATGCATAACCCATGGACACAAGACAACAGGGTGATGAAGGCCTGGGGGGAGGGGCGAGAAGGGCGGGTGCAGGGTGGAAGGATCTATGGGGGGGAAAAAGAGGGACATCTGTAATACTTCCAACAATGAAGATAAATAAAAATAAAAAAGTTTGGCCCAGAAGGGGCAGCAGGGTGCTCCAGGGATCAGTCTAAGCACATGCGGTTATGAAAGTGCTCGACGCACACAGGGACTGCAGGGGTTCTGTTACCCGAACCTCATGTCTGAGGCTCAAGGTCGCTTACATTCTGTATGGAGGAGCTTGGTTTGCACTTAAAGAATGTAAAATGACCCACTTTGTTCTCAATTGATCACCCTAATGTAGGATACTTTTAATCCAGGCTTATTAAAGGTATCTTAGGTCTATTAAAGCAAGACTTGGCAAAATCTTGGATGGCACACCTGCCCTTTTCACATGGTGGCCAGAGAGAATACAGACCTGTCAGAAACCCGTGTAGCCTACAATCAGGCAGATAGCCTAGAGGGGCTAGATGTTATACTCCAATCCATGGTCACCCCAGGTCAGGCCAGCCTCCTAAGACCAGAGAATCTCTTCGCAGGTGAATCTCTGGCTTTGAGGTTCCTTCAAAATCAAATTCACTGAAAGAGAGCCATGTTGACATTGCAGAGGCTTCTGAGCATAATGAAAGTCCTAATAAATAGGACTCAACTGCCCCAGGGGTTCTCTAGACCAGAGGTTGCAAGGTGGCTGCCCACTATATCTGCTCTTGGCTGTTTAACTCGCCCCATATGTTAACAAACTAAAACAACTTAAAATCCTTGCAATCATATAACAACCATATTTCTCAGAAACATTTGGGTCCTTACTTCTCTTGAAAAGCATACAGTAATCTGAAAATACTGGCCTGCCTTCCTATTTGGCAGCTGGCTGGAATGACATAGCAGCGGCTGCCACCCTCCTGTCTCCCTCCTCATCCTAGATGGGGCCTGGTCTCATTTGTCAGTCCTATCACGGGGCCTTACAGCTGACTCCAGGGTCTTCAGAGACTGGCCCTACAATCCTGGATGTCTCCTCCTTATTCAAAATCGTAGTCTCTTATCTCCAGTCCAGGTTAATAAGAGACCACATTGAAAAGTCCTCTCGAGTCCTAGTGAGTCCTGGTGAGCTCTCCTGGTGATTACTCGGTGCTAATGCTTAGTTGGAGGGGAAAGATACCTTGGAAAGGAGGACATAATAGGCACTACACTACAGAAGGGAGGAGTGGGGGTAGGCGGACCACGGAGAATCGGATCAAAGGGCTCAAGGAGCTGGGTCAATATAAAAAGGCATGAAAGGGAAGTGGGAAGGGCACGAGAGGAGCTAGAATAGAATAGTATCTCAGCAGGACTTGTGAATGCCTGAGGAGATGGAGGGATTTCTCTCCTTTTCAAGCCTCATGGACAAATGTTTAAAAGACAAATATTAATAGCTACGCACTTCTAAGTTTTATTGCTAATTACAACTTAACGTGCTTGGGAGTTCTGAATGAGGTGTTAAGTGCAAAGTATGTTAACTTGGGCAGGGATGAGCTTTTTCCAGTTCAAAATTAATGCCCCTACCAAAAAATAAGACTAATGGAATGCTTCACCCAGATGGTTTGGCTCTTTGATATCTACAAACATTTTGAAAACACTTAAAATATTTTCAACTTTTCTGTGCAGTTGCATTAGGTGATGACTGTTGGCTTACTTGTTTCCTGTTTAGTTTTTCCTTTGCTCTCTCTCCAAATAACTTTTGGAGGCCGTAGTCAGTCCACAGAACTGGACTTGTGGCATAAAAAAAGTTGTGTAATAACAGAGACATGAGTGCCAACAGGTGGTTTCATAATCTAAGGCCTTGAAATAAGTTGTTATCCTGCCGCTTGGAGCGAATTCTGGGCTTGGTGATAGACATCTTGAAGTGTGCACATTAGTCGTATCAAGATAAGGCTCTGGCCCCGGAGGCCAGGTTTCACTGGGACTGTGGAAGAGCTACGAGCCTGTGTGTGATTACTGCACAAATGCAGCCAGCCAGTCGGCTGAGAACTGGTATGTTAGACAAATGTTTAACCCCTGGTGGAGGGAGGAAAAAACAGTAAAATCAGCTTCCTGGGGCCATCCTCCCTTCGTCCTCTCCAATTTTAGAGACAGGAAGAGGGAAAGAATCATCAATGTGAGAAACATCCATCAGCTGCATCCTGCATGCCCCCTAATGGGGATCAAACCCCAAACCAGGGCATGTGCCCAGAACTGGAATCCAACCTGTGACCTCTTGGTGGGTGGGTCAACACTCAACCACTGAGCCAAGCTGGCCAAGACTCTAAGTACAACTCCGAGGGGACCAGCAGTAATCTTTCTGCTTTATTTCCAAGTTTAGCTCATTGTCTAGTACCCAGGTCTTCAAACAACTTGTTTTCCCCTCCCCCAAGCCTCAGAAGAGAGCTTACTCTGCTCTCAGGGAGGCTCATTCAATCTTTGGACTTCGGTTAACAACACAGTAAGACTCTATTGGAGAGAGAACATTAAAACAAAACTAAGTTGAGTGTCTCAATATTTGTCTTTGGCTTGTCGGTTTGGGAATATTATGTAAACTGCCTTCCCTTTTCCACCACTTTGAGGAATCCTCATCAGGACCAATAGGGAGCCTTATGTTGAGAAATGGCAGGGGGCTATCTGAAATATGATGTCAGACACTTCCAAGATGAAGGAGCACCCATTTATTACGGTCAAAGCAGTGTCCCATGGTTCAAGGGGATGGAGTCATTGACCCACCCACAGGACCTCAACACTCAGATTTCAAGAATCAATGACCTACAAGATCTAAGACCAGCAGAAGGACCTGCATTCAGCCCATTCAAAAGCGGTTTCATCCAAGAGATGTTTAAAAATTATGACAAGTTGAACATAGTCCTTTTTATTACAGTGTAAACGATCTGAGCTCCCATGTATCCTGACTCCAGTCAAGTTGGGGCTAGGATACAGGCTCAGGAGATAGGCCTATACTGAGCTTAAGTATTCTCATCCACAACAGGTGACTGCCACAGGGCAGGATGCTAGAAGCATATTTCTTATAAGACCAAGTTTTTATTAATTCGTGTATATATTGTGTACCTACTGTGGGCTAAATTCTGATAGACGCTGCAGTTACAAAGTTGAACACAACCCACTCATCACTTTTTTAAAAAATATATTTTTATTGATTTCAGAGAGGGAGCGGGAAAGATAGAAACATCATGAAGAGAGAGAATCATTGATTGGCTGCCTCCTGCGAGCCCCGTACTGGGAATCAAGCCCACAACCCGAGTATGTGGCCTTGACTGGAATCAAACCTGGGACCTTTCAGTTCACAGGCTGACGCTCTATCCATTGAGCCAAACCGGTTAGGGCCCAGTCCACACTCTTAGAAAGCTTAATCTATCAGGGAGAAAATACAGTGAGTTTTGCTTTGTGCAGTGTTATGTAACACATGTAGTAAATGCTAGAAAAGGGCTGAATGAGGCAGAGCACGAGCACAGGTGAGGGATGGTAAAGGCCACTGGGTAAGTCAGGCTGAGTGTTGATGGTTACAGAAATGACTAGTAGACAAAAGGAGCCAGAAAGGCACAATGGCCCCACTTCATTTTACAATACTCAAGCCTAAAAATAAAATGACAAAGAACACATCCAGATAATAAGATGAACAAATGGGAGTCAAAAAGAGAGAAAAGACACTGATTAGATGATTTATTGCTAAGTTTTTGCATAAGTTACGCCACTCGCTCTGAAGATCTTTCCTGTCCACTTGCCTCCTAAGGTGCTTCTGGGAGGTTTAGATTACCCTTTAGCTCCCTGTTTTTGTTCTGGTACAGCCCACATTTACTTGTCTGAAAGTGACCACGCCTTCCACCTCCAGCTGGTTTCCTAATTTTTCAGTTTCTAAAAACTTATAAACAGAAAAAAATCTGATAAAAATAACTTGATATCATGTGAAGTGTTGACACATTAAAGGAATCCTTTGGTTGCTTAACCAGGACATTATTTCTATTCTTAAATATGTCTGCAATAGGAAACAAAGTTGATATGTGATGTTTGAATGTCTCTGAATGGCTTATACTTAGACTAGGTTTCATATACTATTTTAAATGTCCATAAAACACATTACTATTTTTTATTTCATTGAGTTATGTTACCCTATAAATAAGAAAGCCATCTAACAAATTTTCATCTCAAATGCAGTTTCCCTTATTCTTCAGAATGTAGAAATCCTTCACCTTTTACAAAATGTGATTAACTACAATACTTCAGGTAGTGTCAGGGAAGGAAAAGCAATCAGAAGAGTTGTAATATGTAAAAAGGAAGAAAAAGAAAATATGGGAAAATATATAATGAATGTACATTTCCCTTAGAAAACAATCTTTCAAGTGAAATGTCATAGTTCTAATAAATGCTGAGTGACCATAATAGAAACCACATGAATTACCACAAGATCCTTAATTAGTTATAAAGAAAAAGGAAAACTGTCCTTTAAGACAAAAATTAGGTAATATTTTCAATTGAAAGTTAGGCAAAGGTTTTGGAAATTCTTAGAATGGCTCACTTAAAATACTAACCAAGCAGTTCTGAGTTACTTATGTGATTACAGGTTGGTTTTATCTGAGAAAACCACATAAAATGTTAAATATTAGCATGTAACCAACCATTATATAAAGTATTACACCAAAGGAAGATACCTTTCTTGATGGTAAAATGACAGGAAATGTAAACTAAAATTACACAGCATTGGATGAGAGCCAAATCGTTAAATCAACTGTCAAGAAAACTGTGGGGAGTTACAGAATAAAACAAACCATCATAATAAAGATACAAGAATCTTTCAAATCACAATATAACAGTAAAATCTAGCCCTTTTTAAAAACGTTTAGAACACTATTAATTAAAAGGCCAATTTCAAAGGCAATAATGTAAGTTAATCTAAAAATAATGGTTACTGTGGTGGCTTTAAAACATGTATGCCAGCGGTTCTCAACCTGTGGGTCGCGACCAAAGGGGTCGCCTAAGACCATCCTGCATATCAGATATTTACATTACAATTCATAACAGTAGCAACATTACAGTTATGAATTAGCAACGAAAATAATTTTATGGTTGGGTCACAACATGAGGAACTGTATTTAAAGACCAGAAGGTTGAGAACCCCTGAATTGTATGCAAATTCTTTGACATACAATTCAAATGATGGGCTAGGCTTAGTGCCTCACTTCTAGAAAAAAAAAAAGTCAGAAGTGAGACTGTGTAGCTTCCATGACTAGGTCATTAAAAGGACAGCACTTCTGCCCTGGGCAGTGTTGCTCAGTTTGTTGAGCCTCATCCCATGCGCTGAAAGGTCACCGGTTCGATTCTTGGTCAGGACATCCCCAGGTTGCGGGCTCAACAGGAGGCAAGTGATCAATGTATCTCTCTCACATCAGTGTTTCTTTCCCTCTCTCGCTCTCCCTTCCTCTCTCTAAAATCAATAAAAACATATTAAAAAAAAAAAAAAGATACTGCTTCTGCCTGGAATGCAAGCTTTCTCATGGTGCTGGCTCTTCGAACCCAGCCATCATTGTGAGGACGCCCAGGCCACAGAGAGGCCACATGTGGGTGTTCCAGTCAAGAGCCTCTACTAGATCCCTAGCTGACACCAGCATCCACGTGCAGTCACGTGAGGGGATCATCAGTCTGCAGATGGCTGCAGCACTGGCCTTTCCATCTTCCACCTTAGGCCACGGACACTGTAAGCAGTGATGAGCCATCCTGCTCTGCACTGTGAATTCCTGCCCATACAAATGGAGATCATTGTTGTAAGCCACTAAGTTTGGGGGCAATTTATTTTGCAGTAATAGACAACTAACAGTTACCTGAATGCACACACTATTAAAGATGAAAGAATTGTTTTTGAAACTGAAAACAATAATCTTTATACCAACCAATTTAGGATATATCCTCCATTTAATAAGTTTGGTAGGTTTTATTTAAGTGATACAATTAAGTGATACACTTAAACTTCATTAGTATAAATTTTTATATTTTGAAATCTGAGAAAATTAGAATCTAAATTTTAGTGTTTAGGCTGAATGTCATCATTAAGAGTTCTGGGAAGGAAAGTTTAGGTAATCCACAAAAGAATGAAAGGGGAATACTGAAGCTAATTAAGAGAACAAATTATTTTAAAGTACTTCATAGTAAAGTGCTCTCCACATAGAAGGCACTCCATAGTTATAAAATGTCAAATGAACATGCCCCTAAATTCTTCCTAATCATTTTTTACGTGTTAGCTTTAAGTATTCTATTTGGCAAATTGGTTGGCTAAGTTCAAGCAAATTATTTGTGCATACATGAATTTTATCATTTCCTAATAAAAGGTGAGCTCCTGAGGGCATCCTTATCTTTTGCACCTCTGTATTCCCCAATGGACACAACAAAATGTTGTAGGTCAATTACTGCACTTAACCAATATTTGTGCAAATGATCAAACTGCACAGATGTGCCAGAAGCTAACTCAAGGGTCTTGTAGTTCACTTTTCCCTTTTATTTGTTCTGCCCTTCCCCGTGATTAGTCCAAGCTAGTTGATGTTTTACTATATTTACAAGAGACACTACATACCCTTTTATATCATTTACCAGTGTACTTGGAGTAAAGATACAGATATAAATGCTTGCTATGCGTAACTGGTCATCTGTGGTGATCGAGCCATCCCCCGCATCTCCGGGACGATGCACGCTGCCGAGCTCACTGCACATGGCGCAGCTCTGTCCTGGTGGAAGGGGCTCGCCCCTGCCCAGCTAAGCAGTGGGCAAGTCTGCTCATTTCCTTCTGTGGCTCAGGACAGAGAAAACCTAACCCAGAGGACCTCAATTTTGTTACAGGCAGAGATTTATAGATCAGCATTATTTTTTAAATATTACAAAGACACACCATTCTGCTTAGGACAGAAAAGAATAAAGACACCTAATTTTTTGTTCATTCCTCCAGTTTAGTCCCAACTTCTTTCAAAACACAAAACAACAGTAAAACCTAGCCCTTCTTAAAAGGTTGAGACCAAACTTATTTGACAGAGTTAGATTACCTATGCTCAGACTTAAAACTTTTCACTGAATAAAATTTTGAAATATTTATTTATAAGGTTACAACTGTCTTTGAAATTAATCAGTGAACGAAGCAACAGTTTTTTTCCATTCACATTCACACTAATTACCACTATAAATAAGATATTCATAATTTCTCCAGTTTCAATCTAAACATTAAATTTGTAAAATTTGTAGTAACAGGATGTGGGTTCTGGTACAGATTTTCTAATTCACTCTTGGATCTCTGCCTTCATCCACATCTCACAGGGATAGTGCCTTTTTAAACCTACTTTATAGGCAAATAGGCATAGAATTTATATGAAAACATTTTGCTAAAGTTGCTAAACAAATATAAGGTAAAATATGTGCCATTTTATCCTATGTTTTCTAATATTTGATTTGCTTTTTATAATTTAAACAAAATAAAGATTGCATACTTTCGGACTACAAAATTCAGTAATTATACAAGGTGAATTAAAGTAGTAAAGCAGGTCATCATAGTAAACTCATTCATCCATGCTCTCATTTAATTAAGAAATAATAATTATAAAAATAGGTAACATTCTGTGAAAATATTCCCATTTATTCTATCTTAGGAGTTCTTGCCCATATCGATGGATTGCCTGGCATCAGACATGGCATCCGGTACTTGAACAGTCATTTTGTCCATAGACTTTGTCAAACAGATTTGGCAGCCCAACCGAGATCTGTATAAAAAAGGGGGAGGTATGGTTTAGTATTAAGTAGGTATTATTCATAAAACAATGCAGCTGTAGAGAACATTTTCTTACTCAAAAAAGTTAAGAATTTATTTAACTTTTACATTTCTTTTAAGTTGAAAAACATATTCAACTCTCAACTAGAGGGTAACAAAATGTGATCATAAAAAACCAAAAGCCTAATGGACCATGGCTTCATTTTAGTCTTTAGTCTCCAACACCTACTAATTGATTCACCAGTACTACTGCTTTTTGGTGAAAGGACTGACAAGCAATGAAATAATCAGAAGGCACAACAGTGGAGAAGAGAACTGAGATTTTAGCAATGCCAAGAAAATGACTAATCAATTCCCAGATAATTAAAACCATACACAGACTATAAAGAAAGTCTTTAAAACAAGAAATTTGGAATACACACACATATAAGCATCAATTAGAATGTGCTCTAAACATTTTTGTGAGGATAAGAAAATTTATGTTTTTAGATAAGAGAGTTCGCTAAGAATTTAACAAAACTGTAGTTACATAATACACCTGAAATAAAGCTATTATTATTACTATTATTTTTAATTTTTTATTATTATCTTACATTAGGGTCACCAAATTACAGGTAAACACCAAAGCCAACATCACATAAGCCCTCGTTATTTTGCCCTTTACACAGTAAATCAACTAGCTCCTTTTCCTGGCTCCAACCAAAATATCAGGTAATGTTTAAGAATAAGGCATCACAGTCAGAGAAAGACAAGTATCACATGATCTCACTCATATGTGGAATCTAATGAACAAAATTAACTGTTGAACAAAACAGATCCAGAGACAAAGAAGCATGGAACAGACTGTCGAATCTCAGAGGGAAGGTGGGGGTGGGTGGGTGGAAGGGTAGAGATTAACCAAAGAACTTGTATGTATATATGCATAACCCATGGACACAGACAATAGGGTGGTGAAGGCCTGGGGTGGGGAGGTGCGGCGGGTGGGTGTGGGCTAGAAGGGGTCAATGGGGAGGGGGACATTTGTAATACTTTCAACAATAAAGATTATTTTTTTAAAAAAAGAATAAGGCATCACTTGATACCTCTCACTTGCTACTTTAGATGTTACCAATTTTAAGAGTAATTCTACCTATTAATTAATAATAAGAATAACCTGACTGATGTAGTTTAATGTACACTTAGAAGTAGCACTTCATCTTAACATAATTACTATTATATATTAAGTATCTTTAAAAATTCTGTTCTCAAGTAGGTAAAACTTTCCATTATAATTTCATTCAATTATCAAATCTATCCTTCGATGCTACCATAAAAAGCATTAAATGTAATCCCAATTCACTAAATTGTGGCAAACAGTAATCCCTGGAATAAAAATAGACTAAATAAGGTTTATTTTTTTACTTTTATAAAAAAGAAAAGTTTGGTAAGAGCTAAACTGTGGAATAGTGGAAACAAAGAGAAATGTCACATTTTATATTCAAAGTTTTTAACTGTTATCTACGCAGAAAGATCACTATTACACACACAGGTCTGGCCTTACCCAGACATGAACTAGTAAAACCTTTATTTTCCCAGACTATCAGTACAACTGAAGTGGTCCTAAATCTTACCTATCTGTTAGCCCGTACGCCAGATCAAGCATGTCATTCTCCTCATCAGTGATTGCTTCCAATTTCTCGTATATGTGCTTTTCAAAGATGAGGTGGCAGGTAGAGCAAGCCAAGGTTCCCTCACATGCGCCTACAAAAGCAACAGAATTGAACTTACTCTGCTCTACATTAAACACAATTCAAACTGGGTTTGAGTTCAAGTTAATTATTTCTACATTTTAGATCAGCATTAGCATCCATAATGAAGACTTTATTCTGAATTATAATGGAAATTAGGGACAAGCCCCCACCCCCCACACACACAATCTGAAATCACATTCACATATTATTTTTAAAAGTTCTGAAGAGCTCAACACAATCTGTTAAGCCCTATGGTATATAAGAGGAATTAGCAAGCAAACCTACAGTTAAGTAATGGTACATATTCCCTCTCAGTCTTTCCTTGTGATCAGGCCAGAAATCAAGTAAGTTCACTTTAAGAGTCAAACTGGTTTTAAATAATGAGCTATTTCTCCTGCCCCAGTTATTTGCTGAGTGCCTAGTATATGCCAGGTACTGTGAAAGGGGAACTGAGACATCACCTGGTTCAACCCAACTATGACTGAACCTGCTTTGCAGATCCTTTTCCAGGGGTTACCCAACCTTTCCTTGAAAACCTCCTGGGAAAGAAATCCACACCTGCATAAGCCAGCCAATTTTGCACTTGGCTTCTGCTGAGCTAGTCTGGAACTCTTACACCTACTGGTCCAGTCCTACCCCGTGGAGTCCAATCCTTTTTTCCCCAGCTTTACTGAGACATAATTAACAAATAAAATTGTAAGATGTTTAAAATGTGCATTGTGGTGATTTCATATACATATATATTGTAAAAGTATGCCTCTCATCCAGTTAACATACCCATTTTAAATATATAAAACTCTTGTGAAAACATGTAAGTTATAGTCTCTTAGCAAATGTCAATTACACAACACAGTGTTATCAACTGTAGTCACCATGTTATACTTCAGCTCCTCAGACTTCATTCGTCTTATAGCTGAAAGTTTGCACCTTTTTATCAACCTCTCCCTATTTCCCTCACCTCTAGCCCCTGGCAACCTCTTTTCTGCTCTGTTTATATGAAAATGTTATTAACTATTTAGTGAATCCTTCTTTTAAACAATGCTTTACATATATTTGAGATTGCTGTTCCTTCGCCAGGCTGGGCACACCCAAGTCTTCCAAATTTTTCTTGTATGAGTTCTGCATCCCTTCCCTCAGCCTGGTTGGGCTCTTCTTAAACTATGGCAGCCAAGACTGTCTGCCAAAACAGAATGGTGCAGAATTGTGTTCTCATTAAATTCTACATCAAAAATAGTTTTCCAGCTTGTTTGCTAATACTAATTTTTAAAAAGTGATGTGGCTCTCTTGGTTGAGCGTTGGCTCATGCACCAAAGGGTTCGATTCCTGGTCAGGGCACATACCCAGGTTGTGGGTTTGATCCCTGGTCAGGGTGTATAGGGGAGGCAACCAAGCAAAGTACCTCTCTCACATCAATATTTTTCTCTCTCCCTCTCCCTTCCTCTCTCTTACATGAGTAAATAAATAAATAAGCTATTTAATAAATAACAATAAAAACCATAACAACTTTGAAAATTACAGACTCCTAGGAGTTACTTAAGTATGATTTAGATTCTCTTTTGGTCAATAAACAACACACAGAATATGTAAGAAGAACTACTATCAATATCTAGTAACCTTAATTTTCCCGAGTGAACAGATGATTTTACTAAGAATGGTTCCCTCATAATTTGAACATTTGTTACTCATATTTTGTTATCTTAAAAAAAACGAGAGGCTTCCTTAAATGTTCATTTTCATAAAATCTAATTCAAAGAAGTAACAAGGCTGAGAGAGAGAACATACAGTGAAGTAGAGGAGCCATGCCTGTGGGCCCTAGAGCCAGCCTCCCTGGGTTCGATGTGATTCCACTTTTACTAATGGCATCAACTTGGGCTACTTAACCCTCCATGCCTCAGTTTCCTCAATAGTGTGTCTGCACCAAAATCTCATGTAGTTGTGAGGATTACATATGAGTGTGTACCTAGCATATGTACTAGAAACCACGACTTGTAGATAGTAAACACTGTGCAAGTGTTGGTAATTAGTATTATTTGAAAGTTATAGGAAATCTTGGAGTAATTTAACTTTCTCTTTATAAACATAATGAGAACTAAACCCGAGAAGTTAAATAAATATACTAAGGTCATGCTACCTGTTAGAGATGAGTGGTGACTTTCATCTAAGCTGCCCAATGCTGAGACAACTAGATCCTTCCACGCAATAATCTAAGTCCCCTTACTTAAATATTAGATATAATGTAAATATACACATATACAGTATACTACACAAATATATATACACACCAATTAGTTACTTGAACAAGTAGCTTAGTTTCCTGTTTTTGTGTAAATTTGAAATATTTCAAACAAAAGGTAAATGGATATACTTTACATAAAAAGAAAAGGGCTTGCTCTACTTAAAAAAAGTACACACACACACACACACACACACACACACACATTTCAAAAACCCCTGCAATAAAAAGAGAACGAGTGAAGTGCAGCAGGGCCAGGCTCTAAATCAGTAGTTCCCAACATGGGGCACATGCCCCACAGGGGGGCAATTTGATTTTTAAGGGGAGCAACTCGAGAATGAGTTAACAGTGAATTTTTTGCATTTCTTATGGTTCTAGGGGCTTCATATACAGTATATAAATATATTGTGACATATTTATGCATTTCAGTTCTCCATTATATGTTTGAAAACTTTATTTGCTATTTTTTCATATCACTTCATATTTTTTTAACATTTTCTTAGTGGTTTCTTCCTCGTACTTCAGCTGTCCTTTCGTTCTTTTATTTTCCTCTTTCATGGATGCCATGTTCTTTGGAAGCTTGTTTAGACCAAGTTAACGGCCTTTTAGGCTTCTTCCACATGAACAGAAGTTCACTTTTTGATAAGAATTATATGTCACGTGGGGGGAGGGGGCCATCAGGATTTTAGAGATGCTTAGGTGGGGCATGGCCAAAAACGGTTGGGAACCACTGATCTAGATGGACCTACCACACTGTCTGCTGTGTCCTGGGCAAGCCTCTCAGACCTGTTTTCTTCTCATCCGTATAAGAGATCGAGGAAGATAACCTCTAAGGGCCTGCTGGCTCTAGTATTTTATGACTCCATAGAGAAGTAACACTACTCTTAATGAATTTATCCCCTAGTATTCAATAAATATATACTTATCTTGATTTCTGTTTTTATGTTACCAATACCCGATACAGACAAACCCAAAACTAAAATAGCAAATCCCTCTGGAAATACTGCAGGCCCCAAATCAGGAAATCCAGCCTCCTTTTGTCTTCAAAATGTAAGTGCAACAATCCTCACAAAATATTCCCAGCAACTTTCTTCAGCTTTGTTATTAAAATAACAAATCCTGAGTCCTGCAAGCCAAGTATAATAGAAGATGCAAGGAAAACAAACTCACAGTCTAGGGTGGGGTGAGGTGGGTGGGGCTGCAGAGGCAGGGGACCAAGTTCCCTCAGGCGCCTGACCTTGCTCTATAAGCCCGTATTCTCCACCTTGTTTCCTGGCGTACTCAGTGGGGAACACATGCTCAGTAACCATCTTTCATGGGGAGTTGCCACAGGGATGCACTAGCCAGGGGGTTATGAACACGTCACTCCTCCCCCAGATCCAGCCCCTGGAGAGACGTTTGTAAACCTCTGCTATAGGTTACAAAAGGCTGCTAAAGGATTCCGAGCAGGAAAGTGACCTGGGAACTTCATTCTGGGGAGATCTCACTGCTGCTTGTGTGTAAAGGATGGATTTAAGATTTTTTTTAAAAAGGCGGAAGCAAAAGCCATAAGGTTTCACCATGGGGAAGGAGGAAAAGAGGAAAGGAAGGATCAGAAAGGCAGAGAGCCAAGGCGAGACCCTTCCTAGAAAGGCAGTCAAAACAAAAACGTCTCAAATGGTAGACAGAGAACCAGAAAAGTGTGACATCAGAAAAGATCAAGGAAAGAGAGAGTGCATACAATATGTTCTCAATCATCCTGCAATGGAGAGAAAAGTTCACATGCCCATAAATCCTTCCAGAAAAATTTAGGACATTCCTTTTCGTACCACCTGGCCAGAAGACATGGAGAGTTGCCATCCATCCAGCTCTTCATACGCTTTAAGCTCTCTCTTCCCTAGGAAACTTCAATTCTTCCAACCTTCTCTTAAAGGTTTTTTCATTCTCTAATATAATTTTATTGCCCGCTTACGAACCTTGCCAATTGTTTCCACATCTTGCTTAAGTTGTCAAGTTCAGAGCTGAAGAGAGTATTCTAATAAGAATCTGACAAATGTTGAGCATATACAGAAGGTTAACTTTTGGTTCCTACATGCAAAGTTCCTATTACACATTCTAGTCCCGTGTTTATTATTTAAATAAATGTGTCACATTCATGATCCCTCCTTATTGTATAGTCCCTTTCAAACTTTTTCCACCACACGTTGTGACCAAGTATGTTCTTCTTATTCATCACACCAGGAAGAAACACAACTATAAAAGAAATTTTAAGACTCAGAGTGAAATCAACTCAGCTTGTATAAGATGGCTAACACTGGGCCAGAGAAATATAATGTCATATTGTGGAGCAAATACTACTATAGAAAAAAAATTACAGCAAAGATTTACAAGACCCCATGGTACTTATAAAAAGAAATAGACAATCCTACAAAACCCCAAAATAGTAAGATAATCTGAGTTTTTTTAAAAGTGTTTTTAAGATTTAACCTATATGTTCTATAAAAAATAAGCATTTTAGAGAACACTGAAGACATGTCTCTAAAGAAAATATTTGAAAAAAATATTTCTTAAAGCTTTCTTTATTGATTTTAGAGAAAGAGGAAGACGAGAGAGAGAGAGAGAGAGAGAGAGAGAGAGAGAGAGAGAGAGAGAGAACGGTTATTTCCTGCACTCACCCCAACCTAGTGGTGTACTGATCAGGAATCGAACCTGCCACCTTTCCGTGTATGGGAGGATGCTGTAACCAACCAAGCCACACTGGCCAAGACATACAGATGGCCAAGAGACATATAAAAAAATGCTTAAAGTCACTGATCATCAGAGAGATGCAAATTAAAATGACAATAAGGTATCACCTCACACCTGTCAGAATGGCTACCATCAACAAATCAACAAATGACAAGTGCAGGCAAAGATGTAGAGAAAAGGGAACCCTAGTGCACTGCTGGTGGGAATGCAGATTGGTGCAGCCACTGTGGAAAACAGTACGGAGTTTCCTAAAAAAATTAAAGATGGAACTCCCATTTGACCCAGTGATCCCACTTCTAGGAATATCTCGTAAGAAACCCAAAACACCAATCAGAAAGAATATATGCACCCCTATGTTCATAGCAGCACAACTTACAATAGCTGAGATCTGAAAACAGCCCAAGTGCCCATCAGTAGATGAGTGGATAAAAAAGCTGTGGTACATTTATACCATAGAATACTACGCAGCAGTAAAAAAAGAAAGATCCCTTACCCTTTGAGACAGCATGGAGGGACCTGGAGAGTATTATGCTAAGCAAAATGAGCCAGTCAGAAAAAGACAAGTATCACATAATCTCACTCATATGTGTAATCTAATTAACAAAATAAACTGATGAATGGAGTGGATCCAGAGACATGGAAGCAGGGAACAGAGTGGGGAATCTTGGAGGGAAGGCGGGGGAGGGTGGGTGGATGGAAGTTGATCAACAAAGAACTTGTACCATATATGAATAACCCATGGACACAGACAACAGGGCGGTGCAGGCCTGGGGGTGGGGGATGGAGGGAGTCAATGGGGGAAAAAGGGGAGAAAAAAGGGAAAAAAATTTTTAAGATTGAAATCATAACTATTATATTTTCCAACAACAATGGCATAAAACTAGTCATGCATATATTCCCACTACCAGAATAAGGTGCAGAATGGAAAAATGAGTCCCTATAGTGTGGGGGGTATGTGTATTATGGAGAGATAGAGATAGAGATAGAGATAGAGATAGAGATAGAGATAGAGATAGAGATAGAGATAGATAGAGAGAGATACAGAGAGATAGAGAGAGAGGTAGAGAGGAAGGTAGAGGTAGAGGTAGAGGTAGAGGTAGAGGTAGAGGTAGAGGTAGAGGCAGAGGTAGAGGTAGAGGTAGAGAGAATGTGAGTGTGTGTGTGTGTGTGTGTGTGTGTGTGTGTGTGTATGTGGTGAGTATGCCCAGGAAGTTAAGGTGTTCTTGACCTGACATTAGAAGTTGCAATGCACTTTCTCATAGAAACCAGACTGTAAATGGTGATTAAATAGTTATGAAAAAATAAGTTCTTTAGGGTTGGCCTAAAAATGTTTTCTAATGGGAAAAACTAATTCCAAATGCTAGTTAGTTGAACTGAATACGGACTTGGAGAATAAAATCTATTCATAAGCTGGGGAATATCTATTGTTTTTATTCTTATCACAAACACAGGAAAAAAAAAACTCTACAAAACAAGCAATGGGAGGCAATATATAAAAGGAAAAGGGATACCAAAGTAACAACCACAAAGAGTCTTCACTCTAAAACTGGTAGCTGACCAGAATAGGAGTACACTAATGTAATGACATGTGGAGAGATGGGGACTGAAAGTGCCACAAAAGTTATGGATCTATGCTTAAACACAGTCCCAGAGCAGTACTGGTGGCTGTCAGCTTTCATCCGGTGTGGCTCGGTTGGGTGGAACATCGTCCTGTATACTGAAAGGTTGCAGGTTCAATCCCTGGTCAGGGCACATATGAAAGGCAACCAATCTATGTTCTCTTTCACATCGATGTTTCTCTCTCTCTCTTTCTCTCCCCCTCTCTCCTTTCCCCTTTCTCTAAAATCAGTAAGCCAAAAAAAAAAAAAAAGCAAAAATGAATGAATGAATGAATAAATAAATAAATAAATAAATAAATAAATAAAATCAATAAGCATATCTTCTGGTGAGGATTTAAAAACATAATAAAACAAAATCAATAAAAACATACCCTCAGGTGAGAATAAACAAAACTTTGATCTAGCATAGCCAGAAATACATTATACAATAGGAAGTCAATAAATATGATAGTAATAAATATAGATTTATATAAACATTATCAGGATTTCCCAATTTGAATAAATTTTCTCAAAACAGACATAAAGAATATAGGTAATGTAAAGGAAAAAGAATGGTCTGAGATAGTAACTAAGTAAATTTGATCAGAGAGCTATAACTGCCCCCTAGTGACAGAATAGTACAATACACTTTGAAAACTTAGATCATAAAGTTGGAAATAAGAATGCTTATAAATTTGTGTTGCTTCCAAAATTTCTAATTGTTCCTTTTTACTCATTTACCCATTCATTATTTCACTTAATATACAATAAGGGATAAAACATGAATGATTTTATCCTTCATTGCAGTCTCTTGGGAGAGAGATGCACACATAAAGAAATATATAACTAATAGATTGTGATAAATGCTATGAAAGAATGAACAGGATGCTGTAATGGAGAAAAATGGTTTCAGGCTAATAAGAGAAACCCTACTTGGAATTGGACAGTGGGACAAAGCTTCACTAAGGAAGAAACATAAAGTGAGACTAGCCCTAGTCAGTTTTCTCAGTGGTTAGAGCATTGGCCTGCAGACTAAAGGGTTCTGGGTTTGATTCTGTCAAGGCCATGTATCTTGGTTGCAGGCTCCATCCCCAGCCCCAGTCGGGGTGCGTGTGGGAGGCAACCAATTGGTGTGTGTCTCTCACATGGATGTTTCTCTCTCTGTGTCTCTACCCTCCCTTCCACTCTCTCTATAAAATCAATAGAAAAAATATCCTTAGGTGAGGATTAACAATAAAATAGGTAGAGACTAGACAGATACAGGATTTTCAGGATGGGGATTGGGGAAGTGTCCCAGGCAGGAAAAATTGTAAAGTGTATACAAAGTCTCAGAGGTAATGGGTAAGTTCAGCTCTTGAGAAAAGGCCAGCATGGCCAAAGTGAGAAACAGAATGAGTATAAACGGGGTGGAGGGGTTGCAGATGGGGCCAAACAATGCAGAACCTTTTAGGCTAGGGCAGTGGTCGGCAAACTGCGGCTCGCGAGCCACATGCGGCTCTTGAGCCACATGCGGCTCTTTGGCCCCTTGAGTGTGGCCACGAAGTTTCAATCGCACTGTACGTGCGCGCCCGCACGTGGTATTTTGTGGAAGAGCCACACTCAAGGGGCCGCAGTTTGCCGACCACTGGGCTAGGGTAAGGAGTGTGCACTTTATCCTAAGTGAAATGGGAATTTATTCATCGTTTTTAATCAGGGGACATGTCTGCTGTGTATTATGATAGATTACCCCAATTGCGGGGCTCAGAGCAGAAGCAGATCAGCAGTTACAGGTATACAGTGACTGGCCAGCCCCAAGTAGTGACTGCAGGGATGAGAGAATAGGACACATTTTAAATAGGAAACATGCACCCTAGCTGATTTGGCTCAGTGGACAGAGCATCGCCCTGCAGACTGAAGGGTCCCAGGTTCGATTCCAGTCGTGAACACATGACTGGGTTGTGAGCTCAATCCCCAGTGGGGGGCGTGCAGGAGGCAGCCGATCAGTGATTCTCTTTCATCATTGATGTTTCTATCTCTCTCTCCCTTCCTCTCTGAAATCAATAAAAATATATTTTTAAAAAAGTTTCCTGCTTCTAAATAAGTAAATAGGAAACATGCTTTGGAGGCACAACTGACAGGAGCTGCTGTGGGACTGGAGGTAGGTGATGGGGGAGAAGGAAGAATAAAAGACGCTGTTTTCAGGTTTCAGCAGCTGAGAGATGCTCATTACTGACAGAAAAGACTTGCGGAAGGGCAGGTTTCAGTTGGGGGAATCAAGACCTGTTTAAATATTGACTTTAAAATATCTGTGCAACTTCCAAGAAGACATGTAAAGGAGGACATTGGATCTGTAGTCCAAGGCTCAGAGGGGATGTCCGAGCCAACAATGTAAATTTAACTTCATGGACATCTAGATGGGATTTAAGGTCACAGAGGATGAGATCACTCAGGGAGAAACTGTAAACAGACTTTGTACTTGGTCAGCCTCCTTGATATGGTGATCATCTGTGAGTATGACTTATGACAAGGGCAATACTTAAAGGGTCTCCTGTATTTGGCTTTAGGAATTAATGAAATAGCTGCCCCCATGTTGTTACAATAACCTCTTCTTTATAAGAACAGCATTTCAGGCTTCTTGATCTCTTCTTTTCATCTTTATTCAAGAAAATGATTGAGGCTTAAATCTTATCTTTTGTGAACCTAGATTAGCTTATCTCAAGTTTATAGTTACACAACAAAATTCTGGACTTGTTAGGATCCTTGATCTTTAAAGCCTCTCTGCTAAGTCTGCTTAAGGGAATGCAGAATCCTCAGCAAACTACTAAAGACTGCATAGCCAAGTTAAAATGCCACACAAATCTGCCCATTCTTACACAGTGGGCACTGTGCTAAGCACTCTACTTCCAATATCCCATGAGGTTAGAACTATCAGAATCCTATTTTACAGAAGAGGAAACTGAGACTTAAAGATATTAAGGTGGCTTGCTCCAAGGCTCTTGGCTTGTAAAGGAAAGTGTTAGTTTATGAACCACAGTCTATAATGAAAAGTGAACCTGTGTTATTAATAATAGCTATGTAATTCATAATAGCTCGGTTTTATTTTAAGTACTTGCTTTTTTACAGCTACTGTCGTTCTGAGGACTATGAACCATAACCTACCTGATTCCAGTCTATTCTCCGTTGCTATGCTATGTACTACTTTTCATTTGTGAAAAAATAATTCAGAGAAACTAAGTTTAGTTAAAAGTGTAGCTAAATATGAACTCATACAATGGAAATCAATTATAAATAAATTTTATAGAACTCATGCTATACATAAATGATCACTGAGGTCTTTATACACATAAGTCATTCTTACCCATGGTATGTATCTGAATCATGTAGAGCATTTTAAAAACATATTTGCAAGGCCTGGCTGGGGTGGCTCAGTGGTTGAGCATCGACCTATGAGCCAGGAGGTCATGGTTTGATTCCTGGTCAGGGCACATGCCTGTGTTGTGGGCTTAATCCCCAGTAGGGAGCATGCAAGAGGCAGCTGATCAATGATTCTCTCTGATCACTGATGTTTCTCTCTCTCTCTCCCTCTCCCTTCCTCTCTGAAATCAATAAAAATATATTTTAAAAAAAAATACACACCGGCAAAACTCTCCTCTTTTCCTGCACCATCCAGGGTGGAACACAAATGATGTCTGCACTTTTCAAAGTTCTGTAGATTCTAACTCCATCCCAGACAAGAACCACTTCATTAGACTAAAAACTCCTTAGAACTGGTACTATATCAACTATTACATCCCCTAATTTCTAAAATAGTTTATGCAGAAAAGAAGCTTCTTAGAGAAAAAGGCATAAAGAATTAGAGACTTCGGTTTGAATCTTAGCCCTCTCACCTGTACGGCCCAGGGAATGTTAACTTCTCTGAAACTCAGTTTCTTCATCTATACAGTAAAAGTTTTTTAAAAAAATCTACCCCTTAGAGTTGTTACAATCACAGGTAACATATAGTATGCGCTCAACTGGTAGTTGTTCTAATTAATCCTGAAGCTGACTAAACAAATCTCAGATTTAAAAATGCAGCATAAATACTCAGTGCCACCTCTGGAAAGTACACTCTGTGAAGTGAAGTCACCTGAGCGAGGACAGTCTTCCAAGAGCTCACAACCCAGTCAGGGACGGGACGTTCTCTCTAACAGGGAAGCCGTGGTGAGCATTCACAGGGAGGTGGATTTCACGGATCATGGGGAAATGGGGAAAAGAGAAATAACTCTGATGTAGAAATGGTTCTCAAAAGTGCAATGTGAACTGTGCCCTGACAGAAGCATAGTCAGATATGCTCATTAGACCTTATTTCAGGCCAATGGTTCACAAACTTTAACATGCATCAAAGTGACATGGAGAGCTTGTGAAAACACACAGGGCCCTACCCCAGACTTTCTGACTCAGAAGACCTGGAGCGGGGCCCGAGAATCTGCATTTCCCATGTGACCTAATGCTAATAATCAAGGGAACCCTCTTCAAGAACCATCACTAGAGTGCTTGAGCAGAACTGGCGAGTGCTAACAGCTTTCCCTGGCAGCATCTGGGGTGTGGCTTGTGTGAGTGCTTAAGGACTACCGTCAGAAGTCTAGACTCTAGAAATAAAAACCCTTTCTCCATAAAAACACTTTGTCCCCTGATAAGAGGTAGATAAATTTCCCTTCCTGGAAAGGTAAGCTAACTTTCCAGACTAAGTTAAAACTATTTAATTACCTCTTGTAATATGACATTTATTATCTCTAACCTGTTTTTTTTCAACTCCACTAGCTATTTCCTGGATTTGCATAACACACGTAAACAATAAGGTAATGAGGTGAGGTACTAAGCTAATCAAATGCAAAAAGAATAGAAATACAGTATTACTTATTCTTTCAAAATGAGAATATAACACTAATACATCCTGAATTTTAATATTTTACTCTGTATGGTATAAGTTAAAATTTTTCAAAAGAACAGTATTGAAACGTATTCAATAGTTTCACTTATAAATTTTAAGGACTCTTCCATACTCACCAAAACCATCAATATCTAGATTATTTTCAATCACAACATCTAGCAGAGAGTCACCAATTTTTCCTTTGGTTGTTAGTATTTCACCGTCACGGTTTAAAAAGTGGACTGTTATTTTATCTTCTGAGCTGAAAAAGGAAGCAGTTCTTTATTAATTATTTTCAAAAATACTTTAAAATAACTGTTTTAAGAACTGGTAAGGTCAAATTAAAAAAAAAAAAAACTTGTAAGGTCAAAGAAACAGTGGTGTGTGTGTGTGTGTGTGTGTGTGTGTGTGTGTGTATGCACATGCAAGCCAATGTGCTCCTTTACAGAATTTTCTTTTCTTTCCAAAGTTCATTTGGGAAGAAAATACCATAAATACCAAAAAGGCATATCTATCTGCCCAGTTACCAGGAGAGCTCTACTGCCTGAAAGGAAATGAAAACTAGGCCATGTACTTCCCTATGCACTGTGTCTCCCGAGTGGTCATGGTTATGAGTCACAGTCATGTCAAAACGTCTAGCAATCATTATCATGCAAGTCTGTTTTGCTCTCACACAGCTCTCTGAAAAACAATCTCTGTGAACGTGCCCCTGAAGACCAGACCACTGCTGTGGTGAGCTTTGGGAACGCAAAGCTCCCTGCTGTCCATAGGCAATTATGCATGTGTCTGGCAGGTACTGTGCTTAAAGGCAGCAGTCTGATAGTTTCCTGAGTATCTGGACATCTTACTCTGGTCTACACTGTGTGCTCAGAAATCAAAGGGGCTAGAAAATATTGTTTGTTTGTTTGAACCTGTGGGAGGATAAATATACCCCCTTAAGTGCTTTATTATAGGACATTATATTATCTATCAGCCAGCTAACTAAAAAATTTTTTCCTTTCTCACAAACATCAAAACAAAATTTGGGAAAAGAAATTATATAAGTAACTAGATCCTTATCCTCCACCACTGGTCATTATAATTTTTACCTCACAATTGAAAAGATGTACTTCAACTTAAAATAATTAATTGCAATTTTCACTACTGCCAGCAGATGGTAATAGTCCATATCAAAGAAAACTTGAATATAAGTAAAACCTAGAATAAATAATTCCAGTTATAAATATCTCCCAATTTATCAAATCCTCACAAATGAGGCAACTGAAGTCCCTATCAGATAATGGCCTCCCTAATATTTCAACATTGAAAAATGAGAATTCCATTAATTAAAAATTATATAAAATACTAGAGGCCTGGCCTGTGCCCTCTCACAATCCGGGACCCCTCAGGGGATGTAGGGGAGCCAGTTTCGGCCCAATCCCCAAAGGCCAGGCCAAGGGACCCCACTGGTGCACGAATCCGTGCACCGGGCCTCTAGTATGCATATGAGATCTTTAGTTAATCTCTTCCCGCCCTCCCCTCTCCCTCCTTCCCTCTGAGATTCATCACTCTGTTCCATGTTTCCATGCCTGTGGTTTCCGCTCCTGTGTTAAGCATCTGCCCCCTGGTGGTCAGTGCACATCATAGCTACCGACCGGTTAGCCGGTTGCTTAGGCTTTTATATATATAGACTAGAGGCCCAGCGCACACGAAATCGTGCGCAGTTAGGGTCCCTAGGCCTAGCCTGGCCTCTGTCGCATGGCCTCTTCTGCCCTGCGACGCTACATGAAGCTCCCTGCCCTGGGACGCTCTGCGAACCCCGCAACTGCTCCGCGAGGCTCCCCCTGCCCCTCAACTGCTCCCCTAAGCTCACTGCTGGACGCTCTGAGAAACTCCCCTCCCCCGACCCCACAACTGCTCCGCTAAACTCCCCCCTCCCCCCCACCCCCGAGACTGCTCCGCGAAACTCGCTGCCACCCGGATGACTGCTCTGCTAAGCTCATGGCCACCCTGCGAAGCAGCTCGCCACCACCACTCAACAGTCCCAAGTCCCACCCCGCCACCAGCCCCTCCACATAGTAAGCGGCTCTGGGCCCGGGGGCAGGGGGGTGGAGGGGGGGCCGAGAGGTGCTCCATCACTTCATGGTGACCAGTCGCCGTTCGGTCATGAAGGCACCTAGCTCTCTCTATATATTAGGATATGTGAAAGTTTCTCAAAAGGGCTTGTGTACTCCAACTTTTTTTTTTCATAGCAAAAAAAAATGCTTTAAAGTATTCTGAATATTATTCTTGATTTTTCCAAGTACAATGGCAGAGAATGAAGATACTCTGGAGGCAGAGAGACCACTTTGTAAGTTATTAAAAGAGCTCAAACTAAGCAAGGATATAGGAGACACTGTCTTAGATATTCAGGAGGTAGAATGAAAAGGTTCTGGTAGCCATCAATATAAGATGGACTGAGAGAGAGAGGAAAGAAATAATGTTGAAGTTTCCAGCTTAGGGGGTACAGTTTAAGGTAGGGTTAACAGATGGGGAGATGGAGCTTTGGGGAAGATGGAAATGAGTTTGAGTTTAGACCTGTTCAATTTAATAACAGAAAAAAGTAGATGATAATGTCGAGAAGCCAGATGGATCTGAGCCCAGCAGAGCAGTCTAGAGATCTGACATCCACAAATGCCTCGTAAAAGTATGACAGACAGAATTCCATCATTTGTACTCACTACCGCAGACCAAAGGTTTTAGGGCTGCTATCCTTCTAGAGCACTCTAGAGCTGAGTTACAGCAAAGGAATTCGAACTCTCTTCTACATCAGACTCCCCTGTAAAAGTGGGTTAACAACATATGCAAGATACATACATAACACAGAGTAGAGCTCAACAAGCACTGATTAATAACTTTTAAAGTCTCAGTCCTCGTGTTGCTAAGAAGCCTGAACTGCTGCTATATATGTACAGCCTCACACAAAAACTGCAGAGTAAGAGTATGAATAGGTTTACCAGAGGACAGGAGAGGGAGCAGAAAGATAATTCTAGAGTTGGAAAGTATGGAATGTAAAAATCAGATGTAGATTCCAGCCCTGGTTCTGACACATACTAATTAGAGGACCATCGGAAGCCACAGTGACTTCCCCAAGCTGCTGAGAGAATCAAGGAGAGAAAGTTTATGGAAACTGTTTCCTTGAAGCATTACGCGTGTACTTTATACCCAAGTAACCCTATCCATTCACTATTAATACAGTGGGGCCTTGACTTACGAGTTTAATTCTTTCCGTGACGGAGCTCGTAACTCAAATTACTCGTATGTCAAATCAATTTTCACCATTACAATGAATTGAAATGCTGGGCTGATGTGGCGTTCACTGTGACGTTCGCTGCGCCAACTAGCGGTGGGGTATCTGAAGCTGGCTCGTAACCTGAATTTTAGCTCGCAACTCAAAGCAAAAAATCGGCTGAGAGACGGCTCGTATCTCGAAAAACTCGTTGGTCGGGACACTCGTAAGTCAAGGCCCCACTGTAATTGGTGTTGGTGGGTTTTGTGGATTTCTCCCTCAATTCTAAGAACTAGCAAGAAGCTTTGAGCTATTCCCAAAAAGGAAGATTTCATACACTGGGAAATAATTACGATCTTTCCAAATTTTCTTTCATCAATTAATCAGCCAACACAAAAAACACTATGTTCTTCACTTGTTACCCTTTACTCGCTGCCATTTATTCTGCTCAATCAGACGGTTGTCAGAGGCTGCTGTGCTGACGTTCGGGGAGGGGAGTTAAGCTGCTGATGCCTACTTCACCATAGAGAGTAGCCTGGGACGATTGGTCCAAGAAAAGGGGCACCCATCTAGGGCTCCCTACTTCCTTAGCCACCTCAACTCCTCCAAACGACCCCATGGGCTAAAGAATTACCAACTACTATGGTGCTCAAAAAAACAAACAAAAACTATATGAATTTTAGTCCTGGCTTTGCCAGCAACTTGCTATAGAATTTTTATTTTCCTTTATCTAACCTCCCAAGATTTTCTTAAGAGTCAAGTGAAATAATATATGGAAAGCTCTTTGCAACTTAAATCACTACAGAATATTAAGTATTGTGTCAGGGTATTTTGGAGTTAAAGGAGTTTTCGACTCTCAATTACTGATAGCTTATCTAAAATGTTAAACTTCCAAGCCAGGATGACAACTTCTAGACTGCTCTGTCCAATCGACCTTTGTGTGTTCTACACCTGTGATGTTCTATACAGCAGCTACTCCCTACTGATCCTTAAAAATTCAACTGGGGCCCTGGCAGGTGTGGCTCAGTTGGTTGGGCGTCAACCCATGCACCCAAAGGTCACTGGGTTCCATACCCAGTCAAGGCACATGCTGGGGTTTCAGGCTCGATGCCCAGTGGGGTCATACAGGAGGCAGCCCTTTGATGTTTCTCTCTCCCTCTCCCTTCCTCTCTCTCTAAAATCAATTCTTAAAAGAAAAACATTTTTTTAAAATAAAGTTCAACTGGGAAACTGATTCTTTAATTTTATTTAACTTTTTTAAACAGCCACATGTGGTTAGTGCTGATCAACTCTCAGATAATATCAGCTGTAGCTCCAAAGTCTGTGATAGGAAGCACAAGGCCACAAGACCTCAACAGAAAAGCAGGACTGTGAGGGAACAGAATAAACGTGCGCCCCTTTAAGACAATTTCATAATCCAAACATTCAGTTTGGGGGAGATCATTCTTTTTTTTTTTTTTTTGAATGTTTATTCTTTATTCTTTTTTTTTTTTAATTTTTATTGCTTAAAGTATTACAAAGGGTATTACATATGTGTCCATTTTATCCCCCCGCCCTAGACAGTCCCCTAGCCTCCCCTATCCCCCAATGTCTTATGTCCACTGGTTATGCTTATATGCATGCATACAAGTCCTTTGGTTGAGGGAGATCATTCTTATTCACAAAAGCATTTATGTCCCTGTAAATACTGATTACACAAGCATGTTCCATACATGTCCCAATTTATATAATTTGTCAAGAAAGCATCCACTGTAGAAAGCAAGGCATGTGCTGGGAGGGAGGTCAAAAGCAGGGACGTGAGGGGATACGGGGACAAATGCATCCGGCTCGCCTTCTCCGTTACTCCCCTCCCAGTTCATGCAGCACATCCACTGAGCACCCGCTACAGAATAAGATTATGGAGAAAAGGCAAATAAGTCCTACGCCCTCTTCTCAGGTACCTCCTCAAGAAAAGGCAGAAGACAAGTCCAACAGTTCCTTCCTCCCTCCCTCCCGGTCTAGCTGCCTGCTGCCTGCCAGCAGGGGATCCGAGAGCATTCTGCACTCTGTAGGGTCCCATACCTCTTAGCTCTAACTATCTAAGGAGATCGTGTCTTTCAAAAGCAAATATGCCCAAGAATACAAAATATCAATGTATTTGGGGGAAATTTTTTCACATCTCTTTCGACATTTGCTACAAAACAACGCTCCAGCTGCCCTGCCTGTGGAGTAGCCACACTCTGTCTCACCGCTTCACTAATTAACTTTTTTTCACTTTAAACTCAAAACAAAACGAAAACATAAAACACTGCAGGCCTGAGCTGCTGCTGCTGCTACCAGGTAACATCTTCTGAGCCAGGAGGCGACCTGTCTTTCCTGCATTCTCTCATTTATTCCCCAAGTAACCCTGTGCGACCTGCACCATTGCTCTCCTCCATTTACATACAACTGGGGCGCGGGGACGCGTCGAGATTGCGGAAGCGGACGGGGAGCGGCAAAGCCGCTGCACAACCCGAATCGCCGCTCGGCGCAGGGCTTCGGCGGGGCATCGGCGGGGAGAGGGCGGGAGCCCGGGCACAGGGTGGACGTCCCCGGACAAGTGGACGTTCCGACATGGACCTGGAGGCAGAACGTCCTCACGCCGCAGGAGAAAGGCCCGTCCAGCCCCGCCGGCCCGGCTCGCCACGGGGTGCACCTCGCGAAGGTCACCGCGGCTCCGGGCAGAGCAAAGGTTAGTCCCAGCCAACTGGCAGCCGCCAAGCACCCGGCTCCCCGCGGGCACGGGAGGGCCCGGAAAGGGAAACCGGGGTCCCGGTCCCCGTCTCCCGCCCGGCGCCGGCGGCTCGGAAAGGAACGGCGCCCAGTCGGGGCCGCGGAGAGCGCGCGGGCCGTTCGGAGCCGGTGCCCGAGGGAAGAAGCGGAGCCAGAGATCGGGCCGGGCCGCCCCCGGGGAAGGGACCCCAACCCCGTGCGCGCCGGCCCGCGCCTCACCTGCCACGCGCCGGGGCCGACAGGCTCAGCGGCCGTCTCGCCGCGCCGCCGCCCAGGCCCGGCTCGGCGCTCCCGCCCGGCGCCCGGCTCCCCGGGAGGCCGCCGGCTCCCACGCGGGCTCCGGCGACGAGCAGCCACCGCCGGGCCGCGCCGCCCAGGGCCGCGGAGGAGGCGCGCAGAAGCCGGGCGCCCCCCGCGGCGGCCATCGCCGGCCGGCCGGTAACCACCGGATGCGACGCGGGCGCGGGGCACGGCCGCGAGAGGCTCCCGAGTGCGGGCGTCACGCCGGGGCCGCGGGGCCTGCGGGCTGGGGCCGGGAGGCAGCGCGATCGCCGGCCCGCGCCTTCCGGTGCCCTATATGCCCGGCCGCCGAGCGCGCCGCCGCTGCCCACGCCTCCCGGACGGGCTTCTTGGGGGCGGGGCTAAGCGCTTGGTGTTGGGGCGCGCGGCGGGGGCGGGGGGGGGTGCTTTTGAACGTACCGGCCAAGTTTTGTCTTTTTTTTCTTTTTTTTTAGTCTTCTTTGTTGGAAGTAATACAGATGTCTCCTTTTCCTCCAATGACCCCTTCCAGCCCGCCCTGGCCCCGGCCCCAGCCCCAGGCCGTCACCATGCCATGGTCTGTGTCCCTGGATTACGCATATCCTTCCCACCCACCCACCCACCACCGCTTTGCTCCTTGGCTAAGAGTCTGGCGTTGCCACGCAAAAACACAAAGATGGCTCTAACCGGTTTGGCTCAGTGGATTAGAGCATCGGCCTGCGGACTGAAGGGTCCCAGGTTCGATTCCGTCAAGGGCATGTACCTTGGTTGCGGGCACATCCCCAGTAGGGGGTGTGCAGGGGGCAGCTGATCAATGTTTCTAACTCTCTATCCCTCTCCCTTCCTCTCTGTAAAAAAAAATCAACAAAATATACTTAAAAAAAAAAAAACCTGGAACTTAAAAAAAACACACACACAAAAAAACACAAAGATAGCTGAACGTCTGACGGAAAGACACAGTAAAACACCCCCTCGTTACTTAACCCACTTTCTTCTGTGCTGCACTTCCTCCTCCCGCCACCCACTCCCCCACTCCCCACTGAAAACAGCAACGTGGTGCCCTAGCCGGTCTGGCTCAGCATTAGAGTGTTGGCCTGCGGACTGGGGGGTCCCCCGTTGGATTCTGATCAAAGGCACATGCCCTGGTTGTGGGGTTGATCCCCAGGAGGGGGTGTGCAGGAGGCAGCTGATCAATGATTCTCTCTCATCATTGATTCTTCTATCTCTCCCTCTCCCTTTCTCTCTGAAATCAATAAAAATATATTTTTAAAAAAACGAATAAAACAACGTGGTAGATTCCGTCATCTTGGAGTTCAAGTTTGGGTAAAAGGAAATTCTGGGCTTTGTCAAACTAGAATAGGAAACTTCAGAAATTTCAAAATGTCTGTAGGCATGGTACCCACAGGAGTAATTATGCCTATAAAGTTACGATCACAATGAATAAACTGGGGGATATAGAGAAGGCAGATAATAATCCTAGGCCTGATTGGCAAATGCTTCTTGAGTACTTGAAACCCAGGAGACTTAAAAAGAAACTTCGATGAACTGAGATTTTTTAAGAGTCTTTTACAAAAACCAGAAAAATGAACTTTAAAATCCACTTAATCATGGTTAATACGTTGTAGTGGAAAGAGCATGAACTTTGAGGTCAAACATTAGCAATGTTCACATCCAAGGTCTACCACTTTTGAGCTCTGCTGAGCTCTGAGACCTTGGATAAATCATTCTGTTAGAGGGTCAGAGTTTCCACAGCACGTTCACGGATAAGATGTTCCATCCTTCAGGGCCATTCTGAGGGTTAGACAAACTAACAAGCACAAGGCAGAACCGCCTAGTGCGTCACTCACAATGACTGATAACTTCCTGGGCCTTCCTCCTCAGGCTCGTCTTTTTTTTTAATAAATATATTTTTATTGATTTCAGAGAGGAAGGGAGAGGGAGAGATAGAAACATCAATGATGAGAGAGAATCATTGATCGGCTGCCTGCTGCATGACCCCCACCAGCGATCGAGCCCACAACCTGAGCATGTGCCCTTGATCGGAATTGAACCTGGGACCCTTCAGTCCGCAGGCCAACGCTCCATCCACCGAGCCAAACCAGCTAGGGCTGCTTTTTTGTTTTTTATTTTTATGAGTGTAAATTTATTAAAGCTTGAGATAGTGAGGCAAAGGAAGGGCGCCTGGAGATAGGATCAGGGAGTTGGGGTAAGCTCAGGAGAGCTGCCTCTGACCATTGTTCCCCTGGGTGAGAGTCAGGTCTCATCAGGACCCTTAGAGCTTAGGACAGAGAAAGAGTTCAAGTTGGAAAGGACACAAACCCAGACAAGTCATGTGAAAGAGGAAATTGTAAAAGAACAGTTACTTTTTTATAGGACTAAATCTCCCAAGTCAAATGAATTAATAACAGGAAGAATACTGGGGGGGGGGGGGGGTGCAGATGTTCCCTCTCCTCTCAGCCCTCCTATTCAGCTGCAGCTTGGTTATGGCACATAGCGTTCTGCTTTGTAGAGCAGTTGTTTGCATACACCCTTCATCTTAACCCCCTTACTACCAGGTACAGAGCAAGGGTTCAGTAAGTATTTGTGAATAATATTGTCATGTAACTACCAATCATTAGAATTCATGAAACATGTGCATAAACATTAAAGATGGAAAAAATTTTCCACAGATTTTCTAAGGCAGGTAATGGGTGATTCTAAAGATTGTAGATATCAATATTCATGAGACAGTATTTCAGAGGAGATTTATTAACATGGTTCATGAACACAAATAAAAAGGCAATATGGAATTACTGAGGACAAGCTTTTGCTTATATATTTCCGTATTTTATGAAACTCCCCTCCATCTTTCACTCTTGTCAAAATCCATCCATATTTTGAAACGCATCTCCAAGTCTGTCTTTCCCATGAAGTCATGCCTATTCATCCCAACAGATCACCCCTTCCTCTGCTGAATGCCTAAGACCTTGGTTTATTCTTGTTAAACTTATAGTATCTGTTGTTTCAAATAAGATAATGTTCATGAAAGTGTTTTTGCGAACTGTCCAGTATAATAACAACTGAGATTCAATGTTTATTGAGCACCTACTCTGAGCTTCACAATATTTATGGAGACCTGCTCTGTGCTCCATCACATATGCTTTGTGCAGCTCATCTAGACTGGAGCTCCCAAGAGCTGTCTTATTCATCTTCATATTCCTAGCTCCTGGCATAGTGCCTGTCACAAAGCAGCCTTGTAATAATATCTTTGTTAAAAGCTCGCTTAGGAACTTTCACAATTTTTATCTCATTTCATCACCACAACTCTGTAAAGTAGATATGCTGATAAGCAATAAATAGCTTTAATCAATAAATATTTGACATCATCGGTGTGTAAAATCACTGTGCTAGTACTGGAGACATAGCAGTGAACAAAACAATCCCTGACCTCTTATTTTTAACCCTTTGAGTGCCAACCAATATCCTAGGAACTATGCTAAAATTGCCAAGGCATTTTTGCTGATTTTACAGCAGTTTAGGAAAAAAATTATGGATCGCAAGTAAATGAAGTTACATATTCAAAAACTTAAGGAAACCTTTACTACATTGGCATATTTAGCAATATCATCATCATCACTAATAAAAGCAGACTTAGAGCTGGACGCCATTTCGAAGCTTTGCTAGTGCTCCCGGCACTTTTGGCGAAAGACAGGAGGAGCACGATCGCGCTCCCCGACACTCTAGGGGTTAAACTAGAGGCCTAATGCATGAATTCGTGCACAGGTGGGGTCCCATCGGCTGGCCCCAGTCAGGGTACATCAGAGCTGGGCCTTTTGGGAGGAAGAGATGGTGGGAGGTTGGCCAGCAGGACCACCCTGATCGGGGCCCAATCAAGGCCGGGCCAGCTGGGGGAAGGGGCCACTGGCGATTGGCTGGAGGCCCTATCCCTGATTGGGGTTGGGGGACTTATTGGGGGCAGGGCCGGCCATGGGGAGGAGCTGTGGACCATGGACCGGCCAGCCTCGCCACTGAATGGGGTGGGGGTGCCAATCGGGGGCCAGCAGCCTGGGGGAGGGTCCAGCCAGCCCTGCCCCTGATCCGAGTGGGGGGGGTGGGCCTATCTGGGCTGGGGCTGGCGGGGCAGAGGGGCTGGGGAGGTGGCCGGCTGGCCCCGCCCCCTATTGGGGGCGGGACAATCGGGCAGGGCCAGCCAGGGGGAGGTGCTGAAGGAGGTTGGCCGGCCACCCACACCCACTATTGGGGTGTGGGGTGTGATCAGGGGTGGAGTGGCCAGGGGGAGGGGCTGCAAGCCTATTGTAGTGGGGTGGGCTGATCAAGGGCAGGGCTGGGGGGGGCTGGGGGGGGGAGGGAGGAGGCATTTGGCCTGCCTCCCCACTCTTGATCAGGGTGGGAGAGTCCAATCAGGGCCAGGCTGGCAGTGGGGAGGGGCCGTGAGGTTGGCCGGCCAGCCCCACCCCCTGATTGGCCACAGTGGACGTCATAGCAATCGGTCATTATGGTCATTATGGCCATTATGGTTGCTGGCTTTTTATATATAGAGATGAGGAAAGTGAGGTGCACAGTAGTTGCGACATTCTTAGAATCATACTGCTAGTAAGTTACAGGTCTAAAATTTAAATCTAGGTATTCCTGGTCCCAAGTCCAAGTCATAAGCACAAGAAATGGTCACATTATTTTTATTACATAGACAATCCCCAACTTAAAATTGTATGACTTCCAGTTTTTCCTTAATGTTGTTGTGAAAGTGATATGCATTCAATAGGAACCAACTAAACTAAGCTATGGTGTTTAGTGGATTCTGTACATTTCTAATTTATGTTATTTTCCATTTATAATGGGTTTATCAAGATGTAACCCTATCATAAGTTGAGGAGCATCTGTATTCTACTATATATTTACATATATCATTCATTAAATTTTATTATAAAATATACTATTCATGTATATTTATATATCATATATTTTTTAACTCTACATTCCATAGTAAATGCTTAAGTTTTACATGATCCTTTTACAGGCATACCTTAGAGATATTTCAGATTCAGTTACTTAATAAAGCAAGTATCACAATAAAATGAGGCATAATCTTTTTGTTGGTAGGAGGTCTTGCCTTCAGTTATATAAAAACAACATTGTGAAGCTCAATAAAGTGTAATAAAATGAGGTATGTCTATAATTTAAGAATAAAGTCACAAATTATCATTATCTAATTTTTTAAAAAGAAATATAAAAGTAGATCTAATTATATTTCACCCCAAGCAATTGCTGACTCCACTCCCAGGTGATTTGTTGATATGACTGATGATATTGGTGAGTTTCATATATTTAAAGATATAACTGATATTTGCATACATGACTATCTTTGTCTTAATTGATCTTCCTGCTTGCAGTTTTATCTTGTTCTAAAGCATCCTCCATACCGTCAATAGTTTGATCCTGTTAAAATACTGATTTACTTGATCATGTTACTTTCTTGATGAAAGTCCTTGAATGGCATTCTATCACCCTTATGTGATACTCCGTCACTACTGGAATGACATTCCATCACCATTTTAAAAAAATATTTTTTATTATTGATTTTAGGGGGGAAGGAAGGGGCTGAGAGAAAGAGAGAGAGGAAGAGAGAGAGAGAGATACATGGATGTGAGAGAGATACATCGATTGGTTGCCTCCCATACTCATCCCAACCAGGGATACAACCCCAAACCTAAGTACATGCCCTGACCAGGAATCTAACCCATGACCTTCTGGTGGACTAGATAAAGATCCAGCCAACTTAGTCATATCAGCCAGGGCCATCACCATTTATTAATAGAATAAAACATACTGCTCAGCTGGACACAACATCCCTCCAGCTCTTTCCTCTGCCCACCAGGCATCCTTCCTGCCTCATGCCTTTCTCCTCTTCAGGTTTTGTATTCTGCTGCCTGCACCTGGCTAAGGCATAGCCAGCCTCCAGGACTCAGTTCAGTCCTTGGCAGGAACCATTCTTTGACACATGCAACTTTTGTGAACCGTACGCACTATAAATCCCTCTATTACAGCTTTCAATTAAATAGCATATTCAAATAAGAACTCGATCAAGTGGCTTGCTGGGCTTGAGGTCCCATTTCTTTAAGATTACTTTTCAGGTATTCAGGTACTTGTTAACTTTTTAACGTGTCCCTCAAATGTTAATAATTGGTTTCTCTTTTTGTGATATTAGCAACACCTAATGAATAGTTCACTTGAGGGTGCAAAAAATGCTGGTATTCTAATTGTCCTTCCTTCTTCATTGAATACTTCTATAAAGACAGGCTTACCCTCATCTTCTCTTCCAATATCCTGAAGTAGAGTCTGTATGGGAAAGGCAGGCTAAATGCTTGATTGTTTTCCTTATTTATCTACCATACTTATGGTTTTATTCATGTTTTATATTTATTCAGTTGGCAAGCTGATTTAGAAAGTTATAATTTTCTAGAAAGTGGTATATTTTGCCTAAAATTTCAAAATCTATTGGCATAAAATTTTTTCTAGTATTTATTTATGTTTTTAGAAAAATCTCTGATATATCTATAGCTACATTGTTTTTATATTTCTTGTACTATTTTCTCACTCTTCTCTCTTTTGCCTTTGAGTAATCTTGCCAAAAGTTTATTTTATTATCTTTACAAATAATAACTCTGGGCATTGATCTTCTGTGATGTATCTTTGCTTTCTAATTTTATTTACTTATCTTTTTTTTGTTTGTTGGTTTGGTAATTTTATTTTATTATTGAGAATATCCCCCTTTCTCCCCCTTCTGCTCCCCCCCCTCCCCCCGCCGTTTCCCACCCCATCCCAGGCCTTCACCGTTCTATTGTCTGTGTCCATGGGCTATGACTAATTTGTACTTCTAAATTCCTTCTCCTTTTCACCCATTCCCCCAACATCCCTCCCATCTGGCAACTGTCAAAATATTCTCTGTATCTGTAAGTCTGTTCCTGTTCTGTTTGTTCATTTATTTTGATTTTTATATTCAATTGTTGATACATATTTATTGCCATTTTATTGTTCATATTTTTTATATTTTATTTTTCTTCGTCTTAAAGAAGACCCTTTCACGTTTCATGTAATATTGGTTTGGTAGTAATGAACTCCTTTAGCTTTTTCTTGTCTGAGAAGTTCTTTATCTGACCTTCAATTCTAAATGATAAGTTTTGCTGGGTAGATAATGTTGGTTGTAAGTCCTTGTTTTTCATCACTTTGAATATTTCTTGCCACTCCCTTCTGGCCTGCAAAGTTTCTGTTGAGAAATCATCTGACAGTCATATGGGCACTTCCTTGTAGGTAATTATCTATTTTTCTCTTACTGCTCTTAAGATTCTCTCTTTATCTTTAACCTTTGCCACTTTAATTATGATGTGTCTTGGTGTAGGGCTCTTTAGGTTCATCTTGTTTGTGACTATTTACTTCTCTTTCTGATTTTGCTTACTTCTAACTTCTTTAGATTACCTGTTGTTTTTCCAACTTCTTGATCTAAATATTTAGCTCATTAATTTTTAATTTTTAAGAGAAGTATCTTAATTTCTTTAAATTTAAATTCCCTCTAATTAGTATGATTGATTGTGTAAAGAGTCTGAATTGCAATATTTTCTTTATTGTTCATTTCAAATATTTTCAAATTTCTACTGTTTATCCTTTGATGGTGAGCCACTTAGAAATGTTTTAATTAAGGTTTCAAGACTTTCCTCGGCATATATTGTACATACCATGGGTACCATGTCCAAATACTCAACAGTCACATAAAATTTCTTACTAACAAAAGAGTAAATATAATAGCTAATATTTATTGAGTGCTAACTTTGTGCCAAGCACTGTTCTAGGTGCTTTACTTTTTTTTTTATTTAATCTTTAAAAAACCCCTATAAGTAGGTAGCAACAACATCATCATTTTACTGATGAATAAACTGAGGCACAGTTTATCTATCTATATAAAACCCTAATATGCAATCAACCAACAGTGAAACTACCGGTAGAACAATGGGTCGCTGTGATGTGCACTGACCACCAGGGGGCAGATGCTCAATGCAGGAGCTGCCCACAGCCCACAGCCCACAGGTGGAGGTGGGGGCAGGGCTGGCAAGTGAACAGCGCCAGGCCAGCCAAAGCAGGTGCCAGCAGGGGCCCCGATCACCCCGCTGGTCGTCCCACAGATCGGCCCTGATCACCAGCCAGGCCTAGGGACCTTACCCATGCACAAATTTCATGCACCAGGCATCTAGTATTTATGTAAAGTGAGGTTTGGGGTGTTATCGAAAGAAATCATATTAGATGGCCTTCAGTATAGTAGTTTTTATTACATACAAACACAACAGATATGCTATATATTTTATATTACATTCTACCAAAAATGAATTTATTTATTTTTTATTGCCACATAATATTCCATTGTGTAAATGTACCATAGTTTTTTTATCCACTCATCTGCTGATGGGCACTTAGGCTGTTTCCAAATCTTAGCTATTGTAAATTGTGCTGCTGTGAACATAGGGGTGCATATATCCTTTCTGATGAGTATTTCAGGTTTCTTAGTATATATTCCTAGAAGTGGGATCAGTAGGTCAAATGGGAGTTCCATTTTTAATTTTTTGAAGAAACTCCATACTATTTTCTATAGTGGCTATACAAGTCTGTATTTCCATCAGCAGTGTACTAGGGTTCCCTTTTGTGCACAATCTCTCTGACACTTGTTGTTTGTTGATTTGTTGATGATAGCCATTCTGACAGATGTGAGGGGCTATCTCTCGGATGATTAGTGACTTTGAGCATTTTTTCATATGTCTCTTGGCTTTCTGTATGTCCACTTTGAAGAAGTCTCTATTTAGGTCCTTTCCCCACTTTTCAATTGGATTGTTTGTCTTCGTTTTATTAAGTTGTATGAATTCCCTATACAGTTTGGAGATTAACCCTTCATCAGGTGTGTCATTGACAATATCTTCTCCCATGTAGTGGGCTCTCTTGTTATTTTGGTGATGGTTTCTTTCACTGTGCAGAAGCTTTTTATTTTCTCTTTCGTTTCCGTTGTCCTAGGAGCTGTATCAGTAAACATAATGCTACAAGAGATGTCTGATATTTTGGTGCCTATAGTTTCTTCTAGGACTTTATGGTTTCCCATCTTACATTTAAGTATTTTATCCATTTTGAATTTATTCTTGTGTATCAGGTAAGTTGGTGGTCTAGTCTTATTTATTTTTTTTTTGCATGTACCTGTCCAATTTTCCCAACACCATTTATTGAAGAGACTGTCTCTGCTCCAATGTATGCTCTTGCCTCCTTTGTCAAATATTAATTGAGCATAATGGCTATGGTCGATTTCTGGGTTCTCTGTTCTATTCCATTGATCTATGTGCCTGTTTTTGTGCCAGAATCAGGCTGTTTTGAGCACAGTGGCTTTGTAGTATAACTTGATATCTGGTATTATGATTCCTCCAACTTTGTTCTTCTTTCTCAGAATTGATGTGGCTATTTGGGATCTTTTTTGGTTCCATATAAATTTTTGGAGTGTTTGTTCTAGTCTATGAAATATGCCATTGGTATTTAACAGGGATTTCATTGAATCTGTAGATTGCTTTGGGTAATATGGACATTTTAATGTTGTTGATTCTACCAAACCATGAACATGGTATATTCTTCCGCTTGTTATATCTTCCTCTACCTCTTTTTTCAACATTCTGTAGTTTTCAGAGTATAGGACTTTTACCTCCTTGGCTAAGTTTATTTCTAAGTATCTTAATTTTTTGTTGCAATGGTAAATGGGATTGGCTGTTAGTTTCTCTTTCAGAGAGTTCACTATTGGTGTATAAAAATGCTATGGATTCTTGGGTGTTAATTTTGTATCCTGCTACGTTTCTGAATTCATTTATTAAAACTAGTATTCTTTTGATGGAGTCTCTTGGGTTTTCTATGTACAGTACCATGTCATCTGCGAATAATGAGTTTTACTTCCTCCTTTCCAATTTGGATGCCTTTTATTTCTTCTTCTTGTCTGATCGCTATGACCAGGACTTCCAGAACTATATTGAATAAGAGTGGTGAAAGAGGGCATCCCTGTCTTGTTCCTGTCCTTAGGGGAAATGGTTTTAATTTTTGCCCATTGAATATGATGGTGCCTGTATGTTTGTCATACATGGACTTTATAATGTTGATGTAGATTCCCACTTTGCTAAGAGTTTTTATGAAAAAAGGATGTTGAATTTTGTCGAATGCTTTTTCTGCATCAATTGATATGATCATGTGATTTTTGTCTTACAATCTGTTTATGTGCTGTATCACATTTATTCATCTGTAAATATTGTACCAGCCTTGTATCCCTGGAATAAATCCCACTTGGTCATGATGTATGATCTTTTTTCGATGTATTTCTGGATCCGATTTGCTAAAATTTTTGTTGAGGGTTTTAGCATCTATTTTAATTCAGGAATACTGGCCTATAATTCTCTTTCTTTGTAATGTCTTTATCTGGTTTTAGAATTAGGGTAATGCTAGCTTCATAAAAAAGAGCTTGGAAGTGTTTCTTCCTCTTAGATTTTTTTGAAATAATTTGAGGAGTATAGGTGTTAGTTTGTCTTTGAATGTTTGTTAAAACTCCCCTGTGAATCCACCTGGACAAGGGTTTTGTTTGCTGGGAGTTTTTTTTACTACTGCTTTAATTTCATCAGTAGTTATCAGCCTATTCATGCATTCTGATTCTTCCTGATTGAGTTTTGGAAGATTTTATTTTTCTAGGAATAAGTCCATTTTGTCCAAGTTGTCCCATTTGTTGGAATAAAGTCATTCATAGTATTTTTTTTTTTTCAATCCTTTGTATTTCTGTGA
This sequence comes from Myotis myotis, assembly GCF_014108235.1. Taxonomy (NCBI): domain Eukaryota; kingdom Metazoa; phylum Chordata; class Mammalia; order Chiroptera; family Vespertilionidae; genus Myotis; species Myotis myotis. The sequence continues at coordinate 13,952,088 of NW_023416314.1, read as the reverse complement.
GGTCAATTGTTACTTCACCTATTTTGTTTCTGATTTTGTTTATTTGGGTCCTCTCTCTTTGTTTCCTGGTGAGCCTAGCTAGAGGTTCATCAATCTCATTTATCCTTTCAAAGAACCAGCTCTTAGTTTTATTGTTCTCTTGTTTTTTGGTCTCTATGTCATTTATTTTTGCTCTGATTTTTATTATTTCCTTCCTTCTACTGTTCTGGACTTTCTTGTTGCTCTAATTCTTTCAGTTGTAGGATTAGATAACTTGTTACCAGTTTTTCTTATTTTTTGAGGTAGGCCTGTTGTGCTATGAACTTCCCTCTCAGGACTGCTTTCACTGTGTCCCATAGATTTTGGATTGTTATGTGTTCATTGTCATTTGTTTCCAGGACGTTTTTCATTTCTTCTTTGATCTCTTTGGTAACCTATACATTGTTTAATAGCACGCTATTTGGCCTCCATGTATTTTATTGTTTTTGAGTGTTTTTATTATAGCTGATTTCTAATTTCATGCCATTGTGGTCTAAGAAGATGCTTGATATGATTTCAGTCTTCTTAAATTTGTAAAAACTTAGCTTGTGTCCTAATATGTGGGCTATCCTTGAAAATGTCCCATGTGTACTTGAGAAGAATATATATTCCATAATTTTGGGGTGGAATGTTCTGAAGATGTCAATTAGTTCCATCTGTTCTAGAATGTCATTTAGGATTGCTGTTTCCTTGTTGATTTTTAACGAAGAGGGAGCAAGGGCAGAAAATGCAACAGTTTCCTGGGAGGAAACTTAGAGCCAGCACATGAGAGAAAGTTAGATCCAGGAGATCATAAAATGACAAAATGGCATAATTTTCTGCTAGAGGGATCTATATGACACATAATTATTTTTATAAATTAAAAAATATGAAGCCCAAAATGTTAAGTGACTTGCCACAGTCACTGAAACACACAGAAATCAGGACTAGAATTCCAGGACCCCTGATTAACAATCTTAATGTTTTTATCTTCCTATCTTAAAGCTCTCTATTGGTTAATGATACCCCTTTAATGAGGTAAAAATAACATGTGTAAAGTGCTTTCAGCATTTTCACATACATTAACTACTTTGATTATCTAACTATATTATCAAGATAAGGTAGTATAGTATAATAGTTTAGGTCATAGGCTCCAGAGTTAGACTGTGAATCTCTGCCTCATCACTTGCTATGTGATCTTGAATAAGTTACTTAACTTGTCAAGCCTCAGTTTCCCCATCTGTAGATTGGGAATATAACAATACGCACCCCAAAGAATAGATGTGAAGAGTAAATGAAGTAATGCACATTAAGGACTTAGCCTGGCACCTAAAATATACTCCCTTAATGTGATTGTTGTTATGCTTTCATTTTATAGATGAAAAACTGAGGTTCAGGGAAATGGTTGAGTATCTCTCCCAAGGGCACATACTTAGAAGTAAGTGATAGATCAAGAATTTAATTTCGGTTTTCTTGCTTTAAAATTTCATACTCTTTCCATCCCTGTGTAATTCACAGACTCGATGCACTTGGTTTTCCTCTAATTATAGTAGTTCTTCTACTTTGGGTTGCAACTCAGTCAATAAAGAAAAAAATAATAGCCCAATGTATTTGGATGGGAGAAAATTAAAAAAACAACAACTCTTGGATTCAATAAGATTTTATTTTGCTGTCATTATAAAGTCTAATAGATTATAAATAAATATTAATATTTTGTGTGTTAATATAACATTCCTTAAATCTAATTGGTGGTTAAAAAGTTTTTGTTACATAAAGAAACAAATTTCATTCAAATAAGATTAAATATATATAAATGTTATAATTATATAAATTTATTCATATATAAATTATATAATTATATCTTTTATATGATATATACTTATTATGTATAATTTATATATAGTTACATAATATACAACTTGTATATATGTAGAAGTATATAATAATTACATAAATTATACACATACATTTTATATAATACTAGAAGCCCAGTGCATGAATTTGTGCATGGGTGGGGTCCGTCTGGCCCAGCCCCTGTTGGGAGGAGGAGACGAGGGGAGGTTGGGAAATCAGGGGTGGGACTGGCCAGGGGGAGGGGCTTCAGGAAGTTGGCTGGCCTGCCCTGCCCTCTATTGGGGTAGGGAGGGCAATCAGGGGCGGGGCTAGCCCAGGGGAAGGGCCACGGGAGGTTGGCCGTACAGCCCCACCCCTGATCAGGCTGGTTCGCTGGTCACAGTGGGTGTCATAGCAACCGGTCGTTCTGGTTGTTACGGCATTCTGGCCGCTGGCTTTTTATATATATTCTATATAATAAAAGGCTAATATGAAAATTGACCCTAACAGCAGAACGACTGGGAATGACTGGTCACTATGACACACACTGACCACCAGGGGGCAGATGCTCAATGCAGGAGCTGCCCCCTGGTGGTCAGTGTGCTCCCACAGGGGGAGCTCTGCTCAGCCACAAGCCAGGCTGACGGCTGCCAGCACAGCAGTGGTGGCGGGAGCCTCTCCTGCCTCCTCAGCAGCACTAAGGATGTCCGACTGCAGCTTAGGCCTGCTCCCCGCTGGCAAGTGGACATCCCCCCAGGGCTCCCGGGCTGCCAGGGGGATGTCTGACTGCTAGGTTAGGCCCAATCCCCCAGGGAGCAGGCCTAAGCCAGCAGGTGGACATCCCCTGAGGGGTCCCAGGCTGTGAGAGGGCACAGGCCAGGCTGAGGGACCCCCCAAGTGCACAAATTTTTGTGCACTGGGCCTCTTGTATTATTATAATTATGCAAAAATAGTATATAATAAATGATACATAAATAATATAATGTAGTGGGGCCTTGACTTATGAGTTTAATTCGTTCCGTGACGGAGCTCGTAACTCAAATTACTCATATGTCAAATCAATTTTCACCATTACAATGAATTGAAATGCCATTAATCCATTCCGGACACCCAAAAAACACCACAATTGTTTTGTTAAATGTTTTTAAATAAGAAAAATGTATTTAAAAATGACGAATATTGTATAAAAACACAATACTGAACAATAGGATGTAGTGCAATAAACTTGTTTTATTAAGTTTAATGTACAGCATTTACCTTGGAGATCGAACGACTTAAAGATGCTGATGGAGTTGGAGGAGAAAGGCTGAACTGAATAACTGAATAACTGAATCTTATTTGCTGATTTTTGCCCTTTTCGCCATGCTTTCATCACTTTCATCTACAGGAGTTTTCGATAAAAACCTGTCCAATAAGACCTGTTTCATCCTCCCTTTCAGAATATTTCTGAAATGAGTTAGGCAAGTGTCATTAAATAGCTCCATCACACGCCCAGCTGCAATTTTTTCTGGGTGTTTCTTTTGAATAAAGTCTGAAAGTTTCTCCCACATTCCCAACATTTCCTTTATCTCACTTACAGAGATAACCTCCTCCTCCTCCTCCTCCTCCGTGTCATCTGTTTCCTGCAAAACCTCCGTGTGCTGCTGCGTCTGTAGCTCCTTTAGCTCCTGCGCTGTCCATTCCTCGGAGTGCTCCTCGATGAGCTCATTGATGTCACCTTCCTTTACATCCGCGCTCGCTGCCTCACCTTGTCTGACAACGGAGTGAGTGCCGGTCCTCTTTATGAAATTTTCGAACCAGCTCCAACTGGCTTTAAACGGCTCGCCCGATGCCTCGTCCATTGCAGTGCCTGGGGTCTGCTGCAGCAAATCTTGTAAATAGCTCGTGCCTTCTCGCAGATTATAGCCTTCATCACAGTATCTCCTGCGAGCTGCTTCTCCGTTAACCACACCATTAGCAGCTTCTCCATATTTTCATGGATAGATGTCCGCTGTTTAGAAATTATTTTAATGCCCTTGGCTGGAGTTGTAGCCTGTATCGACTCCTTCTGCTTCAGAATGGTGCAGATCGTAAAAGTGCTACGCTCATACTGCTTCGCCAAGTCGATTACACGCACACCTTGGTCATGTTTTTCGATAATTTCTTTTTTTAATTCAATGCAATCATCCACTTCTTCTTCTCAGCACTGTCCTTCGCACTTACTTTCTTCAGATCCATGGTTGAAAAAACGAAGTTTTGCAAAATAACTGCAAGCACAAATGCGAGCACAACACTGATGCTTCAACTAAGAGCTAACCACTTACAGTGAAAGAGTGAAACACGTGATGCTGGGCTGATGTTGTGGCGTTCACTGTGACGTTCTCTGCGCTAACTAGTGGTGGGGTATCTGAAGCTGGCTCGTAACCTGAACTTTAGCTCGCAACTCAAAGCAAAAAATCGACCGAGAGACGGTTCATATCTCGAAAAACTTGTTAGTTGGGACACTCGTAAGTCAAGGCCCCACTGTATCTACTAGAGGCCCGGTGCACAAAAATTTGTGCACTCAGGGTGGGGGGCATCCCTCAGCCCAACCTGTGCCCTCTCACAGTCTGGGACCCTACGGGGGATGTCCACCTGCTGGCTTAGGCCCACTCCCTGGGAGAATTGGGCCTAAGCTGGCAGTCAGACATCCCTCTGGCAGCCCGGGAGCCCTCGGGGGATGTCCACTTGCCAGCGGGGAGCAGGCCTAAGCTGCAGTCGGACATCCTTAGCTCTGCTGAGGAGGCAGGAGAGGCTCCCACCACCACTGCTGTGCTGGCAGCCGTCAGCCTGGCTTGTGGCTGAGCAGAGGTCCCCCTGTGGAGCTCCTGCATTGAGCATATTTCCCCTGGTGGTCAGTGTGTGTCATAGTGACCAGTCATTCCCAGTCGTACTGCTGTTAGGGTCACTTTGCATATTACCCTTTTATTATATAGGATAGAGGCCTGGTGCACGGGTTGGGGCTGGCTGGGGGCTGGCTGCTTTGCCCTGAAGGGTGTCCCAAATCAGGGTGGGGGTCCGGCTGCGGTGCCTGGTTAGCCTGGGTGAGGGACTGATGGCTGTTTGCATGCTGGCCAAGCCCCCCAGCAGGGGCCCTCACCCCATGGGGGTGTGGCCAGCCTGAGTGAGGGAATGAGGGCCGTTTTCAGGCTGGCCACACCCCCCGATGACCCAAGCTCCCAGCCTCTCCTTTTTTTCTTTTTCTTTTTTTTTCTAGGATTTATTTATCTTCTATAATTGAAACTTTGTAGCCTTGAGCGGAACCCAGGGCCTGCCAGGGCAGGTGGGAAGCTTGACTTCCTCCATCGCCAGGGGAACCCAAGCCTCCTGTTTGCTCCAGCTCCATAGCCACTGCCATCTTAGTTGGGTTAATTTGCATACTTGCTCCTGATTGGCTAGTGGGCATGGCTTGTGGGGATGGCTTGAGCGTAGCAAAGGGATGGTTAATTTGCATGTTTTTCTTTTATTATTTAGGATACAGTGTATATTATATATATGTTTATGTGTTTACAATTCATCTTAAAATGTGCAGCAATTCAATAAAATATCCTTGAATTATAAAAATGTGAAGGAAAAATATAAACTGATGTCGTTTTAATAAACCTGTGTTTAATAGCTTTTCCTACTGCACTTTGCAAAGCCTTCTCCATAAACCCATTGCAAAATATTCTCCATCTCAGCCTCTGTCTACTGTATTGTGCAGACATGAAAAATCAACCAGTTTACTGTGTATGTGTAAACAGCCTGGTCTTTAGGCCATTTTCAGTCAGTTGTAACATCCAGTGCAACTTTGCATAACATACTCAGGCTATGATTCGTAAGTGTGATCTGTAAAATAACTGGGATGAATTTTGATGTATACCTATATAAATAGATTTGCTAAGAGAAATGTACTTTAAGGAAAGATAAATCTATAAATAAACTGATTTATATATTTAAAAAATTTGAGATATGATTGACATTATATGATTTTCAAGTGTACAACATAATGATTCTATATTTGTATATACTGAGAAATGATCACCATAATAACTCTAACAGCCATCACTATCTGTCACTATACATAGGTACAAATTTTTATATGCCTATATATATACTATACCCATATATACACATATATACATAGGTGTACATAAATATATATTTTATATCACTATAAACAACTCCAGTATCCCATCATTGCAATCAAAGGAGGGGCGTAGGTGGGTTACATGAAATTCATTGGTGATAGATTAAGAAGGTGGGATAAAGCAAAGCTGAGGAAACCCCTGGGATTAGATAAAAAGTAAAATGATGGACACATACTTATGCGGGTGCAGGAACAGTTAACATGATAATGAAGGAATTTGTGGTATCTGTCCTGGCGCCCAGCACATTTGGTTGTGCCCCAAGGGCTCCAGAAAAAGGGAAGTTACAAATTACCCAGACATTTCAAGGGTATGTTATCATAGATGCAAAAAGACAGATAGGCTCAGTTAAGGTAAAGGTTGACCTTGTCAGTGAAGATACCGGCCTAGGACATAACTGTCCACCATAACTGCTTTTAAAGTTTAATTTCAAACCATCCTTTGTGGTTACTTTAGGTCTCTGAGTTTGCAAGACTGCCATGCAGGCCTCCCCTGAGCTTGTCAGGTGAGCATGTGGCCCCTTTCGTCCACAGGTATATACATTTGTCACAGCTCATAGAAGAGCTTAAAATGTGAGCACTTTACTGTATGTAAATTAGGCCTCCATGAAGTTGATTTTAAAAGATATCCCCCTTGAACTGAGAAAAGATGGCTGCAGAGTAGGTGGATCTTTCTCACACCTCCTCCCAGAATCCAACTGGAATTAAAACTAAATTGGGGAATATTTACCCTGAATTTCCAGCTGAAGGCTAGCTAAAGAGGCTTTATTTTATTTTATTTTAAATATATTTTTTAGTGATTTCAGAGAGAGGAAGGGTGAGGGAGAGATAGAAAAATCAACGGTGAGAGGATCATGGATCAGCTGCCTCCTACACACCCGCTACTGGGAGGGCCTTGACCTGGAATCAAACTGTGACCTCGTGGTTCATAGGTTGACGCTCAACCACTGAACAACGCCATCCAAGCAACCAGATCACTTTTCATACCTCTGTGACTTCCTGCTAGTAAATAAACTTTCGCTTATATTTGAAACTCATCCCTACCCCCGAAAAAAATAATAGTCATGTTGATTTTAATAGATGTGATAGAGAGCATCCTTATGTTTTTGCCAATTTTAATGGAAATTGTTTTTTAAATGATTTAAACATTTTACCATTCAGTATAAAGTTTTCTGGCAATTTTTGGAAAATAGGTTTATCAATTTTAAAAAGTGTGTTACTCTGGAAAATAACCTCTCAGGGTGATCTGATGATAAATTCCTAACTGGGCAGGCCATTGGGGGTTGTCATGCCCAGGCCTCTAACTTCTGTACTAAAAGGAAGCTTATGTATGCCTTAAGCAAGCCCTGTCCATTGTTTCTATGCAGCCGTGAGCCCAGCTTCTGGTTCAGCTGCACTCCCCCTGTGGGAGCATGCCTTGAGCATCTGCCCCCTGGTGGTCAGTGCGCATCATAGTGACCAGTTGTTCCTTCATTTGGTCAATTTGCTTATTACCCTTTTATTATATAGGATAGCATTATGTGGCTTTTCTAAAGTACTGGTGTGATGAATTATAGCAGGGGTCCTCAAACTTTTTAAACAGGGGGCCAGTTCACTGTCCCTCAGACCATTAGAGGGCCGGACTATAGTTTAAAAAAAAACTATGAACAAATTCCTATGCACACTGCACATATCTTATTTTGAAGTAAAAAAACAAAACGGGAACAAATACAATATTTGTATTTACATGTGGCCCACGGGCCATAGTTTGAGGACCCCTGAATTATAGTGATTGAATTACAAATATTAAACCATACTAGCATTCCTGGGAAAAATAAAAAACTACACCTCCCTCCAGCTGCTGTTCTACTTCTCCGTTCCCATCTACAGAAAAGACTCTAAAAGAGTTATGCATACTCTGTCTCCACTTCTCTCCTCCCATTCTCTCCAAACCATTAAAGTCAGACTTTCACTTCACTGAAAATCCTTGAGTCAAGATCAATTACTTCCACATGGCTAAATGTTCTAGTCAATTTTCAGTCCTCTCCTTACTGGATCCTTTCTTGTGAATTCCTTCTTCCTTCTACAATTGCTTCCTTCCATTGTCTTCAAGGAATGCTTTTTTCCATCTCCTTTGATGGTTTGTCTTCATGTCCCCAACTCTAAATGTTGGTGTGTCCAGGGCTTAGTCCTCAAACCTTCTATTTTCCCTCTTTCTGCTCGGAAATCTCATGCAGATTCCTGGCTTTAAAATCTGTCTCCAGCCCTTCCTGGTTTGGCTTAGTGGATAGAGCGTTGGCCTCCGGACTGAAGGATCCCAGGTTCGATTCTGGTTCAAGGCACATGCCTGCCGGGGTTCTTGTTCCAGCATCGAGAAGGGTTCAGCAATCTGGAGAAGGGCTGTGTGTAACTTAATAAAGAGTCCAGAAATGAAGCATAATTTTGAAAGGCATTTGGGGGTCAGAGGAGCCTAGCTAAAGAAACTAAGATCTCCTTATCTCAGGACCCCTTGCTTTTTATTAACACAATTTGTCCTGAGGCAAGGTGGAGATATATACTTCAAAAGGTCCGGGTTTCACATACAGAGTCCATTGTCAGATTATCAGGTTTTGGAGAAACTGCCTTCGGCTGTTCAGGTGTTTGGCCAGTAGCAGGCAATAATATGTTGATTAAGATGCCCTGAGCTGTCTGGCAGCAAGCAATCATCCTTTTCAGGTTTGGGGAAATGCCCTCAGCCATTCCCAACAGGTGACAACATTTGTGACTCAGCCCTTGTTGAGTCCCCAAGTTCCATCAACCTTTTGATGTAACTCTTGCAATTATGACATGTTGGAATTGGCTTCCGGCAATGCCGGGTTGCTGGCTCGATAGGAGACAACCGATCAATGATTCTCTCTCATCATTGATGTTTCTATCTCTCTCTCCTTCTCCCTTCCTCTCTGAAATCAATAAAAATATATTTTAAAGATAATAATACATAAAATAAAATATGTCTCCATACCTGTATGCTGCTGAGGCATAAATTTTTATCTTCAGCTCAGGTCTCTAGCCTGTGGATGGGAACAGGAGTATACAACTTCAGTGACTGAAAGTAACCTCACAGGGTGAACTGGTCATAAATTCCTAACTGGGCAGGTCACGGTGGGTAGTCATATCTCAGGCCTATAACTTCTTCAGGAAAAGGTTGTTAAGCAAGCCCAGTCCATTAACCTTGTGCACCTAGATTAATGCCTTTGAAATGCCAGAAGTAATCCCCTTTTGCAGACCCCTCTGAACACCCTCAAGAGAGCACATAACCTTGTTTATCCTGTAATGCAATCATGGGGATTTCCCTGCTTTGCCTTTTCCCTTGTTCATATAATCTTCCCTCTGTTCCCTCCTTAATTCCCAAATGTATAAAAAAACATTGCAAAACCGTGATTGTTCAGAGCATTTGAGACTTTGCTTTCTGGCATGTCATCAGTTTGGCTCAAATTAACTCATAAAAATTCTCTACAGGTTTGGACATTTCTTATGACAACAAGCCTGAATTCCAAAAATATTTTCCAACTACCTACTCAACATCTCCACTTGAATGTCTAATAGGCCTCTCAAATTAACATATGCTAAATGAATTACTGCTTTCTGAATCATCCCCCATCGAAAAAAACTTTCTTTTCCCATCATCTTGTCTGTGTCAACTAATGGCAACTCTATCCTCTGATTTTCTCAGACTAAAATTCTTACAGTCATCCTTGAAGCCTTCCTTAATCTCTCATCTCACATCCGGGTAATCCACCAGCAAATCCTATCAGTTCTATCCTTAGATGATATTAAAATCAGACCATTTCTTACCCTTCACCTGCTACTACCCTGGGAGCCAGCCACCATTATTTCTTGTTTGGGGTATTACAATATAGACCCCTGTTTATTGTTGTGGCTGAGGCAGAGCACCCCAAGGTATCCCACAATGGCTAATTGATTATTCCAAATTAAAATCACTTGAGAGGCAGCAGTAGTGAGGGGAGCTCTCTAATGCCTCTCTGTCTCTCTAAATGCAGCAAATAGCCGTCCTTGTGATAGGTGCCCCCCCCCCCCCCACTCCTGAAGGACAGAGACAACTTTATCACAAGCATTAGGAAATCCAGAGTTGAAAAGGCCTGTATAAACAAACCTTGCAACTCTTTAACTAATCTGCTAGGTAAGCCAAAACCCTGCTTAAATGCCTTTCTTTTCTTCTTTTTTTAAAATATATTTTTATTGATTTCAGAGAGGAAGGGAGAGGGAGAAAGAGACAGAAACATCAACGATGAGAGAGAATTATTGATCGGCTGCCTCATGCACGCCCCCTACTGGGGATGGATCCTGCAACCCAGGCATGTGACCTTGACCGGAATCGAACTCGGGACCCTTCAGTCCACAGGCCAATGCTCTACCCACTGAGCAAACCAGCTAGGGCTGGATGCCTTTCTATGAACACTTTCTTTGTCCTATCAGTGTTTCACAAATGTATTGCTTTTGTCTAAAAAGTTTTACAAGGTGCTTAGTTTGATCATTTCTTTGAGCCTCATTTTGTGATCTGAGTATCATATTGGGATTCTCCCATGCACATGTATTTAATTTTTCTTCTGCTAACCTAGCTTTGTGTCAATTTTATTATTTCTCCAGTCATGAGAGCTAAAGGGGGGGGGGGGCAATTCTCCCCCTCCCAACAGTTTTTCTGCTCTGCATCTGCTCTCACTATGGTTTCTTCTAAACACACGTTTTATAAAAAATAAAATCAGATCATGTCATTTTTCTGCTCAAAATACTCAAATGGCTTCCTATCTCATTCAGTGCAGATGTAAAGCCCTTATAATGGCTTATACTAGTAAGTCCCCACGTGATCTCCTGCCTTCTGCCCCCCTGATCTGCCCTCTCACCTCTTCCTTTCCAGCCACACTGGCCCTCTACCTCAGGGCCTTTTCATTTGCTGTTCCTTCTACCTAAAATGTTTATTAGCCTAAAAATAAAAGGCCAACGTAAGGGGCAACAAGCATTTATTTAAGGACCAAGGTAATAGCTATTCAACAAGCACTGATTCAGGCAGAAACCCAAGTAACATTCCTATTAGGAAACGAAGGTTTATGAAAAAGGGAAGGGGGACAATTGCATCAATAGAGAAAGGCACTTCTATTGGCGCAGCTGAACCAACATAGTGATGCTAATTCTAAACAATGTTTTTAATTTTCAGTTGGGTAGTCATCAGTCCTTCTGTCATAATATCGGCTGCTGTCTTGTTATCCTAGCAAACAGTTCTTTGAGCCACAGTGTTGCTCTGGGCCTAGTTCAAAGGTTGGTTGTCCTGATTAATATGCCAAAGGTTTGAGTCATAAGATGCTCAAGGCGGTTCCTCTAGGACGGCAGCTCCAACTCCATTTTTAAAGGGGCTCCCTTTAATTATTTTTTTACATGCTTTTCTCTCAGATAACAACATGCCTCACTTTTTTTAGGTGCCTTTCAAATGTCACTTTTTTAAGAGGTTTTTTGTTGTTGTTTAACATATTTTTTTTATTTATTTCAGAGAGGAAGGGAGAGGGAGAGAGATAGAAACACCAACGATGAGACAGAATCATTGATCTTGCATGCCCCACACTGGGGATTGAGCCCGAAACCCAGGCATGTGACCTTGACCAGAATCGAACCTGGAACCCTTCAGTCCACACGACACTTTATCCACTGAGCCAAACCGGGTAGGGCTCAAATGTCACTTTTTTAGTGAGACCTTTGCAAATCATAATCATAAAAATAACTCCCAGACCCTAGCTCCTTTTCCTCAATTTGCTGTTCTCTACAGCATTTATTGCTGTGTCACATACATTATGTTTAGTCACTGTCTGTCTCCATATCCATCCTTTCCTTCCTCCTAGAAGATACAACCCTTCAGGAGGGTAGCCACTTTAATATACTCCTAATAAGAGTACACTAAATACTCTTATTGAAACAAATCAAGGTTTTGCCTATAGTAGGCATTTAATAAATATTAGTTGAAAGAATTAATAAACCGAAGCTACTCACTCATCCCTGTTCTATTTTGAACATAGGAGTAAATTGCAAAAGTCAGAAATGCAATTCCAAGAATCTAAGACCAAGGTCAGTCCCTGTGATTCCAATAGGGGTAACAGTTATCAATGGAAGGTCTTCCAGAAAGGCAACCTCTGCATATTAGAAGCAGTAATTAAGGACCAGTGAAATAGGTGGGAGGTTACAGCTCCCATAAGCCCTCTCTAACCAAAGTAATTAATTACCACTAAGGGACACCAGAACTTCCCTTCAAGAAAAAAAAAATGTGTCCAGGAGGTATAATAATAAAAAAAAAAACCCACAAACATTTAAATTCCTTGTGTCTTGGAATAGAGCTTAACAGAGTCAAAATTAAGAAAAACATTAAGGAAAGATATATTAGATTTCCACTTAAGTTGAAGATTGCCAACAAAGCCATAATGGAATAAAATAGGCAGCATTGGACATTTTCCTCCAATAGATGGAGCCAGAGTAGAAAGGAAACGGTTTTTGGCATAGTCAACTGAGACTCCACTGTGGATTCTATCCCGCAATTATCCATCAGGCATCCGACCAGAACTGGGTGTTTGGTTTGCCTATTTTGTTTTTCATATGGAATTTGTCTTTCTCTGTCTCACTCATTTCACTCGGCATAATACCCTCTAGGTCAGCCGTGGGCAAACTACGGCCCGCGGGCCGGATCCGGCCCGTTTGAAATGAATAAAACTAAAAAAAAAAAGACTGTACCCTTTTATGTAATGATGTTTATTTTGAATTTATATTAGTTCACACAAACACTCCATCCATGCTTTTGTTCCGGCCCTCCGGTTCAGTTTAAGAACCCATTGTGGCCCTCGAGTCAAAAAGTTTGCCCACCCCTGCTCTAGGTCCATCTATGTTGTCACAAATGGTAAAAATTTCATTTTTGTTCATCCCATTGTGTAAATGTACCACATCTTCTTTATCGCATCTTCTATTAATGGGCACTTGGGCTGCTTCCATATCTTGGTTATTGTACATAGTGCTGCAATGAACATAGGGTGCATATACCTTTTTGAGTTGGTGTTTTGGATTTCTTCAGGTAAATACCCAGAAGTGGAATTGCTGGGTGATAGGGCAATCTTATTTTTAATTTTTTTGAGGAGCCTCCATACCGTTTTCCATAGTGGCTGCACCAATCTGCATTCCCACCAACAGTGCATGAAGGTTCCCTTTTCTCTGCATCCTCACCAGCACTTGTTGTTTGTCAATTTATTGATGATAGCCATTCTGACAGGTGTGAGATCATATCTCAGTGTAGTTTTCATTTGCATCTCTCTTATGATTAGTGATGTTGAGCATCTTTTCATATGTCAGTTGGCCCTCTGTATGTCCTCTTTGGAGAAGTGTCTATTCAGGTCTTCTGTCCATTTTTTAATTGGATTATTTGTTTTCTGGGAGTTAGATTGTATGAGTTGGCCAATTATATTAAAATTAAAGTAAAAAGTCTATGGTTTTATGGTGAACACATGTGTATTAGAGAAAGAGAAAGAAAACAAAGCGTAAGAAAGAAGAAAAGTGGTGTCTAGTAATTCCCCCAAATGCCTGTGACTGATATACAAAGTTTTTGTAAAATTTGATCATTCTGATTTTTTTCTTTTGTTTTTATTTATTTCAGAGAGAGGTCAAGAAAAGAGAGAGGGGGCCGGGGATTGGACCTGAGACCCTTCATGCATGAGCTGACGCTCTAACTACTGAGCCACACCAACCAGGGCTGTTGATTCTTGTATGTATCCTGACCAGGGATAGAACCTACAATTTTGGCATATCTGAATGATGTTTTAACCAACTGGCCAGGGCTCTCCTACTTTTTTCCCCCTAAAAGTTTTATATTTATTTATTGATTTCAGAGAGGAAGAATGAGGGAGAGAAAGATAGAAACATCAATGATGAGAGAATCATTGATCGGTGGCCTCCTGCACACCTTCCACTGGGAATCAAGCCCACAACCTGGGCATGTGTCCTGAATGGGAATTGAACCGTGACCTCCTGGTTCACAGGTTGAGGCTCAACCACCCAACCACTGAGCCACGCCGGCTGGGCTCTCTTACTTTTAAAATATTCGCCTATACATCATCAGACGAAACCTCAGAAACAGAAATGAATGATTAGCCCAAAATGAATGGGGCAAGTAGTAATATAAGTTCCTGTTAACTACCAAGAGTCACCTGCCCCCTTAATTCTTTGCATAGGTTTTGTGGGGTTTTTTGTTTTGTTTTGTTTTGTTTTTACCCCTTCACTGCTTCTTGGGCCAGGTCTGATTGCAAGCATGAAACTGCAAGGGTGGGATAGGGGCAAGGGACTGAGAAGGGATTCCTATTCCGTTTGGCTTCATGGTAGGCTGCAAAGGGATCTTAGGAAGTGGCCGTTTTGCTGAGACCTGATGGTAAGAGGTGAGCCAGGAAAGGATGTAGAGGAAGGTCTCTCAAGGTGGAAGGGACAGTCAGTGGAAAGGTAGGAATGGCCTTGGGGGAGAGAGAAAAGGGAGTGTGGGGAGAGGAGATGGTGTGGATGAAGAGAAAGTGACAGAAAGGGGAGCTGGGACTCACAGGGCTGCCCTTCTCTTGTCCACCTGGTAGGGGAGGGCAGGGATGATGCTTCAACCCTTTCCTTCATCAGCCTGCAGTAGGAGAATGGAGGAGAGAAGGACCGGCAAAATCTCATAAGCTTTCTGGGCAGCATAAGGACTTCCATGAATTTAAATTGAGAGCAGTCAGTGAGGTGGCATGCGATTTTCCCACTCCACTCCACGGGTGTAGACATGGAGTAGGGTAGACAGCTGGATTAACAAGGTGGGAGTAGGTCCAAGTGAGTATAAAGTACCAAGAGATGAACAAGGGAGTTTGCGGTGTATTGAAGAAGGTGATTATAACTATTACCAGTGAATTTAAGTTGGATAAGGAGGTTGTTGAGGAGGGGAAGACACAGGCACACCATCTCATCTCATTCTTCAAAGCACAGTCCTTCTCTCCCTTGAAATGTGTCCTTACTCGGTCAAACTCACATATCCAGCCAGACCAGTGGTCGGCAAACTACTGCGGGCTCACAAGCCACATGCAGCTCTTTGGTCCCTTGAGTGTGGCCACGAAGTTTCAGTCGCACTGTACATGCGCGCCCGCATGTGGTATTTTGTGGAAGAGCCACACTCAAGGGGCCGCAGTTTGCCGACCACTGAGCCAGACCATGTGTCTGGGTCACTCAGCTAGGAAGTCTCTGCAGGTGACCAGGCTCTGCCTCCATTCTGACTGCCTCTCCCCACACTCCCCCTTCTCTGAGTCTACTCTCAGGGGCCAGGGACATAGGGCACGTGCCATAAGAGACAAGGAGGAACCTTGCACTGCTGGCCTCTGACGGCGAGTAGAATCCCATCTCTTTCTAAGCCAATCTAAGGCAGATTTCCTCTGCCTTAAACAGCTCTTGCAACTACTGACTCATTCTCCTCCTTCAGGCTGTGATTTCCCCAGCCAGCATGTCCTCCCTGCTGTTCCTGGTGACATACCCTGTTTATTTCACTGTGGGCTAACCAGCACCTGTAGTTATGCAATTGATTGGTTTCCGTGTTTCTTATCTGCTTTGCTGGAATGTAAGCTGCACTGAGGGCAGGGATCTTATCTTCCCCGTTCACCACAGTATTCTCAGTACCTGGCAGGCAGTCTAGCACATAGTAAACACTCAATAAATATTTGGTGAATAAATTAATTAATATTCTGGGCTGTTTTTACGCATTTTGTACATTTTCTCCTCTCATTGTTTCACTTTAGCTTACTGTGAGAAAGCTAAAGCTAAAGCTTAAGGAGGTTATATAATGTGTCCAAGGTCACATAGCAAAGCTGAGAATCAAAACCAATTCTTTCTGATTCTAAAACCTCTACTCTCACCCTAACTTGTTTGGCTCATTGGATAGAACATCGGTCTGCAGCCTGAGGGTCCCAAGTTCGATTCCAGTAGGGGCACATGCTGGGTTGCAAGCACATGCCCGGGTTGCGGGCTCGATCCCAGGTGGGGGACATGCAGGAGGCAGCCAATCAATGATTCTCTGTCATCATTGATGTTTCTATCTCTCTCTCCCTCTCCCTTCCTCTCTGAAATCAATAAAAATATATATATTTAAAAAAATAAAATCTCTATGCTCGTCTTAGCTACTTTCATAAACAAATAAACATTTTGTAAACCAAGCAATAGTGCATTGTGCTAAGGTTTCCACAAAAAAGTAGGAGATGCAAGAGAAGCATCTGTGCCCTAACTTCTGTTCCTGCTCATACTTTTGCTTCTGTGCCAGGCGTTCAATATAGTTCAGTATCATTCATTCTAGTGCCTGATATTGTGCCCGACTTTAGAAAAGGAGAAGACATAAGATACTGCTTTAAGAGCCACCCTCTCTTCTCTCTCTCTCTCTTTTTTTTTTTTTTTTTTTTTTGAATTAAAGAGTCACATTTATTGCAATCTGGGACTATCAGGGGCCATTCCCGAAATCTCATAGCAACAAGGTGGTCGCAGCTCCAAGGTTATATAGGCAAAAAATCACAAAGGTATTGATTACATCCCAGGGTTTGAAATGAGGAACCTGGTTCGCAAAAGAGCAGTTTACAGAAGCAGAATTAAGCATGTTATCTAAATTACAGTTTTGGGTCTAGAGCCCTTGGGTAACCTGGGTTAGACTTAGGCATGTTATCTAAATTACAGTTTTGGGTCTAGAGCCCTCTGTCCTTGGGATAACTGTGCTGTCCTTCCCAGTAACAGAAAATGTGCTTTCTAACACTCTCTCTTCTCTTCACAACCCCCTCTTCTCTTCCTCTTTCTTTGTTCACAGCTCACATTTTCTTTCAAACTCATCTCCTTTCTTTGCTCTTCGGGCACACTAGAAACAAAAATAAAGAATTATAACTGGGTTATTGTACTATTAGGAGAAGGAAGAGCTGGTATTGGATAAGTATAAGATAGTCAAACTTAGACGAAGAGGGATATTTAGAGGGTATGAAAAATAACAAAATAGAATTCACGAAAATCTAGATCGCCCATAAAGAAAGACCTAGAATCCCAGAGATACATTTTGTATGTGAGTGGGAGATAGGTGGTTCAGATGTGGAGGAGATAAAAACAATATGATAATGAGCTTCAAATTAAAGAAATAATATTATGAAATTGAGAAGCAGCTTCGTATATTTGTACTTGGGACAAAAATGTTATTCAGATTCTGACATTCTTTTAGAAATCCGAATGCCACAATTAAGACGAAAACAAATAAGCTAATAGAAATAAAAGACCCAGTTTGAAATTTCAGGTTTTCAGAAGTAATATTCTTCTACTTGCATCTCCTAGCACTGCTGCAAAAAGTGACTCAAGACACACAAAGGCCACGGAGGGACTGAATTAACAGTGCATTAGAACAAGACAGTTACCTTGGCATGCATGCGTTCCTTAAATAAGGAAAAGAAGGCTGCCATAGAAAAATTCGTATTCACAGCCTTCACTGAAACCCCTACAGAGGCAATTGGTTATTTGCCTCTGGGGTGTGCCAGAGATGGGGTGAAAACTTGTACATCTTGCACTTTTTCAAGTTCATTTGAAGATCAGTCAGGCCTGTGGTCCCTGGGAGATCTGACTAGGGATCTAGCTTATTTTGTCCTCTTATTACTCACTAGAGGCCCGGTGCATGAATTTGTGCATGGGTGGGGTCTGACCAGCCTGCCCCAATTCGGGGAGGGGCCAGCCAGGGAAAGGGGCCGCAGGCAGTTGGCCAGCCGGCCCCGCCCCTGATCAGGGTGTTGGGGGCTGATCGGGGGCCAGATCCGGCTGGTTGGCTGCCGCAGTGCAGGGTTGTTCTGGTCGTTCTGCCATTCCGGTCAAAGGACTTTTATATATATATATAGATTACAGTACATGCACAGCAGTAAGAGGCTTGCACATTTCAAGTTTATCATTCCTGTAAGGCTGGGAGGCCAGAGCCATGGAAGGGTGTCATTCCCCACCCCACACACAGTTCTCCCACTGTTGTGTGTAGGAGCAATGCTAATGCTGACAATACCCCATCCTGCCACCTGAGGCTGCGTGCTCTCGTCAGAGGAGGACTGACCTGGAGGGGGGCTTTGTGTTCTCCATGCGGAGGCGGGCACGTCACTCACGTTCTCCAGAATCCACACTGAGCAAAGGCAATTTCTCCAAAATTATAGCTGTCTTTTCTAAACTTTCAAAAAATGTTTTTGTACGTATTACAAAAAAATAAATGTTTTAATTTTTTTCTCTTAAGAGTCACCTTTGTTTCCTCTCTATGGAAGAAAGATAAAATATTTCATAATTAGTGTTTGGGATGATAGAGAAGCTCTATTCCAGTGGTTCTCAACCTTGGCTGCACATTAGAATCACCTGGGAATCTTTTTAAAATCCTGATCTCTGGGCCTCATCCTCCAGAAATTTTGTTTCTTTGTTACTAATGTTGTGCCCCACCCCATAACAGAAATCGAGGGTTGCAGGCTCGATCCCCAGTGAGGGGCGTGCAGGAGGCAGCCAATCAATGATTCCCTCTCATCATTGATGTTTCTATCTCTTTCTCCCTCTCTGAAATTAATAAAAAATATATTTAAAAAATATATATATTTTAAAAGAAAGAAAAGAGAGACAGAGGGAGGTGTAACACAGACAGAAAAGAATGTTGTGTGATAACAGAGGAGAGATTGGAGTGATGTGGCCACAAGCCAAGGAATGTTGGCAGCCACCAGAAGCTGAAAGAAGTAAGGAACAGACGCTTCCCTAAAGCCTACTTAGGGCACATGGCTCTGCCAACACTTTGGTTTCAGCCCAGTAAAACTGATTTTAGACTTCTGGCCTTCAGAAATGTAAAACTATAAATTCTGTTGTTTAAAGCCACCAATTTTGTGGTAATTTGTCATAGCATCCCTAGGAAACTAATACACTCCCAAAACCCACTAAAATAACAGTTAAGGGAGGGAAACTGATATAATTCATAAAGATAAAGAGAACAGCAGAAAAGGACTCTGATACCTTTTTGGAAAATGCACAATGATTGAATGAGAGGCAACTTATCAGAGTAGAGAGAACAGCAACCTGAGAGCCTTGAGAAAGAGATGTGTGAGCAAGACATGAGTCAGTTCTCCCAGAGAGGTCAGACTCTGTCAGCAAGGACCTAGCAGAGGCAGGAGGGAGGTGTGGGGTTGAAACTGGAGCTAGAGTGGAAATAGGAATGTAGACCTTCTCTGAGACTGGTCAGCCAAGCACTAGGCATATCCCTGTTTCTCACCCCGACCCTCAGTCCCTTCCCTTGATCCCACCACCATGTGAGCCAGCACATCAATTGCACTCACATTCTTTCCCTTGGAGAGAACTAGTCCCAGGTTCTTCCAAGATGCAGAGGTGCTGGGAGATGCCACACAGGGCTGGGCACAGGCTTCCCTGAAACCACTCTGCACCATGGAAGGAAGACATGATTTTTGATGGCCCAATAGCAGTTTCTGCCACACTCTCTCAGGCACATGGTCTTAAAATATCAAAACACTGGGAACAAAGAAAAGATTCTAAAAGCTTCCAGAATGAAAAGCCAGGCCACATAACGTACGAAGGCTCATTAATTTGACTGACAATCAGATTTTCAACGGCAATACAGGATACTCAAAGACAATGGAGCAATGCCCTCAACATTCTGAGAGAAAGTATCTTGTATCTGTGCCCCGGCTGGTGTATCTCAGTGGTTAGAGTGTTAGCTTGCACACCAAAGGGTCGTGGGTTTGATCCTGGTCAAAGGCATGTTCCTGGGTTGCAGGTTCAATCCCTGGCCCCCATTGGGGTGCATTTGGGAGGCAACTAATTGATGTGTCTCTCTCACACAGATGTTTCTCTCTCTCCCTCTCCTGCTCTCCCCCTCCTGCCCTCCCTCCCTTGCACTCTCTAAAAACCAATAGGAAAAAAATATCCTCAGAAATTTTTTAAAAAATTAGGCCCCTTATCTCAGCTTAATACATCAAACTTCATCTTAAATATCATTTCAATATTTGTAGCATTTTTCCCCTAGGTGGCAGCAACTGCTTTTTTTGTTCTTTTGGAATGTCCAGCTAGCCCTGAGGATCTATTCAACAATAGTGTTTGGATGTTTTCTTTTTCCTTTTCAAAAGAAATAAGTTTTTTAAATGTGTAAGTATATATTTACAAAATACATGGTCTGTAAATGTTCCTGAGTATTCTAATGCAGAAAAAAAAAAAAAAAAAAAGCAGGTTATACTAGTACATTTGAGGGTATGTGAGACTGGAAAGATATTCACCAAAATGTTGACAGTGATTGTCTGTGGGCAGTAGAACAATTAATAGGTGAATTTGTTTTTCTCTCTGTGTCTCTCAAAATTTTCTACAACAAACATGGAATTTTTAAAAACCTTGTTCATCCTCCAGGCCTGACCCTTGCCATCAGAGCCTTCTCAGCCCTGGAAAATTGCAGTTGGCATGGGCTTAGGTGCTTTCTGACACCCAACATTTTCAATATTACGAAGCACTTTAATTTCTTAACTATGGAAAGAAAATGACAGAAACTTTGGGCACATAACCAAGACCCGCCATTGCCAAAGCACACCAAAGTACTCTGTGACTTTTTAAATACTCTTGTATGAGACTGTCGAGCTCTAATCCCTGCTTTAAAGGGGACAGAGGGTGGATAACTATAAGCCCCTCATTAAACTGGGAGGCCACAGCTCACACACACTTGCACCCGGGTGGCCTAGCACATGTCTAGTACATTTCAGATATGCAAAGTCCATTTGTAGCACCATTGTAAAGAAGTGAATTTTCATGGACAGGTACAAGCCTTCCTCCTAACTCCGCCCTAGTTCATGGACATAGTTAGGAGCAATTGAGGGGCAGTCCTTGTAGAGCCCTTTCTGTGGGAGGCAGACAGGGTCTTCCTATCTCACACAAACAGGCCACAGAAACAGCTTGGGGAGCCCTTAGGACCCATGAGTAGGTCTGCCAGGTCATCACAGTGGTACAGGCAGGTTGGCTCTGTGCCAGGCTGAGGAAAAGGACTGCGTTTCTCCTCTTTGACAAAATGCATCCTGTGAAACACAGAAACGCAAACTGGCATGGAACACCAAATGAGAAGAGTGAGGATAAAAACCAAAACCCAAAATGCTGCCATATGATCCAGCACTTCCACTTCTGGATACATGCCCAAGAGACGTGAAAGCAAGGCCTTGAACACATATTTGGACACCTATGTCCATAGAAGCAATACTCACAATAGCCAAAAAGTAAAAAATCCCAAGGATCCACTGACAGATGAACAAAAAAAGAAAATGTGGTATATACATACAATGGAATATCATTTGGTCTTAAAAATGAATGAAATTCTGATCCATGCTACAACATGGATGAACCTTAAAGACATTATGCAAAGTAAAATGAGCCAGACACAAAAAGACAAATACAGGGTGTCCCCAAAAATGTATACACACTTTAACAGCTGATGGCTGTTAAGTGAAAAGAAAATGTATTTGCCTTTATAATTTATTCAAAGTACATGCATACATTTTGGGGGACACCCTGTATTGTATGATTCCACTTATATATCTACAATAGTCAAATTCACAGAGACAGAAAGTAGAATGCTGGTTGCCAGGGGCTGGAGGGAGTGGAAATGGGGAGTTATGTTTAATGGATACAGAGTTTTAATTTTGCAAGATGAAAAGAGTACTGGAGATGGATGGTGGAGATGGTTGCCACTTAATTGTACAGTTAAAAAATGGTTAAAATGATAAACTTTATGTTATATATATTTTAGTACAATAAAAAAAGATGCAAAAGACGGAACAAGGAAGTAATAAATATTTTCCTTTATTTCACCAATATTTTATTTTATTATATCTTTCTTTTTCTTTTCTTTTTTATTTGTAAGTCACAGAGGTAGAAGTGAGCTGTGGAAGAAGTGAGCTCAAAAAACAAGTTCCAGAGGCAAAAGAAAAGCCTTTGGAGCTTAGTAGAAAGAGAGAGGCAAGGAAAACAGACCTAGGGTGAGGAGGGTAGGAAAGACGTGGGTATGCTCCCTAGAAAGAGTCGCCTATACCAATCTATAATCTATAATAATAAACGTGAAATATGCTAATTAGACTGGACGAAGCCAGGGCTGCAGGGAAAGCCCAGGTCCCGGGTGCCTTTGGGAAGCTGGTGCCAGCAGCCGGGGGAAGGAAGGCCTACTCTTGCATGAATTTCGTGCATCAGGCCTCTAGTATTTTTAATAATAAGAGTTGGAATGTTTATTCTAGAACTATTCTGTAAGATAGATGTAAACCATTTGTGAATATTAATAATAATTGCTAATGCCTGCCCAGCATGGCTCAGTGGTTGAGCATCGACCTATGAACCAGGAGGTCACTGGTTCAATTCCCGGTCAGGGCACATGCCCAGGTTGCAAGCTCAATCCCAGTAGGGAGCATGCAGAAGGCAGCTGACCAGTGATTCTCTCTTGTCATTGATGTTTCTATCTTTCTCCCTCTCCCTTTCTCTCTGAAATAAAAAAAATATATATAGTAACACTTAATGAAGACCTTACTATAAGGCATTTATATACATTATATTGTTCTCAAGAGTATCACTTGAGGTAGGCATTATTTTTCTGGTTATTTTCAAGTTCAGGAAAGTGAGGCTTAGAAAATTTAAATTATTGACCCAGGATGCAAGGTTAGTGAATGGTAGAGTCCACATTTGATCTGAGATTTACTAAGTGCTGAGCATATTGCTCATTTCAAAGTTTGGGTTCTATTTGTACAATAAAAAAAATTTTTTTGCTTTGTTTGTCTTAAGTTAAACACTCATTTAAGGCATTTCTAAGGAATGGAATCTGAATCAGGAGAATACAAATAACACTGATGTGCCCAGAGGATATGAGTTGAACAGTGCTTCTTTCAGAATTGTGCCTAAAACCATGTTTTGGCACGTGGTCTCTTATATTTACTATTGAGTTGGAGTACTCAAGTCTACCCAGAGGTAAGGGTCTGAAAAAAGCAAAAAATGATTATGATTAATTCTTCCTTTTTATTTTTTTATTTTTATTTTTTTAAAAAATATATATTTTATTGATTTTTCACAGAGAGGAAGGGAGAGAGATAGAGAGTTAGAAACATCGATGAGAGAGAAACATCGATCAGCTGCCTCCTGCACATCTCCCAGAGGGGATGTGCCCACAACCCAGGTACATGCCCTTGACCGGAATCGAACCTGGGACCTTTCAGTCCGCAGGCCGACGCTCTATCCACTGAGCCAAACCGGTTTCGGCAATTCTTCCTTTTTAAAAGAAGATTAATTCTTCCTTTTTAAAAGTATATATATATATATATATATATATATATATATATATAATTTTAGATAAAAATTATATCTAAGGGAGCAACTAAGATGGCGGCATAGGTAAACACCGGGAAATTATTGCCTCACACAACAATTGAAAATTACCGCAAAGGACTGAGCAAACATCATCCAGAACAACAGGAAGGCTGGCTGAGTGTAAATTCCACAACTAGAAGGAAAGAAAAGCACGCTGAGAGCCAGAGGCGCTGCGGAGGTGAAGTGCAGAGGTACTGCGGCGCGCGCGCGCGCGCGCGAGGAAAGGGGGTGGCGCCTGAGGACGCGGCTGTCTTTTTGAATCACAAACTCCCGACGGCTCTGAACTCCGGTTCCGGGAAGTCTCTGGGGACCCAGGTCTCATACGGGGAGAAGCTGGTCTGTCCAGCAGCGAGCGAACTTGAGGGCGGCTTTCCCTCAGAGGTGCTTGCAGCCGTTACCGGAACACTGAGACGCGCGACTCCGGGCGGAGAATCGGCCATGGCCGCTTTCTCCGCCCTCTGACTCCCTGAGACCCCGCCCCACCCAGGCTGCGGCAGAGGCTTTTGCATGTGAATGTACCTAACTGCAGCCGAACCAGGCAGACCTGGAACTTCCAAGAGAAGGCCCAAGGCCCCGCAGCGGCTTGCATTGCTTCACAGCTGAGCCTCTTCGTGGCTCCTGCTGTGTGGCCTCAGGCAGAGGCTGAATTAGCACCTCCTTAGATCCAGGAGCCACTGTACCCAGTGGTCAGAGGGGGTCCATCCAGACTGCAACTCCTCAGATCCATAAGGGACGCACTCAGGGAGCAGACTCAGTGAGCACCAAAGCCCCACTGAAGCAAGTCTTGCCCCAGAAGGGTGTCTTCAGCACAGAAGTTCTCCCACTTTAGACACAGCTGATTCTCACAGCCAATTGGCCTGGAGGTCAATTCCTCCCAGTGATTCTACAACAACCAAGGCACCAAGAGTGCACCAAGAGTGTCCACCCCAGGTAACTGGGGAGGCTGAGCTACTGGGCCCTACAGGACACCTGGCGCACAGGGCCACTCTATCAACACAGGGAAGCTGCCAAAATGCGGAGACAAAGAAACAGGTCACAAATGGCAGAAATGGAGGAAAGCAAACGATTGGATATAGAGTTTAAGGCCACGGTTATAAGGTTTTTCACGAATTTTATGGAAACCGCCGATAAATTTAATGAATCCCTCAATAAGTATAGGGAGACCATGGAGGACATGAAAAAGGACCAACTAGAAATTAAGCATACACTGACTGAAATAAAGAATAATTTACAGAGATCCAGCAGCAGAAAAGAGGATCCCAAGAATCAAGTCAAAGATTTGAAATACAAAGAAACAAAAAATACCCAACCGAAAAAGAAAAAAGAAAAGAGATTCCAAAAATATGAAGATAGTGTAAGGAACCTCTGGGACAACTTCAAGCGTACCAACATCAGAATTATAGGGGTACCAGAAGGAGAGAGAGGGCAAGATATTGAAAACCTTTTTGAAGAAATAATGACAGAAAACTTCCCCTACCTGGTGAAAGAAATGGACTTACAAGTCCAGGAAGCGCAGAGAACCCCAAACAAAAGGAATCCAAGGAGGACCACACCAAGACACATCATAATTAAAATGCCAAGAGCAAAAGACAAAGAGAGAATCTTAAAAGCAGCAAGAGAAAGACAGTCAGTTACCTACAAGGGAGTACCCATACGACTGTCAGCTGATTTCTCAACAGAAACCATGCAGGCCAGAAGAGAGTGGCAAGAAATATTCAAAGTGATGAATAGCAAGAACCTGCAACCAAGATTACTTTATCCAGCAAAGTTATCATTCAGAATAGAAGGTC
Source organism: Myotis myotis (assembly GCF_014108235.1). NCBI lineage: Eukaryota > Metazoa > Chordata > Mammalia > Chiroptera > Vespertilionidae > Myotis > Myotis myotis. Next base: position 13,926,909 of record NW_023416314.1, on the reverse strand, counting down.
AGATAAAGAGCTTCACGGATAAGAAAAAGCTAAAGGAGTTCATCACCACCAAACCAGCATTATATGAAATGCTGAAAGGTATTCTTTAAGAAGAGGAAGAAGAAAAAGGAACTCTTACCATTTGCCACAGCATGGATGGAACTTGAGAGCGGATAAATACCACATGATCTCACTCATTTGTGGAATATAATGAACAACATAAGCTGATGAACAAGGACTGATCCAGAGACGGAGAGGCATTGATTGGACTGTCGGGACTTGGAGGGAAGGTAGGGGAGGGTGGGGGTAAGGGGGAAAGATCAACCAAAGGACTTATATGCAAGCATATAGGCCTAACCAATGGGCATGGACAACGGGGGGGTGAGGGCATGAGCGGGGGTGGGGGGGGTAGAGGGTAACGTGGGGACAAGGACACATATGTAATATCTTAATCAATAAAAAATATATTAAAAAAAAATTATATCTAAAATGTCACTTGGAACTTATTTCCAGACTTTATAACTATAATTCCTGACACATGGTTCAACATTAATTTTTTTAAATAAGCATAAGCTGGGCAAAACACTGAACCCAACTAAGGAATTCAGGAATTGTATTCTATTAATTTACAGGATTCTATCTTTTCCCAAAGAATTAACTGGATGAAGTACTTACTGTATTTGCTTTTCAAATGTGTGTATTCTTGCACACATGTAGACTGCACATGCATTTACCTCTAATACCTCCCATTTTCTCAACAAAGTGACAAGAAACAGGAAGGAGTATCATCAGCAGACCAGAAGTTTTGAGAAATTTCTGAACAATTGAAAGCAGATGAATGGACTGATAAGAAAGTATTGAAACTGCAGGCACAAAAAGTGAGCATGTGTTTTCCCAAGAGGTGCCCAGCAGGGAGCTCACACTCAGTCAATAATACAACGGTGGGCTGTGGGCAGTCTTCAGTGGCCTCATCAGAGAACTGGATTCGGTGCCCAGGGACAGCTGGGCCCCTTTCCTCTGGCTTGTGTAAACAGAGCTTGGCAGCTGAGACTTTTGCTCTGTAGAAAGCAAGCCCTCGGCTCAGAGAAAGTGTCAGGTGATAATTTTGTGGCCTAAGAGGAGGTTTTGAAGAATCTGTACAATAAACTCACAGCAGAAATAACCTACTTAAAATACAACTCCTGAAAACCTATGGGTTCTCCTGCCCCCTCATTTGCTCTTTGCCCACATGGAAGCCTTCCTGTCCATAAGCCCCACCTGCTTCTCCAAAAACTAGTGTGAGTCATTTCATTCAAGGGGAATGCTTGGAGAACAGACCTAAACCATTGAAGAGGAAACCCCCACAAACTGCCAACACTAAATCAAGATGCTTATTTAGTTTTTAATTCATTCATATAAATGGACAACTAGGAACATCAAAACTTGTGAGGAAAAAAATATGAAAGGGGTAGCCTTAAAAAATAAATTGAATAACTGAGACTTAAGGAAAAAGATAGCACAAACAGTTAAAGGGAAAAAATTTTTTTTAGCCCTAGCTGGTTTGGCTCAGTGGACAGACTGTTGACCTGATTACTGAAGGGTCCTGGGTTCGATTCCAGTCAAGGGCACATGCCTGGGCTATCTCTCTCTCTCTCCCTCTCCCTTCCTTTCTGAAATCAGTAAAAATATATTTTTTAAAAATGGAACTGGAGAGCATTATGCTAAGCGAAATAAGCCAGTCAGAGAAAGATCACATGATCTCACTCATTTGTGGAATATAATGAACAACATAAACTGATGAATAAAAAAGAATAACCAATGGACACAAACAGTAGTGGGGTGAGGGCATGTGCTGGGAGGTGGGGTTGGCCAGGGAGAGGTCAATGGGGGGGAGTGGGGGGGAGAAGGAGACTCATGTAATACTTTAAACAATAAAGAATTAAAATAAAAAAATTAAAACCTAATCAACTCATGCACAAATCAATCACATTCCTCATACCCACATTAGCCAATTAAGAAAATTAATATTTAATTTTAAGTAAGAGCAATAAAAATGTTAATTAGTATCATCAGAGGAATTTATAACCACATCATTTTTTCCCCAATTTATAAAAAAAAAGTTTATTTAGAAAGTTACAGACGTAGTAGAAGTGAGCCAGCTGCGCTGCAGACTCAGGAAACAAGTTACAGAAGCAAAAAAGATATAACTGCCTTATTCTTACAATAGTTATGGTGTGTGATGAAAGTAACAATCAGAGAACATGAAAGAGTTCTTGGAAACTAAAAATAAAATGTCAATGGAATTGCTAACTAATAATATAGATACAATAAGATAAGCTGGTTACCTGGAAGATAAAATACTGTAAAGGGAATAAAATGACAAAATATGAGAAAAAAATTAAGGTGCATAGGAGTTAGCACTAGGAAATCTAATCTTTATCTAAATGTGATTCTAGCGGGTACTATGAAGAAAAAGAAATTGTTGAGAAAGTAATAAAAATTTCTTAACACTAAAGAGTTTTTGATTGGCAAAGCTTGGCAATTATAGATCAAGAAAAGCAAACAAATAAACGAAAGCACATCTTAGGCACATTAGTGAAATATTAGAACTCTATGAACAAAGCTTCCGAAGAGGTGGGAAATAAAACAGAATAATAATAATAATTCATAAAATGGAATATATATCAAATATATATATTGTGTGCTAGACCTTGAGTAATATCAATGAATCAAACAGACCAAACTCTTGCCCTAGTGAATCTAGCATTTTATTGGAAGAATGTCTTCAAAGTTCTGAGGAGAAAACATGGGTCTTAATGTCTAAACCTGGCCAAACTAACAATAAAATGTGAGGGCTAAAAGAAGATATTTTTAGACATTCAAAAATTCAGAGAGCTCACTCCCTATACAAAATAAAACCTCAAAGGAGAGAAACCAAGATGGCAGCATAGGTAAACACTGGAGATTGCTGCCTCGCACAACCACTTCAAAAATACAACTAAAAAACGGAACGGACATCATCCAGAACCACAGAAAGGCTGGCTGAGTGGAAATTCTACAACTAGAAGGAAAGAGAAAAGCATACCGAGACTCAGAGGAGGTGCAGTGCGGAAGTGAAATACAGAGGTACAGAGGTGCATGCAGAGAGGGTTGGCGGCTGAGAACACAGTTGTCTTTTTCAATCAGGAGGGAGTCTCAAGCTCTGAGCTCCAGTTCCGGGTGAGTCTCTGGGAACCCAGACTCATACGGGAGAAGCAGGACTGTCTGGCATCGGTCGGAACTCGAGGGCAACTTTCTCTCGGGGGTGCTTGCCGCGATTGCCAGGACACTGAGAAGCAGGGCCTCTGAGGGAAGGACTGAGAGCAGCCATAACTGCTCGCTCCGCCCTGTTGATCCCCTGGGACCTCACCCCGTCCAAGCCACAAGGCTTTTGCATATGAAAGGCCTGGCCCTTTGCAATCTGATAATTAACTAACAATCTGCAGCTGGCCCAAGACCCCAGGGCAACTTGCATTACATCACAGCTGGCTCCTGCTGGATAGCCTCAGGCAGAGGCTAGATTAGCACCTCCTTAGGGATCCAGGAGCCAGTGTGCCCAGTGGTCAGAGTGGGACCATCCAGATTGCAGCTCCTCAGATCCATAAAGGACACACTCAGAGGGCAGACTCAGTGAGCACCAAAGCCCCATTGAAGCAAGTCTTGCCCCAGAGAGGTGTCTCCATCACAGAAGTTCTCCCACTGCAGACACAGCTGATTCTCACAGCCAATTGCCCTGGACGTCAATCCCTCCCAGTGTGACCTACAACAATCAAGGCTTAACTACAACAAGACTGTGCACAAAGCCCACAAGGGGGTGCACCAAGAGTGTCCACCTCAGGTAATTGGGGAGGCAGAGCCACTGGGCACTATAGGACACCTAGCACAGAAAGCCACTCTATCAACACAGCAAAGCATAAAAAATTGCGGAGACAAAGAAACAGGACACAAATGACAAAAATGGAGGAAAGCAAACTACTGGATATAGAGTTTAAAACTACACTTTTAAAGTTTTTCAAGAATTTTCTAGAAACCGCCGACAAACTTAATGAGACCCTCAAGAAATCTAATGAGACCCTCGAGGTTGTGATAAAGGACCAACTAGAAATTAAGCATACACTGACTGAAATAAAGAATATTATACAGACCCCCAACAGCAGACTAGAGGATCGCAAGAATCAAGTCAACGATTTGAAATACAAAGAAGCAAAAAACACCCAACCAGAAAAGCAAAATGAAAAAAGAATCCAAAAATACGAAGATAGTGTAAGGAGCCTCTGGGACAGCTTCAAGCGTACCAACATCAGAATTATAGGGGTGCCAGAAGAAGAGAGAGAGCAAGATATTGAAAACCTATTTGAAGAAATAATGACAGAAAACTTCCCCTACCTGGTGAAAGAAATAGACTTACAAGTCCAGGAAGCACAGAGAACCCCAAACAAAAGGAATCCAAAGAGGACCACACCAAGACACATCATAATTAAAATGCCAAGAGCAAAAGACAAAGAGAGAAACTTAAAAGCAGCAAGAGAAAAACAGTCAGTTACCTACAAGGGAGTACCCATACGACTGTCAGCTGATTTCTCAACAGAAACTTGGCAGGCCAGAAGGGAGTGGCAAGAAATATTCAAAGTGATGAATACCAAGAACCTACAACCAAGATTACTTTATCCAGCAAAGCTATCATTCAGAATCGAAGGTCAGATAAAGAGCTTCACAGATAAGGAAAAGCTAAAGGAGTTCATCACCACCAAACCAGTATTATATGAAATGCTGAAAGGTATCCTTTAAGAAGAGGAAGAAAAAGAAAATGGTAAAGATACAAACTATGAACAACAAATACACATCTATCAACAAGTAAATCTAAAAATCAAGTGAATAAATAATCTGATGAATAAACAGAGTAAACTGTTGATTATAATAGAATCAGGGGCATAGAACGGGAGTGGACTGACTATTCTGGGGGGGGGGGGGGGAAGGAGTGTGGGGGATGCAGGAAGAGACTAAACAAAAATCGTGCACCTATGGATGAGGACAGTGGGGGGTGGGGATGAGGGCAGAGGGTGGGGTGGGAAACGGGTGGAGGAGAGCTATGGGGGGAAAAAGAGGAACAACTGTAATAATCTGAACAATAAAGATTTAATTTTAAAAAAATAATAAATAAAACCTCAAAAAAGTAATCCAACAGACTGTATCCAAGAAAGAAAACCAGAAGCCATCTGAATATGACCCAGAGGAAGTGAAGAAAGCAAGAAAAGGAGGATAAAATGGAAGGAAGGCCCCATTAGACCTTGAGGCTTAGAAGAATCTCACTTAAGCAACAAAATTCCAGTTAAATAAGATTGCATTTCCTTCTCAGTGGGGGTTTATCCATTCAACTCAGCTGATAGCAGCAGGCAGTTACCAGAAAATCTATGTTCTGGCTCTGTGCTGAGTGCTATATATAGATTACCTTTTTTTTCCCCCTCTTTTAAAAAAATGTATCTTTATTGTTGAAAGTATTATAAATGTCCCTCCTTTTCCCCCATTGGCCCCCTACACCCTGCTCTCACCACCTCCCAGGCCTTCACTACACTATTGTCTGTGCCCATAGGTTATGCTCCCCTCCTCCCTTCCCCCTTTCCTCTGAGATTGGCCAATCTGTTCCATGCTGAAGACTTCGTATAATTCCAGAGCTGTGTGGGAGAGAAAGAAACTTTCCTCTAGCCTTCAGGGTTCTTTCTAATGGTCTACATGAGACAGTAACAAAAGAAAATAACCAAATTTAATTACATATTATGTATGGGAACCCCACATACATAAGAGTTTCAGAGACAGAATATATGACATTCTGTGTGTTTTTAAAAAAATTTTTAAATATATTTTTATTGATTTCAGAGGGGAAGGGGAGGAAGAGAAAGATAGAAACATCAATGATGAAAGAGAATCATTGATTGGCTGCCTCCTGCACGCCCCCTACTGGGGATGGAGCCCACAACCGGGCATGTGCCCTTGACCTGAATCGAAACTGAGACCCTTCAGTTTGCAGGCCAAAGCTCTATGCACTGAGTCAAACCGACTACTGCGCGTACATGACATTTTGAACTAAGAATGCGGAAAGGATCCTTGGGCCTTCACAAGGCCATTACAGGACAATAAGAAAGAACAGATGTTCAGTAATTAGAAGTGTACCCTGCCCTACAGATAGGTCAAAAAAAGTTATCTCTGATAATCTCTTATATGGACAAAGCCTCTAATTCAAAATCTTTTAGGTAGCTAAGGGGCAGGGGCAGGGGGAGGAGGGGGATAATCAGCAGCAGTTTCTCTGGAGCCCACAGGGTGTTGGTTGCCCTTAGCTCAAAATAATCCACATACCACAGAGGCACATTTGGGGTGATGCGTTCTGGACCCCTATAGCAGAATGTAAATGTAGAAAACCATGACCATGTACATATAGAACAAATATTGAGAGCCCTCTCACATAACTGGGAATCTCACATCTAGATCAATAAATCCAGAAATAGAAACTTGGGCTCATTAGTTAAAATTATAAAGAATAATTTAAAATATAATTTTTAGTAAAACTAAAAACACTCTACCCGTGCACAAATTAGGAAATGGAAGGGGAAGGAAATATAAGCAAATAAATTCTTCTTCTTTCATAGATAGAAGCAGTAAATACTTTCTAAGGCTGATCACTTGAGAAATAGAGCTATAAGCCTATTATTTTAAGTTATAATGATAACTGCTGCACAATCTAACAATAGTAGCTGTTAGCAGAGTGAGTCTGGGCTGAAGTGGGGTGCAGAGCATATTCGTTTTATACTCTTCTGTACTGATAAAATATATTCATATTATGTATATGTAAAACTGCTATAAAATAATAATAAACTACTTCAACAATAATACATTCATTAATATTTTTAAAGAGTGGAAATACTAGTATGCTAATGTGATGATCTTTTGTGCAAACATAACAATCCTATATAATAAAAGGCTAATATGCAAATTTTCCCCTTGGGAGTTAGACTGACTGGGAGTTCAACTGCTTGCTATGACATGTGATGACCATCAGGGGGTAGCATGGAATGAAGGAAGACCTGGGTTGGCAGCCAGAAGGCCCCAATCAGCCCTGATCGCCGTCAAGGCCTAGGGACTCTACCTGTGCACAAATTTTGTGCACCGGGCCTCTAGTAATATATAACACAGGTATATGCAATCAAAAGATGAGTTGCGCCCTATCCGGTTTGGCTCAGTGGATAGAGCATCAGCCTGCAGACTCAAGGGTCCCAGGTTCGATTCCGGTCAAGGGCATGTACCTTGGTTGCAGGCACATCCCCAGTAGGGGGTGTGCAGGAGACAGCTGATCGATGTTTCTCTCTCATCGATGTTTCTAACTCTCTATCCCTCTCCTTCCTCTCTGTAAAAAATTCAATAAAATATATATATATTTTTAAAAAGATGAGTTGCTTAATCATAGTTGCTAAATGTCCTCAGAGGCTCATGGGTTTTAGGAAAAGTGTCTTAAGTCGAAGAATTTAGCATATTTTGTAAGTTGGGGAAAAAATAACATCCACTTTCCAGCTTTTCTGATTTCAAATTTGGGGAAAGTTGCAAATATTATGTGTCCTAACCTTGTTGACCCTACAAATGACTCAAAAACGGATGTACTAAAGACTTTGGGCTTTTAAAAAAGGAATTCATCACTAAGGATTACTCATCTGTCAATCTAGAATAAAATGCAATGTGTATTAAGCCATTTTCTTTAACAGTTAATATTTATTGCACCAGGGAATGCTGTGGCATAGTGGACAGAGCAAGGGTCAGAAAGCCTCTGTCCTGGCTCTGTCCCCAAGTAGCCGAGGAACTGAGGCCACCACTTACTCATTAGTTCTTCATTCATCACTCCCCTCACCATTTCATGTTGTCCCTGTTAGGAACAGAAAGGATAAATCAAATGAAAGTCCTTTGAAATATTACAAAGTGCCACAACATTACAATGTAGTATTTTTGGGGTGATAAAATTTCCAAGTTAGAAAGAATTTATCTAGTCAGATTTCTTTAATTCATTTTTTTTCTTTTCTATTACTTGCTTAAAGCCACTCCATATATTATTAGTTGTAGTCTTATGTTTACATAAAAACATTGAAGCATGTAAAGATTCCTTTTTTTTCTTTTTTTAAATATATTTTATTGATTTTTTTACAGAGAGGAAGGGAGATAGAAACATCGATGAGAGAGAAACATCGATCAACTGCCTCCTGCACACCCCCTACTGGGGATGTGCCCGCAACCAAGGTACATGCCCTTGACTGGACTCAAACCTGGGACCCTTTAGTCCACAGGCCGATGGTCTCTCCACTGAGCCAAACCGGTTAGGGCTGTAAAGATTCTTTGTGAGTTTATTTGAGCCAAACTGTCAACAATTACCGGGAAGCAGAATCTCAATGTATTGGGATAATGCTCCAGAGAAAGGCGGTTTTTCATCTGCTTTTATACATTGCAATCAAAGGAGGAGACTTAGGTGGGTTACATGAAATCCATTGGTAATAGATTAGAGAGGCGTGAGAAAGCAAAGCAGAAAACCTCTGGGATTGGATAAAAAGTAAAATGATAGACACATACTTCTTTTACTTAGGTGGGAGCAGGATAGTTAACAGTCAACAATTGACATATAACAATAACAAGGAAGGAATTTCTGGTCTCTGTCCAGGCCCCAAGGGATCTGGAAAAAAAGGAAGTTTCAAGTTACCCTGACATTTCAAGGATATGTTATCATAGATGCAAAAAGACAGATAGGCTCAGTTAAGGTTGTTAACCTAAAAACATTCCAGCCTGTAAAGAATTTTTGTGAGTTTATTTGAGCCAAACTGTCAACAATTACTGGGAAGCAGAATCTCAATGTATTGGGATAATGCTCCAGAGAATGGCCGTTTCTCATCTATTTTTATGCATTGCAATTAAAGGAAGAGACTTAGGTGGGTTACATGAAATCTATTGGTGATAGATTAGAGAGGCGGGAGAAAGCAAAGGGGAAGTGGGGGGACCCCTGGGATTGGATAAAAAGTAAAATGATAGACACATACTTAGGTGGGTGCAGGACAGTTAACAGTCAACAATTAACATGATAACAATAACAATGAAGGAATTGGTGGTATCTGTCCTGGAGCCCAGGCACATTAGATTGTGCCCCAAGGGGTCTGGAAAAAGGGAAATTACAAGTTACCCAGACATTACAAGTTACCCTCTTCCTCCCCCTACCTCTCCCCCTACCTCTACCCCTACCCCTACCCCTCCATCTCTCTCCTCTACTCCTCCCCCTCCCTCTCCCTCTCCCTCTCCCTCTCCCTCTGAAATCAATAAGAACATATCCTCAGTTGAGGATTAAAAGAAAAATGTAATTCGCATAATTCAATAAATAGGATGACTCGTTACTATCACTTAGGATTTTTATAGATGGATATAAATAATTTTTACAACTATTTTCTCAAGATTGCTCAGTTCATACGTGGTAAAGACAAAACTAAAATCTGTCTTCTGTCTCTGCGCTTTGCACCTCCCTCCACGACCTCCCTACCCAACTTCATTAACTCATCTTCACTTAAAAAAAATCCTCCCTCTACTCCACCCCACAAAGCTCCAGCTCTTTCTATGACCCAAAGAGAGATTTTCTTCATAAGTAGGACAGCTATTTTAGCCAATTTCAGATGATCTAGCCTGCCAAAGGGAGTCACTTGACTCTTTCAAGTTCAGAGTCCCCGTGTGCTGGGGAAGGGGTAGAGCGGGGGTGGCCACACAACCCTATCTGTGCCACACAGCCCTCTATTGTATTCTTATCCCTCCTTTCTGCCCCTGACCTTATGTCCCATGAGGAGGCACATGCCCTTCACTCCCTTCCCGTATCTCAGGCTTCCCCTGCTGGGACTGGGGAGGCCTTCATTCTTTTTCATCCTGATGTTTGAATGCTGATCCTTCAGCACTAAAATCCCCCTTGATTTTTCTCTGAGGGGCCTCGTGTAAATTTGACTTTCCTTATCCTAGCGGTTAGGAACTTGTCTTTTTGTGTTTGTATCTCTCAGAGACCAGCGTGAGCTGACATATCATTAGCACTCCATAAATGTGTGCTGGAACAAAGTTAGAAGGGAGAAAGGAGTGAAGGGAGAGAGGAAGAAGGAGAGAAAGGGAGGAACCAACGGTCTTGTTACTCTAGAATTCCTGAAACGAGTATAACATTGAGTTCACCTCCCTAATTCCCAAAGCATTTAACAATATTTATACATTTCTTTATCTATTTACCTTACCTATATCTACTTGAAAGTATTGATAATAGAGAAATCATTGTAATTTTAGTCTCAGAAATCAGATTTAAAATTTAGGAGATTGTGTGTGTGTGTGTGTGTGAGAGAGAGAGAGAGAGAGAGAGAGAGAGAGAGAGAGAGAGAGAGTTGGGCTGAGACTGAGAATTGAATTGCAAATAGGAACAGAGACCAGCAGCAGATCATGGAGATTCAAAACACTAAGTTCTTTTTACAGATATGCTTCCACACTGCTATGTAACCCCGGGTAAGTCATACTCTTAGAAGCATTAAAATGGAAGTGAGTTTTAAGGCTGTCATTCTAACTGAACTGTCATGGACAGTAATGATAATGCATTTTACATAGTCAATTTAAAAGGACCTGTGAAAGTGATTATTGCATTATCCGAATTTCCACAAAGTCTACTGATCATTTGAGTTTTTCTGTTTCTACTTTCTTGCCTAACTCAACTAACACCACTAGAATTCATGAACTCTGGCTAGACAGCCATTTGTTCCCAAAGAAATAATTCTATTTTGAAATGGCTTTAAACTCTGTTTCTGGCTTCTCTGGAGTTCCCACTGTGACTCTCCTGTCTTAATAATTCTTGCTTAGATTCTATACCTTTCTAAGACTTATGCCTATCTCTTTAACATCATTCTCCATTATGTAGGCTCCATCCCAGGACATTTAAATAAATTCAGACGGCCCATGCCACGTCTCTCTGAGAGTTTATTTTCCCTCAGCCTTTGACTGCAGCTATTTTGGATATGTCCTTCAGAATTCTCTGGTCTCCAATCCCTTAACTCTGTATTCTAGCTCCTAATGCTAGTCACAGTCTCCTGGCTTTGATTACCTGGGTGGACGTACTTCTCTGCCACTCTGCATTCCCTTTGACCTAACATCATGCTTATTTATAAACTCATATCTGCAACGGTGGGTGAAAAGTATGGTCATGGCCCTGTTCTGGCTATGGCTGACTCATTCTAGCCCACCAGCCTGCTCATCATGAACAGGAAGCTAGGCAAAGCCTGTCATTACAGCATCCTTCCAAAACTCAAATTGCAATGTGTTGTTCTCTGATTCCAGTGCCAATAGCCAAATGTCAGTGTGATTGTTCAAGGTTTTACGGCTTGGCTGAGAACAGTTGACAACAGAAGGCTGGGAAGAAAACAGAACCAGCTGGGAACTCCCACCACTGGAATGGAGAACGGACTGACCAAGCTTCAAAGGCAGGCCCTGGAGAAGGTTATTCAGTGAGGCACAGGCAGGAGGTCTCAACAGTCTCAGCTACCAATTCAGGAGTTGTTGGTTCTGCCATGGGGGAGAGGGCATTGACCATGCTCACAGCAAGTCACACTCTTCACATTGCTACCTTAAAAAACATACATATAAATGCTTGCTGAAGACTCCTTTCATTCTTTCAGTAAATTGTTAGGCATCAACTATACACCAGGCATTGTGCTGGGCACTGGGTACACAATAGAAAAGGAGAGCAGGCATGGTGACTTCTTTGGCAAGATGTGTTAACTGTCTTGGCATGAACCATTCTTTGTTATTGTCTTGTCAGTATTAGAATAGCTTTGGACCAGACGATGTGGCTTTTAGCCAGTGCATTTATGCAAACAACTCTCGGGTGTGCCACAAATCTGTGGCCAAAATAACAGTATGGCCTCCATTCCTGTTCTGAGATAATGACACAATTTTGCAATAAAAGACATCTTTCATAGGCAAATAACAAAAATATATTTGGTGGTCTCTGCATGTTTTGAATTTTCCAAGCAGTTTTCTTTTCCAACTGATCATCCCTTTATATTCAATTCAAAATAATCCCAACCTAGAATCTTGAATAGTTAAGCATGACAACACATTTTCTGCAGTACATCCAAGTATTTATGCTAACTGTCAAGAGTGCTTGGTGATCTGACATGAAATTATTAAATTTTGTTGAACTTGGTTCTCACCGCAGGATTGGTAACAAAAAGATTTGATCTCTTGAGAAGACACTAGTTAACATCACTACTAATCAATTTCCAGTGAGGAAGAACACTTACATAAATGAAGAATTGTGTCATATTCTTGGCTTGGAAGACACACTTTGTAAAGATGTCAGTTTTTCCTAAAACCAACCTATAAATTTATTACAGCCCAATGAAATTCTAATGGAAATCTTTTGGAACTTGGCAAAAGAATTTTAAAATTTGGAAGAATAAAAATATGCAAGAAGAGCCAGGAAGATCCTAATACAGAAGAATCTTAGGGAGAACTTTGCCAGTTATTTACCTGCAGTATTTACTGTTAACCTATGGCTGCAGGAAAAGACAGATGGTGAAGGAAACAAAATATTGAGTACAGAAGTAGATCCTAATATGAAAAGGATTTGATTATATAATAACGTGGTGAAAAGATATGTGTTATTCAGACAACCAACTAGTCATTTGGAAAAATAATAAAGTTGGATCCCTACCTTGAACTTCCAGATGGAATAAAAATTTAAAATTTAAAAAAAATTCATAAAGCACTGCCTAGTATGTGTGACTCAATGGTTGAGCATCAAGCGATGAACCAGGAGGTCACCAGTTTGATTCCCGGTCAGGGCACTTGTCTGGGTTGTGAGCTCAATCCCCAGTAGGGGACATGCAAGAGGCAACCAATCAATGATTCTCTCTCATCGTTGATGTTTCTAGCTCCTTCTCCCTCTTCCTTCCTCCCTCTGAAATCAATTTTTTTTAAATCAAAAAGTACTAAAAACTTTCGATGGATATACTAGTAAGTGAAGGAGAACTTGAAGCCTGACAGTTGTTTGTCCAGACATCAGATCTACCCTCAACTCCGCCAAGGGAGAGAGTCCCCACAGTGAGTCTGTGAGTGGTCCAGGTGTGACAGAGTCCCTTGCCCCGGCTGGAGGAGCTGGAGGAGCTCCATCTTCCCCCGGTCCACACACAGGGCCTGTGGGCACACCCTGGGACTTGCTGACTTCAGCAGAAAGTGCTCAAGACTGTTTTTCAGATGGCTCTCCCCTGATATACAGTCACTAGCACAATTAAGACTATGGTTGCAAGTTCCACCCACTTAGAGAGGGGGCCTTGAACGACTACTGTAAAGAAACATCTTCCTGCCAAAACCGGTTTGGCTCAGTGGATAGAGCGTCGGCTTGCGGACTGAAAGGTCCCAGGTTCGATTCCGGTCAAGGGCATGTACCTGGGTTGCGGGCACATCCCCAGTGGGAGATGTGCAGGAGGCAGCTGATCGATGTTTCTCTCTCATCGATGTTTCTAACTCTCTATCTCTCTCCCTTCCTCTCTGTAAAAAAATCAATAAAAAAATATATATATATTTAAAAAAAAAAAAAAAAAGAAACATCTTCCTTCAGGCTTCAGTCAAAGGACACATTAAAGATTCCACTAAACTGGAAAATGAAACTTTTTCTTTGCCATTTCTTGGCACACAGAAAAGATCATTGACATGTAGGCTGGGTGATTAATTCTGACTATGAAGGGGAAACGAGTTATTGTAGTGTATAGTAATAGAGGCACAGAGGTGACCCCCCCAATACACCTCCTCACACTCCATGGCCAGTGTTAAAAATCAGTAGGGGACACTAGTAACACCACACAAGCAGGGCCACTAAGGCTCAGATCCCTTTGAAGTAAAAGATTGGGTACCCCAACCAGCTGAAGAGCAAATGGAGGACAAAGAATCAGTTTTGTAGTTTCAAGATAGTATAGATGTATTTTTGGCTTATGAATGATCAGGAAACAGACTGACTATCTTTAAATATGTCAATATACTAGTATTTCTATTTTAAACACAAAGTCTGCTCAAGGTTCAGAGAGAAAAATACATCTTCTTGCTTACTAGTAGTTCTGTAGTCCTCTACAGTTAATACCATCTGCTATTTTTTATGTTGCTCTCTCTTCAACCTCCCTCATCCCCCGCCCCTGGGCCCTTGAAACACTCTGCACCTCTCTCTCTTTTGAGCTTTGCTGTTCATAGTCCTTCGGTTCACCAGGCTAATTCCCACCTCCATCACTCACACCTTGCGCTCTTCCTCCCCCTCCTTCAATGACTGCACACCTACTGCCATGTAAGACTCAGTTCTCTCTGAAGCCTTGTGAGGACATACCCAACAGAACTGACCACTTCTCCCTTACTTCCATAGGAGTACCTATAATACTGACATTATAGGCTTACATGTTGGTCTCTGCTTACCAGATTTACCTTTAAAACCACAGAGCTTGGCACCAAGAAGAGCACATAATAGGTGCTCAATAATGCATGTGGACTCAACTGATGAATCACCAGCGTTAGAGGCAGGTTGAGCATGAACAGACTTTCAGTCACAGACTTTAAATGAAACAAACATTCCTACAGGTTTACTCCACCTTAAATAACTCAGGCTTATACCCACAAGCACTTAGAAAGAGCCAGAATGAATTCTTTCCTCTCGACCACATAAAACAGAGCTATTTTTCAGACCCAATATTTAAGGGAAAAAGGTTAAGTTAGCTTCCAGGCTTGTGGATCCCCCAAGGTCATGATAACAGCCAATCAGCCTTGGTCCTGGCCCTGTGACTCTCCTTTCCCTTTTCTGTTCAAAGGGCAGGAGGAAGTGGTGCAAAGACACAACAGTAGCCTTCAGTGCGTTTTCCAGGATCGGCAGCTCCGGGGATAATTCAGGCTTGGAGTTCAGTACTGTTGGCACAATTCACATTTTTGCTACAGACCAGCACTACTGACTGAGTTCTTCTTCCTTTCCCTACCATTTTCTCTCCATATGATAATTTGCTTGGTAAACACGCTGTGTACTAATAGCAAGCGAAATTCTGGGAAATTTGCCTTTCTCGTCTTTTTTTCCTCAAAAAACACTTTTTCCAAGAGGCCGTTTTCATTCAGTGACATTGCCAGAGTATGTTTAACATGACAAGAGTCATGTGACCTCTCCACATGGCCCCTATTTCCTCGTGAGTATATTTCAATCATCTTTGTATCCCGTCAGCCTGTCTGATTTTAATTATGATTCCAGTGGGCATGGGCTGCTCACATCCAGCTTCTGCTCTGTGTAGATACACATCAGACCAGATTTTAAAGCCACAAACTTGGAGCAAATTAGGCAGCACTGGGAAGCTACATTAATGTTTTTAGGATAGTGGAGGCTATTCTTTTAAAAAATACGTTTTAATTGGTTTTCTAGATAGAGGAAGGGAGAGAGAGAGAGAGAGAGAGAGAGAGAGAGAAACATTGATGAGAGAGAGTCATCAATTGGCTGCCTCCTGCACACCCTTCACCGGGGATTGAGCCCGAAACCTGGGCATGTGCCCTGACCAAGAATTGAACCGGCAACTTCCTGGTGCATGTGAGGATGCTCAACCAACTGAACACTGGCGGGGCAGAAGAGGCTATTTTATGCACTAATGCGGTAACTTGCCAAATGCTCCTTAGTGACCTGAGAGAGAAAAAAGTGAATTTTTCATGGTATTTATTTTGGTTTTAGGAAGTTAAGCAAAGTGAAAGTCTGAACCAGTATGAACAAATGACTAACCTTAGATCTTACCTATTCTAGAATCTGTACTGCAGCCTAACTGAGTGAGCATAAGCAGGAAATGTGCTCAGGTACCGGCCCAGCTCTGAACACTGACATGCTTCATTTTCCTCTCTCAGGAAAACAACCTCAGGAGAAATTCTCTCCCTCCCTCTCTTGCTTCCTCAAAGCTAATTCTTTACTTTAAACATTCATTTTTAAACCCTAGGTTACCAAATATCAGGTATATCATGTATATGTTTACATTGAAACGCATATACAATTTAAACTGACAAAGTCAGTATTTATCAAAATGACTTTATAAATTACCCATTCCCATTCTAGTGTCACCAAATGACCTCAAGGGAATTCCTGGCAGTTAATTTCTGTGAAATAATCTGAACAGAACGGAATATTCCACAGATATGTATGGAGCACGTACTCTGTGCCAGACACAGGGTTGCACAATGAAAATAAATTAATGACTAAAAGAGACATTATCCTGTCCTGGCCGGGTGGCTCAGTTGGTTGGGTATCGTCCTGTGCACCAGGAGGTTGCTGGTCCAATTCGAGGTCAGGGCATACGCCTGTGTTGCAGCCTCAATTCCTGGTAGGGGACGCAGCCAATCTATGTGTTTCACTTCACTTTCATCGATGTTTCTCTCTCTCCCTGCCAAATCTATAAAAATATTTCTGGAAAAAAATTAAAGAGACATCATCCTTATTGTCATGAAATTTACAATCTGGCTGGGGAGATTGATATAACAAGTCTTCAGTAGTAAATGTCATAAAATGTCTAATTAGAACTCTGAGGATTTGTATCCCAATAAAACACTGAATCCACTGACTTTCCTCTGTCTACACCTAATGGTCAATTTTCAATCAATCAAAAGCATTTAATGCAATTGATCACACCCTCTTTTTCTAAACATTTCTTTAGTTGATTTCCAATTCTATGGACTGACTCCTATATTTATGATTCCTAAATGTATTCATGATTCTTAAGTTCATATTTTCAGCCACAGCTATTTTTCTAAATTTGATCCTTCCATATCTTTTTGCCTACTCAACATTGCCTCTAAGATACCTAATAGCATCTCAAAGTAAACTGTCCCAAACTGAACTTTAATTCCCTTCGTCACTTCGCACAAATCTACTTCTCCACTAGTGTTCACTTTTTTTTATTAAATGCAAGCCTTATTCATTCAGTTGATCAGGCCAAACATTTTGGAATTGCACACAACTTTTCTTTCTTTCATGCTCCTCATTCAACTTACCAGAAAATTCTATTGGATTAACTTTCAGCCTATATCACAATTTTACCATTTCCCACTGCTTTCATCACTATTCGATACATCATTTTCTATCATCTCTATCATTCCAGTAGGACCCTCCCCCTCCCCCGGGTATTTCTTATTCCTTCCTTTTGTCCTATTTTCTATACAGCAATCAGAGATATTAAAAAGAAAAGTCCGACTATGACAAGTCATTTCCTTGTGTACACCCTTTCAATGGCTTCTCATTGCATTTAGAGTAAAATGCTTTCCATGACATGTAAGGCTCTATCTACAATGATCTGGGCTTTGCCTGCCTCTCTGTTCACCTTCCCTTCCACTCTTCTTGCTATTTCTTGAGTTTGCTCTGCACATTCCCACTTGGGGGCCTTGACATTTATGTCCTTCTGCCTAGAATGTTGTTCCCCTAGATATTACAATGGCCCTCTTCTTCCATTCACACATGTCCCTATTCAAATGTCAACTTTTCAGACTAAACTACTAATACAGTCCTCCCTGCCCATCTCTTTCTCACTACCTTCTTGGCCTGCCTTATTTTCTTTCTAGTCCTTATCATCCCCTGACACTGTGTGTGCCTATGTCTGTGTGTTTATTTGTTTATTGTGTGTCTCTCCTATTAAGATGTAAGATTCAAGAATATGGAAACTTTTGTCTCATTCACTTTCATCTCTCCAATGCCTAGAACACTGAGTGCCTGGCACACTGTAGATACTCATCAACTATAGGTTGCATACATGAATGTGATGATAGTAAAAAAAAAAAAAAAATTATAGGGACTGATAAGGTATCCTACATGGACATAACTTAGATTGGGGTATCAGTTAAGACAGTGAAGGAAGCAAAAATGCATTCTGGTTAACATCTAGAAATAGAAAAGACAGCCACACAAATGTGGATAGCAGTATCCCTAACACTCTCAAGACAGTTGCGCAGCCCTCCTGAGCTGACCCAGTGCTGGTAGGCATAAAAGCTCTATTGAAGAAAAATGTTTTTCATGTATAGTTTGGTTTTTATTTTTTTCCCAGAGAAATGTGACCAGCAATATCTTATTTATCTGTGTAACAGATCTGTTAGGTAGTTGGACAAGAGAGATGAAAGGAGAAGGAAAAATAAAGGAATAATACCAGTGTTGTCCCAGTGAAAAGGCAGTGAAACAGAGAGAAGTCTTGTGACATGCCCAGCATGATAGTGGGAGAGCTAGACACGTAACTGATCCTCCTAACTTATTACTGATCTCTGCTTCCAGGACCTGAGATAGGAGGGAAAAGGAGAAGTTTCTGCATATCCACCCAGAGTGGATATGTTTTCTCTTATATCTTCTCAGCCCAAACTTATAACCCCCATCATGACTCCCTTAAGGTCCACAGTGTAGGAAAAAGGAAAGGGTAGGAGGAAAATAGGTGCTCTGTAAATATTTGCTAAATAGCTACATTAACTGATAAGAGAAAAGGGGACAAGAGAGAAGGTGTTGTTATGTGTATGTATTCACATTTACACACACAAGTACAATTCTTCATGATTTGGGCCTGTGTGAAGAAAAGGAGTTTAATTGATAGCATAAAAGAATTACAATTTGTGAAATTGGAATATGGAATTGAATGGAAGATTTTTTAAAAAATACATATTTTATTGATTTTTCTACAGAGAGAAAGGGAGAGGGATAGAGTTAGAAACATCGGTAACCAAAGTACATGCCCTTAACTGGAATCGAACCTAGAACCCTTCAGTCCACCGGCTGACACTCTATCCCAGTGATGGCGAACCTTTTGAGCTCAGTGTGTCAGCATTTTGAAAAACCCTAATTTAACTCTGGTGCCGTGTCACATATAGAAATTTTTTGCTATTTTCAACCATAGTAAAACAAAGACTTATATTTTTGATATTTATTTTATATATTTAAATGCCATTTAACAAAGAAAAATCAACCAAAAAAATGAGTTCGTGTGTCACCTATGACACGTGTGTCATAGGTTCGCCATCACTGCGCTATCCACTGAGCCAAACCGGTTAGGGCTGAATGGAAAATTTTGTCTCTGTTCCTCTGGCCTCTGAGTTTTTACTCTCAGTGACCTCTCAACTATCAGATAGTTTTTATTTATGTCAAAGTATCTTTTCTTCAAAATTATAAAGAAAGTACATCTGCCAAGTACAATTTTATTGACACAACAGGTTTAAATATGTAACTTACGTGTTCCCACTCCAGCCCGGGCATATGGTAAGATTGACATGACAGTAACAAACAGTATCACTTTGACTCGGCCCTTAGTACTTTTTAGCCTAGTCAGTCCACATAGAATGTTCTTCTCTGTGCGCACAGATGTGATGCATGTGGCTACAGCACAGCATCTGCCATTGCTTCCCTTTTCTGCTCCTGACGTGGGCCGAGTGGGTGCTGGGCCCTCAGGCTGTTAATGCTGTATGCCTCTCTGTGTCAGTATCTCTGTAATTCTTCCTCACTTCACTCCCAGCTCTCCCAACACTGGTCCTCTGGCCACTTCCCCCTATTTCTGAAGCACAGCGTGCTCTGCTCTTTCTTTTCCTCCCGAAGTACAATGGTTCTTCTCTGCATGTCTGGACATCACATTTCTGTAACAACCTGCTAGGAACCAAGGGCCAGGATATTATTTTTGAGAAATTGACTCTGTCTTGTTTCCTACTCATCAGGAAAGAAGGAGGGGTTTTGGCAGATAATGTTAAATAGCTGCTAAAAAGCCATCCCCAAGCCTCTTTTGCATGTATGCCTCTCACTGTGCAGCCTGAAACACAGAACACTTGCTTTTCCCACTTCCCTTGCATCTGGAGTGGCCCTGGGAACCAGTTCTGGCCCATGGGACATACCTGGCCCTGCGGGTCAAGAGAGACGGGGATCTGAGAAAGATTCAGCTTTCCTGAAAAGAGAAAACAGATGAGACTCATGTTGCCTCTTCCCTTCTACCCTCTTCTTTCTCTCTTGAATGCAGAACTGATGGCTGGATCTGTAATGCCATCTTGTAACCATGAGCAAAAGTTCTGGAGAACCCCAGATACATCAACACTGACATCACTGACTTAGAGAACCAAGGCCAGCCCTTACCTTCCTACTGAGTGAGAAAAATAAACCTGTATTTGCTCGAGCAACTCTAGGTTTATTATTTGCAGGTGAATGCAAGTCTAACTGATACACAGGTACTCCCTTCCCCCACACCATAGCCCCCTTTACAGAGAGAAGCCAGAGCTTTGTAAGTTGAAGGCTAGGACATATTGGTCACCATGGAAAAGCTAGGATGTTTTTATTTTTTTAAAGTAGGCTAATTGGAGAATGGAGATGAATTATTCAAGAGAAGGGAGGGATCCAATCTGGGAAAAGAAAGACTGGGAAGGATGGGAAACTATTAGATTCCACAAATGGTAGGGACTTGAGTGGCTCCTGTGTTTCTTGTGTCAGCAAGTGCACAGCACTGAGAGCAGAGGTAGGTTGGTTCTTTGTAGCTGAGTCTGGTCAGTAGAGAAGACCACTGTAAAAGGTGTTTCTCACCCTGCCCAATGCAGCAATTCTTGGAGACCACTAAGGAGCAATTGACAATGGCATCATGTAGTAGTACAAGTGGAGCTCTACGTGGACTAAGGGCCAGGTCTCCTGTCTACCGACGGGCTCTAATAGTTTTCTGCAGTCTTTCTGTGGGTAGAGAAGAGATGGCAACAGTGCCTGATATTGGACTTTTTGTCCACCCTAATAGAGGATTAAGCCAGATTTCACTTCTTAACCTGTCTATGTCTTTATATTTAAAGTGAGTTTCGTGTAGATAGTATATTCTTAGATATTTTTTTATAAAATTGTTTTGTTTTATTCAAACAACAATTTTGTCATTCAATTGGTGTATTTACATTTAATGTAATTATTAATATGGTTGGATTAAAATATACTATTTTGTAGCAGTTTTGTTTGTCCGATCTCTTTCTGCTTTCTTTTAAATTATTTGAGTATTTTTAACTCCATTTTATCTCCACTATTGGCTTACTTTTTTATATCTCATTTTCAAAAATGTTTGTGCTTACCCTAGAATTTAAAATATACATCTTTCATTCATCAAATAACATTATAGTATTTCACATGTTGCTAAGGACTACATAACAGAATATTTCTAACTCTAGCCTTTTATCTTTTGTGCTATAGTGATCATATGTCATAAAAATAAAATATATTGATCCAACTGGTTTTTGTTTTAGATAATCAGTTATCTTTTAAAACAGTTAAAAATAAGGAAAAGAAGAATTTTATATTTACCTTTATGTATGTCAGAGTTTTCATTTCTTTTTGCAGATCCAAGTACAGTATTTTTCTAAAATCAATAAAAATATTATATTAAAATTGTATAAGGAAAATAATTATATCATTCAAGAGACTGTCAGGTCCATAGAAGATAAGAATTGATATAGAAAGTACTATTTTTCAATGCAATTCAATTAAATGGTTCAATGCATAGTTGACTGTATTTTCTCTTTGGGAGAACTTTTTTAGTGTTTTCACACTTGTATAAATAATCATGACATTTATACTCAAGTATTTATATAAAGCTCAAACTTCAGGACTCTTTTGGACTGCATGTCATCATTACTACCACTGACTAAATAGAAAAATGACTTAAAACATGTATTTTGACTGTATTGATTAGATCTTCATTTGTGGCTTATTTATATGTTGATACCAAATTCCATAAAAATAGCCTATGGATTAAACAGGGCAGAAAAAATTTAAGAGTCCTGAGAGCCTGGGATCTACTGTTAGACATTTAAACAACTGAGATATTTTAATATTATTTCCAAAAGTCTGGCACTGTGTTTTGAATAGCTACCAAAAAGTACAATATGAAAAAAATGCAATGGTACTTCTAACGGAGACCCAAAGATATATCATAATCATCCTCCGTGTTCCTCAGTTCTTGGGCAGGTGGCAGATTCATTTCTTTGAAATACATTTGAAATAGAAAGTAAACAGTTCCTTACAGACATTACTTTAATGATATAATATTTGCTAATATAGAATTCACATTCTTTGGCATTTATTTATTTGTTTTTCTGTTGCTTTTGTATGTGTCCATATAGCTCATCAATTTCACTTCAAAGGTAATGGTATAAGAAAAGGAATTTATATATTTTTAAGTGCCCTTGTCCAGAATTAATGGCCCGATAAGCTGCCAAGACTTAAGTGAATTTTTTCTTGTTGTCATTTCCATTTGGGGGGATATGTGTCAATGAGGCTAAATACATATATACCTCTGAGTCCAGTCACCAGTCTTATTTAACCTTACTTCTAAAAAATGTCTTTGCTCAGGCTGCTACAACAGAATACCTTAAGTTGGGTGACTTAGAAACAATAAATGTATTTCGCACAGTTCTGGAGGCTGGAAGTCTAAGGGCAGGGTGCCAGCTTGACTGGGTTCTGGAAAGAGCCCTCTCTGGGCTGCAGACAGCTGCCTTCTCGCTGTCATCACATGGCATGGAGCAGAGAGGAAGCAAGCTCTCCATGACTTTTTTTTTTTTAAATATATTTTATTGATTTTTTTACAGAGAGGAAGGGAGAGGGATAGAGAGTTAGAAACATCGATCAGCTGCCTCCTGCACACTCTCTACCGGGGTTGTGCCCGCAACCAAGATACATGCCCTTGACCAGAATCGAACCTGGGGCCCTTGAGTCCGCAGGCTGACGCTCTATCCACTAAGCCAAACCGGTTAGGGCTCTCCATGACTCTTGTAAGGGCACTAACCCCATTTGAAAGAACTCTGCCCTCAGGACCTTCTCTAACTCTAATCACCTCTCAAAGGCCCTACCTCCTAATACCATCGTCTCAGAGGACAGGATTTCAACATCTGAATTCTGGGGGACACAAACATTCAGTCCATAACAAAACAACTGAAAAACTACAGGTAGGAGCGCAGGAGGCAAGTAACTTGTTGCTGTGTAATAAAGATTAGCAGCGCCATAAACCTGCCCAGAGAACAGCTTGACCTACACAAATAACAGAGCCACATGTCCACAGTGCATAGGGAAATTTCCACTTAGTTCTTTTCATCTCACCTCGGGACGGGGATACACCACCTCTCCCACGAGGTGTCCAAATGCGGAGGCTCACTAGCAGACGAGGATGCTGCAGCATCGGTTGGCCACGGGCAAGGAGCAGGCAGGGGGAGGACAGGGAGGATGTTGGAGCACTGGGCGGTTAGTGGCAAGTAGCGCTGCATTCACTCTGGCCCATTTTTGTATTCTGCCCTCCTTATTCTAACACCTTTATGATCCATTTCCATACATATCCCCCGTTTTTGATGATATATAATCACAAAAACTTGCAATTCTTGGGTGTGTACTTCATTACTTTCCAGAGTTCTTTTGGTCCTTGGAAGCTTGATGAAATTTGACCCTAGTTAGGGGTCTAGTGAAAACAGAGGGGGCGTGTGGTGGGTCTTGACAAGAAAGAACATTCCCTTGCAAGGCCTATGCCTGTAGTGAGAAGATCACAGGAAGGCTAGTCACCTCAGGCATAAGAGGGAAGTTACTTCTAGTGGAAAGGGTGCCTTAGAGTGGCTCAGTGATCGCAGAGCTTCAGTTTCCTCTGGGTTCGATTAGATGTTCTCATTTCAAGTTTCGCAGTGCCACAGTGTCCCTGTCAATGCCCTAACTTTCTCATGAGAAAGTGAGGCTGTGAGTTTAGCTGCAACCCACATAATTAAATTTTGTGTTTGATTTTCAACAAGATTGGCTCTGTAGCTGCCAGAAATGAGATTCTTTTAAGGATGTCATAGTTAGTGGTTCTAAGATCATAATTTTCACTAGGAGTTAAAGTACCTGAGATTGTCATTTATTTATTTTTTCTTCATGCTCTCCAAAGCACTCAGAGAGCTTCTGCTGGTCAAGTGCAGCAGTTGCCTGGGCTCCCACACGCTTACTTAATTGGCATCTAATTAACTAGAGGTGATAACTTAATTGTAATGCTTCATTCCCTGGGTAACTGGCATCTCATTTTCCATTGGCAAGAGGCTCACCCAGTTCTCAAAATCCATCTTTTCAGGTTTGTCTCCTGGGACCACTCCAAATATGAATTCCATAGCAGTCAGAATCTATCAGGAGACAGAAATCGCACAGTAATTAGAGTAGGAAAAACTTTAAATAAAGAATTGTTAACTAATAAAAGGTAGTTAATTCCTCAAAAGGATAAAAGAGGACTCAAAAATATCCATAAGTGGCATGTGCAAAAAAGAAGTTACTAACTGAGACTAAGGAAGGGTGAACAGTGTAGGCGCAAGGGACTTAGTAGAGAAGATCAGACTTCTCTGAGGAGGGCCGGCTACCACAGAAATACACAGCCTGCCCTTGAATAGCTTTCCAGAGGGTCTGCACTGAAGTTGGTCTGCAGAAGTAAGTGGTTCACAAGTGCCAGAATAGGAGGGTGGATAAAAGCTGGTCCATAGAAGCAGGACAAAGAAGGGTGGATTTGGAGCTGACATTAAATTGATATCTGGCACTTTTAAAGATAAATATTTTAATCTATTTTTTCCTCCTTCATAGTTTGCTACAAAAAGAAGCCTAAACAATTTTAAGTCATCTTTTGATATCACATTGTCTGAAACTCAAAAATTCAGATTGACCAGTACCAAACAATCCCACAATACAGACCTTATTATTCTTTTCCTTAAGAAAACTGAGAAGTTATATCATGAAAACTGGGGCCTAGAGAGCAGATCTGTCCACCTTACAGGGAAAAAGGATTTTACATCCAAAATAAGCATGGGGAAACAGTATTTAGAGTCAGTATTGTCTTCCAATTGTTGACATTCCTCCTTTGAAAAGGTGGAGTCTAGTTTCCTTCCCCCAACATTGGCTGGACCAGATCTTTTCTAAAACTAGAATATGACAGAAGTGATAGTGGATGACTTCCCATGCAAAGTTATCGAAGGCACTGCCACTCCACTGTGCTCTTCGGTCACTCGCTCTGCGGAAGTGACTGTCAGGACACCGATCAGTGGAGAGGTCCGCCTGAGAAGGCTGAGGTCTCCCACCAACGACCAACACCAATTTGCCAACCGTAAGGATGATCATCTTGGGAGCAGATCCTTCAGTCCCCATTAAGCCTTCAGAGAGCAGCATCCCCTGATTTCATCTATACTGCAACCTCATACAGACCCTGAGCCAGGACCACCCTGAATTCCTGACCCACATAAACTGTGATCATAGTCAATATTTATTGGTTTGTTTTTTGTTAATCCTCACCTGGGGATATTTTTTCCATTGATTTTTTTTTTGAGAGAGAGAATGGAAGCAAAAAAGAGAGGAGGAGAGAGACATACAAAGAGAGAAGAGAGGAGAGAGAGAGAGAGAGAGAGAGAGAGAGAGAGAGAGAGAGAGAGAGAGAGAAAAACATTGATGTGAGAGAGACACAACAATTGGTTGCCTCCTGCACATCCCCGACCAGGGTTGTTGATCGAACTTGCAATCCAGATCCAGGTATGTGCCTTTGACAGGGAATCAAAGCCGCAACCCTTAAGTCAGGGCCAATACTTGAACCATTGAGTCACACCAGCCAGACCTAGTTATTGTTATTTTAAACCACGAGCTTTTGGGATAATTTGTTATATAGCAATAGAAAACTGACACAAGTAAATATTGTGGTGCCACTTTATTTAGTAAAAGGTCCTTATTTTATAGAGGACCTTTTACTCCATGAGAGTCAGCTTACTGTATAGGTGTGAGAATTGACCACATACTCAACACATTACCCAAAGTATGAAACATAATGTGACCATAACACACTCATGCAGCCAGTCTCCCTCCGGTTTTAATTAGTCCATGGTATTATTTTATGATGTTTTGTTATGTGTAATTTAAACATTTATTTACATATAGTAAGAGCAAAACTCATTCCATTCTAAATTGAACTGCTTTTTAGTTTCAATGATTATTTACGCAAAATGTTCTCTTGGTGCTTGAGAAGACACCCGTTTCACATCAGTTTTCATGTCCATGGTCTCAGATGCAGGCTGTGCTAACCACTGCGGCAGTGAGGGTGTGAGGTAAAGGCTCAGTTCTTTTTCCTCCCGCTCTTAGAACATCTCAGCCGTAAGCCCTTAAGACCAATTTTGGGACTGAGTTTTTTGTGCAGTGGGAGAGGAATGGCTGTCTCTGGAGAAATGTAGAAGAGAAGAGATGAAAGTGTATCTGTTCCTGAGAGAGCCAAGTATCAGGGTTTGTCTATAGGGTTGCCTGGCTCTAAACTAATGAACCAGAGTCATCAAGCTGCCTGCGTACTGCCTCTTTTCTTAGCTAAGTGTCACCAGCCCAGGGCCCACCAGTCTGGCTCAGTGGGCTCCATCATTTTCGGACGGGTGTTTTTTCCTCTCCCGATTTTATCCTAGGTCAGAAATATATGGCACAAACCATATTGACCCTTAGCTACTGGGAGCAAGTCTTCGTCACTATCTCCTGCCTTCACTGCTCATATAGACTGTTTTCATATACACACTTGATTTGTATTCCCAACTGTACAATTTTTATTTCCAGAGCAGGACTAGGTAAGCCTGTTCCGGAAGCCCTAACACATATATTGGGAGGATTAGGGTTGGAGTTAACTGGTTTTTCTGGAGTCAGAACATGGAGCACCACACTTGTGTGAGTGATGGGCACAGGGTATGGCACGAGCCAGAGACTATGATCTGAAGAGTTGGAGCCTTGGGTGACTGGCCAACAAGAAAGTGTCTGGCTAAACGTGGTTCACTTCCATTTACAAAGGCATTGGCCAGGGACACAGAGGAAAGTGTGTCAAAGTGTTAGAGAACATGGGAGAACCCAACCTCTTCGGAGCCTGTAGGCCTTCACCCCCATCAACAGTCTTTCTAACTATCTCTTTTGGCCTCAAGTGGACAGCATTCTAATTACACCCATGAGAGCTCAGAACTGGGAACTGCCCTCCAGAGCAGCCAGGAAAGGGACTCAAGGGCTGGAGCTCTGGTGTTGAGCTGAGCTCTAGATCCGTGGTTCTTGTTTCTAGCAACCAATTTCTAGTTCCTGCTCACTTCCTAGTTTTCCTGGGCCACAGAAGAGGCCATTCTCACATAAATGCCTTAGAGATGACCAGACTATTTGTCTTGAAGTTTGTGGAGAGTCCAGTGGACAACTCACAACCATGGGAAACAGCTGTGCCTGCAATGTTTGTTTTTTTCTTTCCACTTGCAGCTATGTTCCCCTTGGGATAGAAGAGAAAAAACAATCTCATTGTTTATTGCAAAAGTTTATCTCCTATCTCCAGTTCCTGTGGTCATGGCAACTTTGTCATCTCCTTACCAACAACTGCTGCCTTTCCCATCACCAGTAAGGCCTGTTGTCCTTGGGCTGCAGCCACCTTGGCTGTTGTTGCCATTGGATTTATTGCAAGGAGATATCATGGCACACACGTCACTAGACTGCTATGGTCTTCCCACTCCTGCCTCAGCGGCCATTGAGCCTGCTGTGACCCCATCTGCCACCGTCTTCTCCACCACCGCCTCCTCAGCAGCAGCCACTGCCCCGGCCACCTGCGGGCCTGTTGTCAGCCTTCGTGGTCATCTCCTCAGTTCCACTCTCCATTGCCTGTTTTCCCCTGGATAAGAGAAGAGCAGAATGAACTCTATGTCCCTTGTCCAAGAGGACGATTAGTCTGTTCAAGTGAGAGGATTTTTCTTGCACTGGTTGGTTACATTTCTACATAGGGAATAGATTATTTAATACAAGTAAATTATATATACTGTACTGAAAACTCTTTGATCGCAGTCAGGGCAGCTTGGAATAATAATTCTGATAAAAAATAATCTACACTGCAAAGTCAAGTTACCTACTAGTTTCTCCTGAAGAATTGACTCCTTGTAGCTAATAAAATTGGAAGCAGCCTGTGAAAAGGGGTAGGTATGGATCTGCCAACATTGGGCTGCCGTGGACCTGGTCTTGGTAAATGATGTTTCTTCACTAAACCCCTTCAGGAGGTGAGAGAGGCTGAGCAACTCCCTACCGTTCAGGCTGTGGTCATCACTAAAATGAATAATCTTTTGCTTTAAATGTTTAAAAACTTAATCTTAGAAGAATCTTAATCTTAACCTTAGAAAATAAATTCTCAAGCTCAGTTGGGGGAAAACATAATGAAAAGAAATAGCTAATTGAGAAACCTTCACGTAGGGGCAGAGCATGTCAATGGATGGACCTTAAGATTAATTACCTGAATAGCTGTGTCTTTGAGCAATCTCTTCCATATATTAGCATTTTTTAACAAATTCCTTTGCCTAGGGATGGCCAGTTTCACAAGAAAAAAATCCTATACTTTCTAGTGTAAAGGGTAATATAAGTTTGCCTCTCAGAACTCTGGGAGATCCCACTAATTATTATTATGACTTTAGCAGCGGTTCTCAACCTGTGGGTCGCAACCCCTTTGGGGGTCGAACGACCCTTTCACAGGGGTCGCCTAAGACCATCGGAAAACACATATATAATTTACATATTGTTTTTGTGATTAATAACTATGCTTTAATTATGTTCAATTTGTAACAATGAAATTGGGGGTCACCACAACATGAGGAACTGTATTAAAGGGTCTCAATGTTAGGAAGGTTGAGAACCACAGCTTTAATGTGACAGCCCTCCCCTCATTCTGCTCTCCCCCACTTTCAGCTATGCCTGATGTTCCAGAGTTCAAAGCCTGGCTGGTTCAATTTCTCCAGAGTGAACTTCGCTCCAGTTTTCGCAGCGGTGAGGAAAGGGTCCTATAGTGGGAGAGCAGATCTGGGTGTCCTAACTGCTCCTTTCAACTAAACCTCCTGTTTTCAGCCCAACCCTGCACCTCTGCCTTCAAGGGTGGCTGAAGACTACATGCTGGATCGTTCTGTAATTCAAGGGCAGAAACTATTTCACTTCTGGTTACCTTCTCCCTGTAGGCACTTGGGTTATATTAGCAAGTTTCGAGGAGAAAAAAAACCCAACTTTTCTTTTGTGCAGTCTATCAAAATCCCAGTTATTTTCCTACTGTATTTCACTTTTGAAAATTTCATCTTTGACCTATCAAATATTAATTTTTGTGTGTGAAGGGAGGTGAGGAATTAGATGAATCCCACTCTATATTAGGGCTAGCCAAAGCTCCATCATTTATTGAACATCCTCTTATTTGTAACACATAAGGGAGTAGTGTATATTTTGCCTTCAGAAATCAGAAATGGCATCACAAATTTTACAACATTTTCTCTGGGTCTTAAATGATCAGGCCAGTAGAAATGTGTGGAGGGAAGTTATTAAGGCATAGGAAATGATGTGTGGAAACTGCATGGAGATAGAAAAATAGATGGGAAGTGAAAAATGAGGCTGCTAAGAAGACACTAAGACAGATCTTAAAGAGCATTTAATGCCATATAAAAAATTGAACTTTGCCCTAGCCGTTTTAGCTCAATGGATAGAGCATCGGCCTGCGGACTTAGAGGTCCCAGGTTCGATTTAGGTCAAGGACACATGCCTGGGTTGTGGGCTCAATCCCCAGTTGGGGGCGTGCAGGAGGCAGCTGATCAATGATTCTCTCTCATCATTGATGTTTCTATCTCTCTCTCCCTCTCCCTTCCTCTCTGAAATCAATAAAAATACATTAAAAAATTGAACTTTATGTATAGGACCACCAGGTCATAATATAAGATAAGCTTAACATTTTAAGAAATACACACAAATCATCTTGTCATCAATTAATTAAGTGGCCTCCTGGAGGTCCCCTTTGCAATTATATTTGACAGGCAATTTTTTCAGCTTTTCCTTTCCCAACCACACTTCATGATTCCATCACTGCTTATGCCTCTATGGTCTTTACTTATTTTTCATCTGAATGTGACACCACTGAGAAGTTCTCATCTCAAATATGCCAAATAAGCTCTTCACACATCGGTAGAAAGCAAACGGCAAGAGCCATTGGACAATCGGCTAAGCTTTGAGTGCACTCCCCAACCACCACACAAATGAATCAGCACAGCATGGAAGCCTTAAGGCTTGGGGTGTTTGAAAACAACCTCTGCCCAAATAACTGGCCGGCTACTAAGCTATGCAGATACAAAAATAAACCCTAAGAGGTTAGACTAAAAGAAATAAAAATTACAATTAAAATCCCGCATACACATCAGCAGCTACACACTACGGGGAAGACAAACCCTGCAGTTCAAGTTCAGGAGAGCTACACCCCCTCTTCCCCCCAAAAAACTCAAAATTTGTAGTTGCTATAACATATTAGCTAAGATGTCCAGTTTTCTAAAAGAATATGAAATATGCAAAGAAAGTGTGACACATACTTAGGAGAAATAAGCAATCACTAGAAACTAACTTTTAGTGAGCCCAGATGTTGCTTTATCAGAAAAAGACTTCAAAACAACTATTACAAATAGGTTCAAAGAATGAGAAAAAAAAAAGATAATTTAACAAGTCAGGAATATCAATGGGAAAATAAAAACCACACACACACACACACACACACACACACACACACACAGGAAGATTTAGAGTTGATAAATACCACACTGAAAATCTTTAAAAGTCACTAGATAGGCTCAACAACGTATTAGAGATGGCAGAAGGAGGGAGGTATCAGTGAACTCATAATAGAGCAATAGAAATTA
Source organism: Myotis myotis (assembly GCF_014108235.1). Lineage (NCBI taxonomy): Eukaryota > Metazoa > Chordata > Mammalia > Chiroptera > Vespertilionidae > Myotis > Myotis myotis. The sequence continues at coordinate 13,896,192 of NW_023416314.1, read as the reverse complement.
CTCAATCTGAACAACAGAGTGAAAAAAAAAAAAGATTAGGAAAAAGTGAACAGAGCCTCAAAGACCTGTGAGACAATGTAAACATATACTAGAAATTCCAGAAAGAAAAGAGAGATGGAATGGGGCAGAAAATTGCATACAAAGAAACCATGGCCCCATAATTCTCAAATTTGATGAAAAACATAAATCTACAAATTCAAAAAGCTCAACTAATCCTATGTAGGATAAACATAAAATAGCCACTCCTAGACAAAGAAAAAAAATCCTGAAAGAAGGAAAAAAATATATATAAAAGTCTCCCCCCCTCTTTTTTTGTGTCTAGGTGTGGATATCTTTGTAACACTTTAAAATCAAAGACTCAAATAGGTTGAAAGAAAAAGGATGGGGAAAGATACATAATGCAAACAGAAACTATATGGTGCTGGACTGGATTTATCAGTCAAACTAAACTTTAAAAATATATTTCTTGAGACCAACAGGAATATTTCATGATAAAGGGTCAATACATTAGGAAGATTTAACAGTGGTAAATGGACAACACCAGTTCCAAAATACATGAAGGAAAACTGACAGAACTGAAAGTAGAAACAGACAATTCAACAATCGTAGCTGGGGATTTCAGTGCTCTTCTTATAGTAACTGATAGGACAACTCGACAAAAGATTAGTAAAGATATTCAGAGAGAGACATGAACGTAAACCCAGCCCTTGTAACTCACTTGAGATAAGCCAACCAAGCAGGAAGGAGGGATTAGAGCAAAAGCAGGGTGTCTGTGGGCCAGAGCCGTAAAGGCTAAGCGGAGAGCCAGTGCTAAGTATGAATGCCGAAGATCAGAAGACAATCCTTACAAAGCAGAGAGGGAAGTGATTTTTCCACTTAGAGGAACAGAGAAACGAAGCTGGGCCACAAGAGTCAGGGGCGGCATAAAGGAAAGCCAGTTGAGGTCCACGCGGGAACTGACAACCAGAGGGCTGATCCCAGAGAACAGACACAGAAGTAAGTTCCAGAAGGAATGAAAAATCCTCTCTGAGATTCCACCAGAGATCATTTGTTCCAAAGTAACGTTGGGCCAGAAATCTGAGGAGCTCGGTCCAGCCTCCACCCTGTTGGGCCAGACAGAGTGGAGGCAGGAAAAAGAGCTGGAGCTGAACACGGTGCCAGTCCAACCAGACTATGGCTGGGCCTCGGTGAGATTAGGATAAAAAATCTGGGGTTTGTAAACCTATCCATTTGTCTGCTCTCAGATTTGCTTTCTTTTCCTTCAGTTTTTTTGTTTGTTGTTGTTTTTTTAAAAAATTCCAGCAAGCCCCAGCTGAACCCAGAGGAAAGCTGGGTTCCCACACCTAAATCAAGATAAGCAGTGGACGTGCTCCAGAGGCAGCGGTGGGGGAGCGGGACCTGAACTCGAGGAAGTGGAGTGGAAAAGAGTTCCAACAGTAGACATACCGAGACCTTCCTGCCTAGGGATTTTTACCTTTCCTTGTGCTTTTCCGTGAAGTTTGTGCTTGCACAGTGGCCTTGGACAGGAGGTGGAGACCTTGTGACTTCCCACTGTCAGGAGAACAAATAAAGAATTGCCTTTGTGGAGTTGTAGAATGTTTATCATCCTAAAGAAAAGCATTTGTCTCCTCTCACAGGGAAATTCTGTCTTCTTATCTTAGACCAGCCCTTAAAGTAGTATTCAGTGCCTTTATTTATTTTGTTTCCAGCTTTATAGAAATACTAAAGGCCCCGTGCATGAAATTTGTGCAAGGTTAGGGTCCCTAGGCCTGGCCGGTGAACAGGGCTGATTGGGGCCTCCCAGCTGCTGGCAGGGCCTCCCTTCGTTCCACGCTGCCCCCTGGTGGTCAGTGCACATCATAGCAAGCAATTAGTCTTCAGGTCGAACTCCTATGGGGACAATTTGCATATTAGACTTTCATATAGAGAGATAATTGACACATAAGATTGTGTAAGTTTAAGGTGCACATTTATCTGATACATGTATATATTAAAAAATGATTATTACAATAAGGTTAGTGCCTTTAATACAAGGGAAAGCCGTAAGCACTGGAAGGTTAGGTGACCTGTCTATGGGTACCCATCCAAGGGCAGAGGCAAAGTTCAAAAGCAACCTCTACAGCTGCTCAGGTTAACATGACTATGAAATTAAACCCTCTTACCTAATTCTAATCATGTGTCCTGCCCTGTCCTTTCCCCCTCCTCCCTTGTCAGGGAGCAGGATTTTGGAGGCTATAGCCTGGAGTAGAGCATCAAGGCTCAACCCCAAAGATGGGAAATAGAACTCATTGGCAAATATTGCTGTGAACTCCTAGTGTGTTTAAAAGCTTCGAGGTAGCCAGAAAAAGTTATATAACCCAGAGAGTACTAGGATACTGTTGTGGGTGCACAACTGCTTTCACAACTCTGAAATTGCCCAGATGTTGAGTGAAAGTCTATTTCTAGTTTTTTAAAATATACATATCTGGCTCCTTGTGTTAAGATTTTATACATTGTTTTTCCTCAATCTCTTCTGTATAACATAAATAGATGAAATATGATATTAACAAAAAGTTGTAATACCTTGTGACTAATATGTAAATAATTTACAATTCTACTTTCTTTTTCTTCTTTACTTTCTATTGTGATGCTCACTTTTCAAAACACCTTTCCAAAGGAAATTTAGGAATGCAATGTTTTTGTCTTCTTATTTTTAAAATATATTTTTATTGATTTCAGAGAGGAAGGGGGAGAGAGAGAGAGAGAGAGAGAGAGAGAGAGAGAGAGAGAGAGAGAGAAACGTCAGTGATGAGAGAGAATCACTAATCAGCCACTTCCTGCACACCCCACACTAGGGATAGAGCCCACAATCCAGGCGTGTGCCCTGACCGGGAATTGAACCGCGACCTCCTTGTTCATAGGTCGATGCTCAAACACTGAGCATGTCAGCCGGGCTGTCTTCCTATTTTAACTCTTCTTCTCTGCAGTCTTGTCTATAAGAAATTCATGCAGCCAAACCGAAGAAAGTACAGTTATAAATTTACATAGCATAGTTTCTGTTATCATGCTTTTATAAAACCACATTTAGAGATTTGTAAAAATACAGTTAACAGGCTTAGAGTCTAATTGACCAAATATTTTTATTTCTACAGAGGGCAGAAGTGGAGGATTTTGTGATTAATGTGTAAAGGAAATTTTAGCAAAAGAATTGTACAACCCTGGTAGTATAGAAGTTAAATGGTGGGAAAAAAGAACAGAGGACGCAGTGAAATCTTAATTTCTAGAAGATAAAAGCTAGCATAGGAATTCTATGAGAATTTATTCCTAAATAAAAGCAGGTCTCTTTTTTTTTTTACGATTATATAATTTTGTAACAATGCCACTAATTCTGTGTGCTGGAGTTTGTTTTCTCAGTTTACCAAATATGATTTTGTTTATATTAGTGAAATTTAAAAGGATTCGTTGTCAAATCAAAGAATGGACATAATGTCTCTATCAAAGAGAAATGTAGCTGATTTTATAATAGCTAAGGCAATATGGTTTTACACATTTCCTCTATTTACCAGTAGTGGAAGTATACTCATCACATGTAAACCTTGCAAGTTTTATCCAATGTATGTTTATTAAACCAACGAATTGTTATTTTAGACAAGTAGAGACTTTTAAGCCTCAGGCTTTTGATAAATTGCAGAAGCCCGTGTAACCGCCGAGGACCAATCTGACAGGAATTGGCAGCAATAACAAACAGAACAATGAAGGTCCATTATCTCAGAGTTCACAGAAAAATGACTTGGCACCTCGCCAGTTGCATAATCAGTCTATTTTAGTATTTATCACACAAACCAATGGATTTTTCCAAATAGTAGTAAATTAGGTGTGGTTCTTTTTTTTTTCTTTTTTTAAAAAGAGGATTTCCTGACAATCAGTCAGGAAGTTATGATAGTATCTCTGTATATTTTCATAAAATGGTACATTATGCACCTATGATAAGAAACAATGGGCCCTAGGTATCAGCTTTTTTATTCTGCGCGTTTGGAGAATTTTATTTTCAATGGTTCTTTTTTGATTTGGTTAGTCTACCTCAAGGATGACTTTACTATCGTCTAATTTCCTTGAAATATGTGCTTTGCCACGCTCCGCTGCAATGAATCAGGAGCGTCACATTGCCTCCATGGAAGCCTGGCTTTCTCTCGTTAGAAGCGGAGAGCAAAGCAGAGAGAACACTGCTACTCAAACATTCCCTAAAACGTACGATTCAAGGGTCACTCCTGTATGTGTTTGAAGTCCAAGACAGTATCTGTATTTATTAGCACTTTTCAGTATTTGCTGCTCAAGTAACTTTTCTTGTTGACACAATATATCAAAACTAAACTTTCAAGTTGTTGGTTGTGAAGAGAAAATATTCCTGAACCTCAAATCATTTAAGGTTATACCTAATATTGAAGTTGGCCATAAAGAAGGTAAATATTTGTTTTCTAATATTAATAAGAAAATTCTTGATTTTTATTCATCAAATATACATACTCTAAATAAGCGGTTCTCAACCTGTGGGTCGCGACCCCTTTGGGGGTCGAACGACCCTTTCACAGGGGCCGCCTAAGACCATCGGAAAACACATATACAATTACATATTGTTTTTGTGATTAATCACTATGCTTTAATTATGTTCAATTTGTAACAATGAAAATACATCCCGCATATCAGATATTTACATTACAATTCATAACAGTAGCAAAATGACAGTTATGAAGTAGCAACGAAAATAATTTTATGGTTTAGGGGGGTCACCACAACATGAAGAACTGTATTAAAGGGTCGCGGCATTAGGAAGGTTGAGAACCACTGCTCTAAACACATTGACAAGCCTACCAATAAAATTAAAACATGACTTACTCTTGTATGTATTTAGTGAAAAAATTTAAATTACACTAAAATAATTGCTCAACATTAGGCTAAGTGAAATAAGCCAGTCAATGAAGGAAAAATACCACATGATCTCACTCATTCATGGTTAATAGAGACCATTATAAACTTTTGAACAATAATAGATACAGAGGCAGAGCTGCCTCAAACAGATTGTCAAACTGCAGCGGGAAGGCCGGGGAGGTTTGGGGGGCAGGAGGGGGGGGTAAGAGATCAACCAAAGGACTTGTATGCATGCATATAAGCATAACCAATGGACATAAGACACTGGGGGCTAGGGGAGGCCAGGGGATTATCAAGAGCGGGGGGGGGGGGGGGGGGGGGGAGGATACATATGTAATACCCTTTGTAATACTTTAAGCAATAAAAATAAATAAATAAATAAATAAAATAAAATAATTGCTCAAACATCAAATAATGTTCAAAATGTTCATATATTCAAAATCCATACAAGATATGAATAAGGAACTCCTTGTAAAATTTTAAAAAGGGCAGCTACAAAAACTACAGCTAACATTATGTTAGTGGTAAAGGCTGAATGCTTTCCCAGAAGGAATGAGGTAAGGATATCTACTTCTACCTAAGATTGTACTGGAGGTCTTAGGCTGTGCAAGACAGTAAGAAAAAAAAAATAGAAGGCACACATATTGAAAAAAAAGTTAAGTTGCTTTTATTTGCAGGCAACATGATCACCTATAGAAAATCCTATGGAATTATAAAAAAAGCTACTAAAACTAATAATTGAGTTTATCAATATTGCAGGATATAAGATCAAGGTATAAAAATCAATCATATTTTTAAATATTAGTGAAAAAAATGCAACTTGAATTTTTAGAAAGGACTACCATTTAAAATAGCATCAAAAATATTCAGTATTTAATGAGAAATCTGACCTAACATGTTCATATCTATACATTGGAAACTACAAGACATTGCTGAGAGAAATGAGAGAAGACTTAAATTAGGGGATGCCTAGGGTGTGCTCATGAATTAGAAAACGTGGTATTATTCAAATGTCAATTCTTGCAGAATTGATCTGTAGATTCAGTGAAATCCCAATCAAAATCTTAGCATTCTTTTTATCTGTAGTAATTCATAATTTGATTCTAAAGTTCATATGAAAATGCAAAGTACCTGGAATAGTCAAACTAAAGTTATGTAACATACTAGAGGCCCGATGCACGAAGATTCGTGCAAGAATGGGCCTTCCTTCCCCTGGCTGCCGGCACCGCCTTCGCTTATATGTAGAATGCAAAGAACAAAATAAATGAGCAAACAAAATAGAAACAGACTATAGATACAGAGAACAAATTGATGGCTTGGGGGGTTGGGTGATAAAGGTGAAGGGATTAAGAAGTACAAATTGTTAGTTTCAAAATAGTCATGAGGAAGTAAAGTACAGCATATGGAATATAGTTACTGATATTGTAATAACTATTTTAACAAATTAACTCTGGGTTCAGTATTGATAAGTCATTGTAGGGGGCACCAGTTGACATGAGATGATTAATTAGGAGGGTATTGCTTGGAGCCCAGAAGGAATTATTGTGGTGTGACCTGACTGGAAGTGGTATAGATATAAAAGAGGGGACAGAGGCAAGAGGAGATAAAAGCAATAGTATAAGTAAGAGGTTGAGTATGAGGGATGTGAAGGAGAGTGAAGTGTTAAGAGCGGCTCCTTCCTTCCCAGCTGACTTTGGGAACAACGGAAGCACTCCAGGTTTAAGCAAGACCAACTTTGCAGATCTTAACTGCTGTTTCTGCAAAACAAGAGGCACTCTTTTCTCTCAAGTCTTGTCCCGTTCTAAAATTGAATGTCTTATCATATAATTCAATCATTTTTGTAGTTTCCAATGTATAGATATGAACATGTTAGGTCAGATTTCTCATTAAATACTGCATAAGGTGTGGTCTAATTAGAGTAGAAACATAGGTAAATGCATTAGTTATCTATTGTTATATAAATAGTTACTCCAAACCTTAGTGACTTAAAACAAGAAACACTTTTCATCTCACAGTGTCTGCGGGCCAGGGATTCTGGAATAGCTTAGCTGGGTGGTTCTGGCTCAGGCCACAGCCAGCTGAAGGCTTGACTGAAGTGGGAAAAGTCATCTGCTGCCATAGAGGCTTACATGGCTGTCTGCAGAAGTCCCCAAGTCCTCACTGGCTCCTGGCAGGCCTTCATTTTTCCCCGTCTGGGCCTCTCCATAGGTTGCTTGAGTGTCCTCATCACATGGCACCTGGCTTGCCCCAAAGCCATTCATCCCAGTGATCCCAGAGAGAGCCGGGAAGGAGGGTGCAGTGCCTTTTATGATCTAGTCTCAGAAGTCACATAACATCAATTCTACTTTATTCTAGTTGTTAGAAGCAAGTCGCTATGTGCAGCACATACTCACGGGGTAGGGAATTAGGCTCTATCTCTTGAAGGAAGGAGTCTCAATTAATTCGTGGATGTATTTAAAAATCACCACAGTAACATTTAAATCTCATACACTTGAAATTTTGCAAAGTGCTGGGCACTTTTCTCTATTGCAAATAACACTGTTATATATATATATATATATTTCAGAGGGTAAGGGAAAGGGAGAGAAAGAGAGAAACATCAATGATGAGAGAGAATCATTGATCAGTTGCCTCCTTGAGCCTGCAATCCAGGCATGTGCCCTGACCCAGAATCGAACCGGTGACCTCCTGGTTCCTGGGTCGATGCTCAACCACTGAGCAACACCAGCTGGGCAACACTGTTTTATAGAGTCAACTAAATTAAAATAAAATGGAAGTGCTATAAATTAGAAAACAATTGCCTAGAATGCTCAGTGTTAAAGTTTAGGCAAGTTTTATGATTTATATATTTACATATCTGTATTATTGAGTGTCATTGAGCAACAAACAAACGAATATTTGGGCCAAAAATTATGAAATGTCATGGTAAGTGATTCTGTATATAAATGTTTAATTCATATGTTGTAAAATACACAATAAATTCTAGAAATTACACCTTGTTATATATGAGAATCAAATATTTTACATGTGAATCAGAGTTGAAGAATTTTGGAGCTTCAGGAAAGTTTGCAGACCGTCTGTCTAATCCAGCTCCCTTATTTAATAGATGAGAAAAATAAGAGTCCAGTTTTTTAAAAACTATGGTTTTTTTTCCCTAGAGCTTTCACACAGTTAGTGGCAGAAAAACACTGTTGATGAGATGGCCATTTCACAATAATGATGGAGAGGGAATTCAATGCTCTTTCAGTCCTGCAAATCTGCATGTCTGAAAACAATCTCTAGGAAAGGCACAATAGGTGTAACATTCTCCCTCTTTTAATGTTATTTGCAAGTAAGTTACAGACTAGTCCATTGGCTCTTTCCAGGTTACTTAGCAACTTGTTTATAGAAATTGGGAATCGAGCCAAAGGTATAGATTGCCTCATTTAGACTTTCTTCACTCATTTATTGCTTACCTCTGAGATTTTATTGCTGTTATCACAGACTAAATTGGCTTCATTATATAAGCAAAGATGATTGAGTAAAAACTTTTACTTTGTCTTAGTTGAAGATTAAAATTCCCATATCTGTGAACACATTATGAACTATGTACATATATAATTTGACTTTAGATAGGGAGAGAATAAAGCTAGAAATAGGTCTGCGTTTTTTTTTTACTCTTAGTTCAGGTACATTAGCCATGAAACCTCTATTGACTGTACTGAAATTTTATAGCTTATATCAGCAATTAAACTTGTATGGCTTTATAGGCATACAAAGCAAATGATAAGATAGTTTTATTTACCTTGTCTACTTTTTTTTCTCGAGGGCTATTATATTGGCAAACAAATTTTGAATATGTACTTAAATATACAAGATAGTGTGAATAGGGTAAAATATCATGGTTTATAATAAAAAATTTTCTTTTGCATTTCTTTCTATTCAAAGGTTTTAAAAATAGTTGTCATTTTACATGGTTATGGCTTTTATAAAATGGTAAATAAAATTTTTTGATGGACAATTTTATTACATTACTATGCTTTAGTTTAATTCAATATCTAACTCTAGTAAAATCATTGGATGAAACTATATTTTTCAAAGAAATAGGAAATGAAAGGTGTACTTTATCATGTTATCTCTATAAGTTCATTTATTTAACAAGCATTTATTGGATGCCTCACTTGCCATTGTTCTTATAGTTCCTATATTTCCAGTTACTCAATATACATTTGTTTGTAGGTTGCCTATAGACACTTAAAAGTCAGCATCTTCCTAAACTGCCTAATTATCTTGATTCAGTTCCACTTCTTTTATACTCCCTACTTATCATAATGGTACTTATTAGAAACCCTGAAATCATTTTAATATCTCTCTCTTACTCCTCGAATCTTTTAAAAGATTCTACTTCATCTTCACAACCTCCCAAGTTGTCCTTTTCGGTCCTTGACCTTTACAGCAAAAGTCTACCTAAGCTGTCTCTGATGACCTCACCATCCTCTCACGCTATCACACTCTTTCCCAAGCAACCCGCATGGCTGCATTACTGACTAACACAACTCAGGTCACATTATTCCTCTTTTGGATTCCTAGTTCCTCACAGAAGAAGGGCAAATTCTGAACTTCCCAACCTGATTTCAATTCACCTTTCTGAAACCTCTGGTGATAAACATCTTTGTCTCTATAAACATCAACCCCATCTTGCCACCCAGTCTCGAAAGCTTATTGCCCCCTACCACTTCTCCCTTTAATCTCCCCTCCTCTGTGGCTCTCAACTGCCTTCTCTTCTGTCCTCCTTGACACACTTTGTCTATCTTTATAATAGCTCATGGTGCAGTTTGTTTGATTTTCTCGTTACTGAATCCAGGGGGTAGGGACCAAGTCTTATTTACAGTAGGGAAGGGTTGAGTTTGTTCTATATCAAAAAACTTCCATTTATAAGCCATACTTGCAAAAAGGAATTTTCTTCATTTTCAAGAAGTACTTTTATATATGCTAGTGAGACAAATGCTTTGTAGCTATTCCAGAATTCAGACTTAGACAACATATTGTGGTGGAGCACCATAGGATTGTAACAAAAAGACTTAGTAATAGGTTGGTTTGGTTTTGGCCTTTCCTTTTTATACATATTTTGTGCTAGTTCCTCAAAGATGAAGGGCAAATTCTGAACTTCCCAACCTGATCTCAATTCACCTTTCTGAAACCTTTGGTGATAAACATCTTTGTGCTATATATAAAAGTTTTTTTTGTAACTGCTGATAATAGCATCAGATTTTTTTTTTTCCTGAAAAAAGTTTCAGCAAATATAGCCCTGGCTGGTGTGGCTAAGTTGTGTGTGGTCCTATGTACCAAGAGCTTGCTGGTTCGATTCCCAGTCAGGGCACATGCCTGGGTTGTGGGCTGCATCCCCAGTAAGGGGCAAGCAGGAGGCAACAATTACTGTTTCTCTCTCACATTGGTGTTTCTCTCTCTCTCTCTCTCTCTCTCTCTCTCTCTCTCTTCCCCCCCTTTCACTTTAAGATAAATTAAAACCAAACCACATTAAAGGTGCATATATTTGATGTAAGTAACAAGAAAACAATGGTGGTGTGTAGATTAAGTTATAAGCAATAGTAAACTTGACTCCTGACTATAAAATCCTGTCCACTCAGTTCCCAGTTCTTCACAGAAGAACCTCACACTTAGGAAACAGTGGCTTTGTTACCAGTGATGTTGGCTCCCGGTTCTTGAGTTTGGCAAAGAAAGAATTCAGAGTGCAAAAGGAAGTTTATCTATTATGCAAAGCAAAGGTACACTCCAAGGGAAGATTCGAGTGGGCTGCTCAGAGAACTGCATTGGTCCTTTAGAAAGAGAGTCCCAGATGCAGAAGTGAGCCAGCTGGGCTGCATGGATTCAGGAAACAAATTACAGAGGCAAAAAAAAAAGGGGGGGGGCCCTTGGAGACAGGTTCAGGGGGTTAGCTGCCTCGGCCTGCTGCTCCCCTGGCTGCAAGGCTCAGGGGGCCTCTTAGAGCTTAGGACAGTGATGGCAAACCTATGACACGCGTGTCAGAGGTGACACACAAACTCATTTTTTGGTTGATTTTTCTTTGTTAAATGGCATTTACATATATAAAATAAATATCAAAAATATGTCTTTATTTTACTATGGTTGCAAATATCAAAAATTTCTATATGTGACACGGCACCAGAGTTAAGTTAGGGTTTTTCAAAATGCTGACACACCGAGTTCAAAAGGTTCATCATCACTGGCTTAGGAGAAAGAAAGCAAAGATAAATGCCTGAAGAAAGAAGGTATCGGCTTGCTCTAGCCCAGTGGTTCTCAATCTTGGCCGCACATTAGAATCACCTGGGAATTTTTTTTAAAATCCTGATTTCTGGGCCTCATCTTCCGGAAATTCTGTTTCTTTGTTATGGGGTGGGGCCACAACATTAGTAACAAAGAAACAGAATTTCCGGAGGATGAGGCCAGAAATCAGGATTTTTAAAAAGATTCCCAGGTGATTCTAATGTGCAGCCAAGGTTGAGAACCACTGCTCTAGTCTAAAGAGAGAGAGCAATGCACCTGGGTCTTCTTAAGGGGTTTTAAAATCTGTTTTCTAAAGGCAGGAATTCTAGAGGAGATCTCAGGAAAGGATCTCACTAGAATATTCATCAGCTTTCCAGACTTGTCCTTTAATATGTTGATTCATCAAAATGAGCTTATGGAGTCAGGGTCCTGGTTTCTACCTATTGGTCGGCACTAGGGGGGGGGGGGGGGGTCAGTAATCATTGCATCTGGTCCTCATGTCAGCTGTCATGCAGTTTCCTCTGGTTTTGCTGCTTTTCTGGGCCTGGAGCTGAAACCTAGATGTTATCTCTAGTTTGACCAAAACTCTGTCTCCATGGTCAACAGACCCAAGGCTTGAGGCTTCGTTCCCAAGATTATTTGATGCTGATCAGGACCTCATTGTCTTGAGGGCTTAATGCTTACGGGAGTGGTCATGCAAGAGGAAAGGAGGCAGGTGAGTCAGGGTGCTGGATGAGGCACGTCTGAATCAGCCACCTGTCTGCATTTCCCTATTCCACTTGCCAAGGACTTTTCCAAGCTTCCTACTATCCTGCCTCAGCTTTGCTATTTTTGTGTAACTGACAACCCACATTGTAGTGACACTTAGATTTCTTTACACTGCGAAAGTAATGTCGAAAATACTGAAGAACAGAATAAAGGAAAAATATGCCCATAGAAACACTATCTAAAGACAACTCTGGTTTCAATCTTTCTTTTTTTCCTAACAACTCATAGTTGTTTTTTTGTTTGTTTGCTTTAATCCTCACCCGTGGATATTTTTCTACTGCTTTTTAAAAAACGTATTTTTATTGATTTATTGAAGGGAGAGGGAGATAGAAACATCAAGGATGAGAACCATTGATCAGCTGCCTCCTACATGCCCCCTACTGGAGATGGAGTCTGAAACCCAGGCCTGTGCCCTTGACTGGAATCAAACCCAGGACTTTTCGGTCTGCAGGTCAATGTTCTATCGATTGAAGAAAACCGGCTAGGGCAGTGTTTTGGTTTTTTTGTTTGTTTGTTGTTGTTTTTTTGGTGTGTGTGTGTGTTTGTGTGTGTGTGTTTAAACGTGGATGCGATAATACTGCATGGATAGTGTTATAACTTTTTCCCCACTTAGTACTATAAAATCCCACTTGCCATGATGTAATACTATAACATATAAACATTTAAAATTGTTACTGAAATGCTAGAGTAGACAAACTTTTTATTTTTGCACCTTATAAATAATACTGCGATGTAGAGTTTATGAACAAAGCTTTTGCTCAGTTTCAGATTTTTGCATTCAGAAAGAATCCCAGACATGGGACGAGGTTTCCACGTACATTTTTGTAAGTTGAATCACAGTGCCAAATTGCTTTTTAAACAGGTTGTTTCTGTTTATACTCCCACTCAATGTCTGGGAGTATCCTATTTATCTCATTAGTCTTGGATATTATCTTTTACTTAAACATTTACTAATATGATAGCCAAGGGAAATGTTACAATTTCTGGTCTGGGTACTGTGGCCTGGGATGGAGTAAAATGAAGGTTTTGGAGTCAAATGTAACTGGTTTGGTCATGGCTTTGCCACTTTCCAGCTGTTACATTGAGCAAATTACTTAACTACTTTGAGGTTTTTCTTTAGTCATTGTCCTTCCCCCTCTATCCCCAAACACAGGGCTGTTGCCATTATTAAAAGAAAGTCATATAAAAGCATTTCACACCCGTGGGTGGCACATGATGAGCAACAGTGAATCCATTTTCCATTGCAAAAGTATTTTATATACTTTTAACTCTTGTACCACCGAGGAATGTACATATTACTTTGACTATTATGCATGCCACTTGATGTGTATAATTCTTCCCATCCAGGAAGGCCAGGGAGCAATCTTTGAGTTAAAACACACACACCTGATTTCCATCCTTGAGAAATATGAAATCTAAAGGCTTTTGAGTTAAACTCCTGGGGCTTTTCATTGTTTGCAGGGCAATGGCGGAAAGTCACTGAAGAGTAAGCATAGTCAAAGTGACCTGTGGAGAGAGTTCCAGGAAAAGCTACCGTCTCAGGGAAGGCAAACGGTAAGGAAGGAAGGATATGAGTTATTGTTCTATACAAGTTAAGTATACTCGTGAGGTTTTATTTGAATCTAAAGTTTGTTCATAAAAGGTAAACTATATGAAGTGCTGCAAACAGGGCAAACTAGGCTAATCTGATTTGGTGCAACTGCTGTTTTATTTTTTCGTTGTTTTCTTTTTTTTAATACGCAAAGCATGTTTAGGTCTTTGCATCCCAGCAGAAAACAGCGGGGAGAGGGAGCAAGGTGACACAACACTGACCAGAAGTCCATCTATTCCCAGCCACTAACATGCCTAGGCTAGTGTTATACTATCATCAAATGCCTTTCTCTAAATTTAGAATAATTTAGGTTTGGTGGCTCTTTGGATCCCCCACTTGCAACTTTTTCATGGGCTCCACAACTGCCAAAGAATGTGGGTGGTGATACAAAATCACCCAATATCCTTGCCTGGATAAAAATGTGCACTCTCGTTTGAGGCCATATCCATCGAGGTTTTGGTTAAGAGTTTAAAGTAAACACTGCCCCTGAGAAAGCACGTTTGTCTAGTTGGGTAAAACCTGCCAAAATAACTTAAACAGTCTTTGTTGCAAATACAAATTCCCCTGAAAGGCCCATTTTTTCTCCCCTGACCCAGGCTTTTCAAGCCCAACAGCCAACGACCACGCTCGAGTCGGCCCCGGATTCCCTGCGGGAAGAGCCCCTCCTCGGGGGCCGCGCAGACGCCCGCGGCGCGTCTCCTGGCACCAGCGGGAGTTTCAAGTTTCCACTCGCGGGGAGCGGCGGGCGCTCTGCGCTCTGGGTGGGGCGGCTCCGCGCAGCCCGCTTCGCTCTAGCCCGGCCCCCGGATGGGGTCCCCCTTCCTCGGCGCGCGCCCCACTTCCCCCCGGGCTCGGCGGCCCAGCCCCGGCCGGAGAACCCCGCCGACGCCCCGCGACGGGGGCAGCTGGGAGCCGCAGGGCGGGGCGGGGCGGGGCGGCCGGGCGGCGGCGTTGGCGCTCTGGCCGCGGCGCGAGGCGGCCGCCGGCAGGGGGAGGCGGGGGGCCCGGGGCAGCCCCGCCTTCCCCCCCACCCCCGCCCCGCCCGGAGCCGCCGGGCGGCCATATTGCGGAGCTGTCTGCGGCGGCGCCTCTGCTCTCCGGGGCCCGGGCTCCTACTGCGCGTCTCCCTCCCTCCTGCCGCAGCCGCGACGCCCGGCCCGCGCTCTGCGCCCCGCCGCGCTCGGGTGGAGGACCGCTCGCCGTGGGGTAAGCCGCCGGCGCCTCCCCGCGCCCCGCTCCCGCGCCGCCGCAGCCGCGGGGGTGGCGAGAAGTTGCGGGGCCCGCGCTGCCCGTCGGCCGCGCTGCTAGGGCCTCGCGCGCCTCCGTTCGCGCCCCGCGGCGCCGCCCTATCGGCCCGGCCGCTCCCGGGGCGGGGGGACCCGCGAGGCCGGCCCGAGTCGTGACCGGCCGCCGCCCGGACCTGCCGCCGCGCGATTCTCCCCGCGGCGGGCGCGGGGTCCGCCTCGGGCGTCGGCCGGGACCCGGAGCTCGGGGCGGGCGGGTTCCATCGCCTGGGCGCGGCCCGGCCGCCCGCGCGTCCGGCGGGCAGTTTGGAAATGCAGCCGCGAGGAGGGCCGGCGCCGGGCGGGGAGGCATCCAGGAGCCTCCGGCCTGGGGTGCAGGGGAGGGTGTTGAGTTACTAGAGAGCGTGCGGCCGCCCTCGTGGCCCGGGGATGGCGCGTCCCGGGCTTGGGGCGCGCACCGCTCCCGGCCGCCCGCACCCCGAGCCGGGGCCGCGCTCCCGCCGCCCCGCTACGTGCGGCGGCGGCCTCGGAGCCTCCGCTTTCGGGGCCGGGGCGGCCGCTTTGGTGTCTTAGACCCCAGCGGGCGGGTTGAGAACCTCCCGGCCCCCCTTCCTGCAAAGGGCTCTGAACTGAGTTCCCGGGCCACCTGGGAAAGGGGGGCACGGCATGATTTCAGTTTAAAAAAAGCACCCCGCTTCCTATGCAGATACCGTGGCTCTTTAGCCACTCCCACTATTCGGTGTTTTATTTTCCCCTTTAGTGGTGGTTATTCATGAGGTTGGAAGTGTGAAGTCAACTTCATCAAAGATACTTACGTTGAAATAACAGTTGAGATTCTCAAGAAGACATTTTAACGAGTCCGGTGGCACCAAGACGGGCATGATGTGAACCTGAAAGCCCGAGATGGTTAGGGTTTATTTGATAAATGAGTACTTGGACATAGACATTGCGATCTATTGTTTACGCTGCATTTTTTTTAGAACACGAACACTAAATACCCTGTTATATTGCTGACGGAGCTCTGAAGGAACAATTGCCCCGTTCATTTTGCTGGATAAATAATGGTTTAATCCATTTGCCAAAACAGCATGCTTAGAGTCGAGAAGGGATTAATACTCAGACTTCTTTATTTTCAGAATTCCATTGCTTTCACCGGTGTGCCTTGTCTTCCAGAGAGACTAACAATAATAGTTTACCTCCAGGAGGACGGCATTTAGAACACTCATTTTGAAGTCAATAGTATGCTGTAAAAAGGATTGCACTGACTTTTGTTTAATCACTTTATATAGGATGGGATTTAATAAACAGTACATTATTCGTAAGGAATGGATATCTAATATGTGTACATTGGAATGCTTTACAGTTTCATTTAAATGAGACAAAATTTGACTGTGGCATTTAGAAATAGTAAATTATTGCCCTTGTGGATGATACATTGTTTTGTTTACTCCCGTATCCTCACACATGGAAGAGCAGGTACGAGAGCTCAGAAATACTTGTAGAATAAGTGTAATTTTGGTGTATGGAGAGTATATTGCATCTGTCCTTCGTTTTATGCGTTACTTCTTAACGGGAAATTCATTCTTTTTCCTGGTGTAAGAAATGACAGGTTTTACTATTCTCTCTCCCTCTTGCTAACTCTCAGTAGTCTCAGGGAGAGGGAGCAAGGCTTGTTGCTTGTTTATTGCTTCACTGTTCCCAAGAGCAGAATTGGATTTTACTATTTTTATCCTTTGCAGGCTGTTGAAAGTGTACATATTTCATTTTAATTTCAGTTCTCAATCTTTAGTCTATGCATAGTCTGCTATAGTAGAGTCCGAAATGTTGGATGATGGTGGGAGCCTTGCTTTTCATTCATTTCTAACTTACTGCATTTTAACTTACGCCATTTAAAAATGGCAAATTTTAACTAGTACTTCCCAAAGACCAAAGCCTTAAAAAAAAAAAAAAAGTGTTCTATTAAGATTGTGAAGACTGAGCTATGCTGGTAGAGCATACCTGATAGGTAATAAATTCCATTAGCTATAATGGAATTTTATGCTACTTTTGTGAATCTAGGAAGTAGATTCTTGGATGGTGTGGCCCCCCTGCAGACCAAAAGCTAGGGCAGTGATGGCAAACCCATGACACGCGTGTCAGAGGTGACACGCGAACTCATTTTTTTGGTTGATTTTTCTTTGTTAAATGGCATTTAAATATATAAAATAAATATCAAAAATATAAGTCTTTGTTTTACTATGGTTACAAATATCAAAAAATTTCTATATGTGACATGGCACCAGAGTTAAGTTAGGGTTTTTCAAAATGCTGACATGCCGAGCTCAAAAGGTTCGCCATCACTGAGCTAGGGTGTACTTTTTTTTTTATTTAATATTTTTATTGATTTCAGGGAGGATGGGAGAGGGAGAGAGACATTGAAACATCAATGATGAGAGAGAATCACTGATTGGCTGTCTCCTGCATGCCCCCTACTAAGGATCAAACCCCAACGGGGGCTTGTGCCCCTGGCAGGAATTGAACCCGAGATCCTTCAGTCTGCAGGCCGGTCGATGCTCTATCCACTGAACCAAACCAGCTAGGGCAAGGGTGCACTTCTTAACCTACACAGATACTACTCTTGGGTACTGGATCAGTGGAACTGGATTGAATTGCTGTGGACTCCACCCTTCCCAGGTGGTTTTAAGCCTCAGGCTGATACTCTGGGGGAACTCCTCTAGCTTCTGCAGTCAGTGTCTGCTCACCTCTCACCAGTGGTGGAAGTGGCCAGTCTGACCCCGGAGAGTTCCTCGATGTCTAGCTTCCTTCAGAGAACTTCTGCCTTTCCTTTTCATTTTAGTTCCTGGAATATGTCTCAATATTAACTTATATTGAACATATATTTTAAACCATTTTAAAAGGCTAAAAAAGTAATACATTTTAGGAGAAAGTTTAAAGACCGAAAAAGATGTAAAGGGAAAAGCAAAAGTCCTCACTCCCTAGAACCCTCCAACCTCTTTCCCAGTCATATTTCTCATTGGTAATTGCTACTAGCAATTCCTTGTATATAGGAAACGCCAGTACTTATATATATACTTTATAGATCTTATTTTTTACTTTAAACTCTGTAAAAATAAGGTTATTTTGTAACAGATGTTGAAAGGGTGTTTATTATTGTTAAACATTAATTAATGTTTCTCAGAATTCTATCATTTGAATGGAATAACACAATGGAATTTCCTACAACAGCTATTTTCAGCTGGGTGCCGCAAGAATTTTTAAAACATGCAATACCTGACTATTTAGTCAGGGCCACTGACCTCTTTTCCCTTAGCTTGTCAAATAAAAAAATGACAACAGCCAGTACAACAATAGCTGTCCAGTGTGAATGAATCAAAATTACACCAATTTTTTTTGTCAGATGGACAAAAACATATGTTTTTTGGTGTGCCACAGAATTTTAGTAATTATGTGTACCATGAGATGAAAAAGGTTAAAATGGCTGTCCTATAATAATTCTTAAATGTGCTTACGTATATGTGCATATTTTCTTGACTAAAGATTAAAGGTGAAATTCACCTTTTGTTTTCTTAGAGTAAGGTATATAAATGCCAGTGGAAAATGGTGTCCTTTGAAAATGGGTTTATGGTTTTGGGTGCTGAAATGTTCATATAATGTGTATCTTTGTACCAGGGATCTGTTTGGAAGGAAAATATGGTCCATTTGATTCACTTCCGTATTCTATTTTTAACTCTAATATCAGCCTCCTGGAAGAGAGCTGTTCATTCAGGTTAGATATAGAGGGTGATTTTTTTCTTTGAATAATTACTATGTATGTAGAGAAATTTTTCAAATTCACTAATTTACTTATTTTTATTTTGTGAGGAGATGCAAATTTGCATATGAATTAAGCTTTATATTTTTTTCCTACTGTGATATCTGCCTGATAACAAAATATTGTTACATTTTAACAGTATGTTATACAGAAATAAGGTAGCTAGACTACATCAAATGATCTAATGGGTATGAGTAGAATGCGCAAGAAAAGTTTGCTACTTTACGTTTCTACATCATTTGTACACATTTTAAATAAACTATTTTTAAGTTCTAGTAAAGTTGATTTGTTTAAGAGAGATAATCTCTTTACTGTTAACCATTTAGAGATCAGGTCAGCAAACTGGTTTGCAAGGCCAAATCCAGCCTGCTTTTGTAAATAAGATTTTTAAAAAATCTTAATTCTCGCCCGAGGATATGTTTTCATTGATTTTAGAAGGAGAGAAAGTAACATCCATATGAGAGAGGAACATTGATGGGTTGCCTCTCCTAGGTGTAGGTGCCCCACCTGGAGACAGAACTGCAACCTAGGTCTGTGCCCTGATGGGAATCAAACCCATGACCTTTCCCTGTATGGCAGGATGCTCCAACCAACTGAGCCACGGATGTAAATAAAGTTTTATTGGAACTCAGAAATGCCATTTGTTTACATATTGGTTGCTCTTGAGCTATAATAGCAGAGGTTGCAGTTTTTGCAAAACCTAGAGTAAATACTATGTGGCCCTTTATAGAAAAAGTTTGCTAACCCCTGCTTTAGAGAGAAAAAAACATCTTAGTGAAAGAATGTCTTAGATACAGTATCAAAGAAGGAGGGACTGCATTGTTTTAGTTTCTCCACAATTACAGAAACTATGAAGTTATGAATTTCAGTATCAGTAATTGATAATGTATATTTTTCTGAGTTGTAGGTAGTCTCTGGGCTTTCAGGACCTTAAATATGTCTTTGTGAAAAGTTGTAATCAATAAGGATGGCTGCAGGTGACATTGTGAAGTGAGCAGTCTTCACTTTCAAGTCCTTATATCATTTAAAATGCTTTGGCTGTTACAACAGAAAAGTCTCAAACATGCTTCAGTAATGAGGAAATTTACCATCTTAACATAATAAAGTCTAGAGGCTCAAGAATAACTGTAATGACATCAAGGACTCATTCTTGTATCAGTTCTCTGCCCTGTGGTCTTCCCTTCAGCTTCATAGTTAAAACTGCTTTCCCTTGCTTCCAGTGTGGCTGCAGCAGGGCTGGCATCCCATTCCGTTCAGTATCCAGCTGTCTCTCTCCCAGAAGCCCGCCCCCCCGCCCCCCAGCAGATACCTAGTCTCCTTGGTCAGGATTGGGTACTTTATATACCTAACCAGTCACTGGCGATGGTAATGGAATTGCCCTTCTTCTAACTGTTCCCATTAGATTATTTTCCTTAGTCATATACCAAATGTCTTGGGTTCTTTCTTACGCCCATTCCAAATCAGATCCAAGATTGATCTGTCATACATAATCTAGCATGAATATGTGAGTTCCTATCTTTATGGGTACCACATTTACTTAAATTATGTAATAAAAGCATTGATTTCCTGCTAAAATACTTTAAGGCAGGGGTTGACAAATTGGCCTATGAGCCAAATCCAGCCTGCTGCCTGTTTTTGTAAATAAAGTTTTATTTGAATACATTATAACTCATTTGTTTACATATTACCTATGTCTGCTTTCAGGCTACAACAATAGAGGTGTTGCAACATAGACCTTAAGATCCACAAAACTTAAAAAGTTTACTTCTTTGGTCCTTTACTGAAAAAGTTTGCCAACCCCTGCTTTAAGATATCTTTCATACATTCAGATATTTATAATCATATGCCAAATACACTTTACATTTGAGGTGTAAACTACAGAGAAGGTCACACTCTGATGGAATATAGTTGTGCCATATTGTACATCATAGTGTGTTACGCACTTTTGTGTGTATAAACGAGTAAATATTTCAGTGCAACAGATTTGAACCTATCTTTGTTTTTCTATTTTAAACATTTATTAGATAAATTTTTTATGTTTCCATAAAGGTAAAATGAGGAAATTGGACTGGATTTAACTTATCTTTTGGTGTTTAAAATTAATCATTGTGAATGATAATGTTATTTTTCTACCTGCCTTGGGAATAATACAGATATGGTGTTTCTTTTAAATTTATAAAATTAATTTAGAAGAGAATGTAAGTTCAATATAAAAATTTTAAAAATATTGCAGTTTTCCTTTATATTTAAGTTCTAGACATTGCATTTTCAGTAACATGTATATTTTGCTAAAAATGTTGAATATTTCATTTCCTTGAAAATACTCGTTTTTAAAAATATTTTTATTGATTTCAGAGAGGAAGGGAGAGGGAGAGAGAGAGATAGATACATCAATGAAGAGAGAGAATCATTGATCGGCTGCCTCTCGTACGCCCCCTACTGGGGATCGAGCCTGCAACCCAGGCATATGCCCTTGACCGGAATCGAGCCTGCGACCCTTCAGTCCGCAGGCTGACGCTCTATCCTCTGAGCCACGCTGGTTAGGGCCCTTGAAAATATTCTTGAACAAAAATAATTTCCTACAAAAGAAGTACTTATTTCTTATTTAGAACTGCATATCAGCCTTACACGAAATTCATATACAGAGGTGATTATACCAGTATTAATGTGTTCTAGTCATTGCTTGGGATGAACTTGTCTAGAATGATGTTAGAAAGGGGCAGAATGTCAAGAGCCCAGGACTAGGATTTCCATGGACCTCTGATTTTGTTAACTAGCCTTAGTACTTTGTGCAAGTCACTTACCTGAACCTGCATTTCCTTATTAGAAGAATGAAGGATTGTGACACCTATGTTGGGCAGGGGGAGGAAGAGCTGTTATGAAAATTATATAATGTAGATACAGTGGTTGAATAGTGAGCATTCTACAACTACTCCCTCCATTCACTACCCTTGTCCTTGCCTTTGGCCTATTTCTTTATTTGCAAAATGGAGCTTAAAATTCTTGTCCTTTTTGTTTCACTTAAGGAATCACATGGCATTATATAGGTAAAAGTGCATTATTATTGCTATTAAATACAGTCTTAACACTGAGCTAAACATAATAAACATATTTCTGTGTATGTTAGAGGTTTTAAGCCTATGGGTCTGTGAAGTTGGATAGGGAAAAAGGTTACATCTTTACATATTTCCTTTCATTATGAAAGTGGGCAGCGGTAGCAATTAGCAGTAGCAGAGACTGTTTCCAATAGAAATTGCAGATCCATTACTGTTGCAGATATCTTAAAATGACATTCATACTCATCATTACTTAGAAGTTTAATTATTAGGCCCACTAATAGATATTGTCTAAAGATTAATAAAGAAGCACATATATTACTATTTTATAAATTTGTGCTTTTTATATTTTGATAATTTCAATGTAATTATTTTTGGTGTTATTTTAGTGTGTGCATTTTAAGTGTCATTTATTGATTAATTTTTGAGAGAAAGGAAAGGAGAGAGAAACTGATTTGTTATTCCACGTGTTTGTGTGTTCATTGGTATATTCTTGTATGCGTCCTGACCAGGGCTTGAGCCCACAACCTTGGTGGGACAATGCTAACCAACTGACCTACCAGGCCAGGCCTACTGTGTGCATTTAAAAATACTTTTCTGCCGAAACCGGTTTGGCTCAGTGGATAGAGCATCGGCCTGCGGACTGAAGGGTCTCAGGTTCGATTCCGGTCGGGGGCATGTACCTTGGTTGCGAGCACATCTGGAGATGTGCAGGAGGCAGCTGATCGATGTTTCTGACTCTCTCCCTTCCTCTCTGTAAAAAAATCAATAAAATATATTTAAAAAAAATGGATAAAAATACTTTTCTAGGAAGAGCTTCGCAGGCTTCTCCAGAGGGGCCTGTGGTGGCAGAAGTTTAAGAACTTTTTTTTTGTAGATGCTGTTGTTGTGTTGATTTGACTGCCAGAGTCACTTTATTAATTCAGTTTATTGGCAGAGGGATTCTTTTGTCATTTTTTTAGTCTGTGGAGAGACCAAAATTGTGTTCAGAGATTTCTTTTGTGTCGAGGAAAAAAAAACAAAAAAATTTACAAGTAGGTTTGTGTAAAAGACAGGAAAAATTATATTTAGGCCTGGGGAAAAGAATATCAAGAGTAAAATTAGGCAGCCTGGTAAAAATTGTCGAAGCTTTAATGTAGGCCTAGGATGGACTAGACTTAACACCTGTTTTACCTCCTGACAGGTGGGAAGGAGTCTGTTTTGCTGCTGACTTACTAGAGCTCAGGGTGTGGAGTACGAGGCTGTTTTTCCATTGTGTGAGGTAGAGAGGAGGCTGTTTTAGGGCCCCGTTAGAGTTAAAGGACAAAGAAGAGAATGTTTTATTTATAAAATGTGACACATTTAGTGTTGAGGACATATTCATACATGAACTTTTCTGGAAGTGGGACATGTCTTCTGGCAGCATCTCTTAATTTTTGGTTATTTTGCTGCCATGATTGTGTTTCGTTGCTTATGGGGAGTCAGTAAGGACAAAAGGTAGGGTAAGCCCACTCTAAGACATTTATGAAGAGTGGGAGGAGGGAAGAATAGTTGATATTTATTATATATCTTCGATATACAGTGGCTGAGGTGATTATATATTGCCATTTTTTAGAAAGGAAAGAAAGGAAGACACTGACAGTATTCAAGATGACTCAATTGGAGGTGGAACCCCTGTGACATGTATCTAGGTATCATGTCTTTTCATGTGACATTTGTCTGTTCTACTAACAAATGATGCCAGTTTCAAGAACAATATACTAATACAATCAGAAGTTCTAGAAATGTTCAGTTGAGGTTAAATAATTTTGTGATATATTTTTCAGTAATCACTTAATTGGCTAAAAACGTAGGTTTTAATTACATATATACACAGCCTCATCCTAAAAAATACAAGGCAGAATTCTTATCTGTATCATAGTATACTAGAGGCCCAGTGCATGGATTCGTCCACTGGTGGGGTCCCTTGGCTTGGCCTGCAGGGATCGGGCCCAAACCGCCCAGTGCATGGATTCTTCTAGGGCAGTGGTCGGCAAACTGCGGCTCGTGAGCCACATGCGGCTCTTTGGCCCCTTGAGCGTGGCCACGAAGTTTCAATCGCACTGTATGTGTGCGCCTGCACGTGGTATTTTGTGGAAGAGCCACACTCAAGGGGCTGCAGTTTGCCGACCACTGGTCTAGGGCATGTCTGGCCCATCTCACCCAGTCCCGTTTGGTCAGACCCCAACAGCAAGCTAACCTACCAGTTAGAGCGTCTGCCCCTGGTGGTCAGTGTGCATCATGCAACTGGTGGAACGGTGGAATGAACGGTTGGACACTTAGCATATTAGGCTTTTATTATATAGGACTAGAGGCCCAGTGCATGGATTCATGCACTGGTGGGGTCTCTCAACCTGGCCTGTGCCCTCTAGCAATCCGGAACCCCTCAGGGGATGTTGGAAACTGGCAGTCTGACATCCCCTGGGGGATGTAGTAGTGCGTGAAGCAACAGGTGGCAGGTGGCAGGTGGCCGGGGCGCCGCTCCCGCTCATCCAGGCCCTGCTGCACCTGCTGCTTCCACTGCTCAGTAGCACTGCTGCGGAGGTGGGAGGGGGGAACAACTCATGCCACCACAGCTGCATTCGTCAGCCATGAGCCCTCCATCTGGCGCCCGTCGGTCAGCTGAGTGGTGCGCCCACTGTGGAAGCACACTGACCATCAGGGGGCAGCTCCTGCAGTAAGCGTCTGCCCCCTGGTGGTCCATGCACGTCATAGCTACCAGCTGGTCATCTGATCATCCAGTCATCTGGTCGACCCGTCGCTTAGGCTTTTATATACATAGATAAGCTAGTAACTGATATGTAAGCAATTTAGTGAAATAAATTCTCATCTGATTTTTAAAATGAGGAAGACAGGTTAGTATATGATAGAACTCTGGATTCTGCGTGTCAAAAAGACGTGCTCACTTATTACCCATGTGATTTAGGAAAAATCACTTTTATGCACGTTTCTATAAAGTATCCATGATGCGACCTGTCTTACTGTCTCCTAATTTTTGTTAGTAGAAAATTGATGTATAAGAACATACAACTATGAAGTATTCTATAAATATAAGGCATTGTTGAATAATCACTCTATATTCAACTGTTAAATAAGGAGGTAGAACCACATTTTTCTCATATAACTTACAATTAACTGCAGTAAAATAGGGTGAAGGCTAACTAGAACTTTAAGAGAGAACACTAGCCTGAAAATACACATTTTTAGAAACTTCTTTTAGAAGTTAACTGAATCTGTATTTGCAAAAGCTTTGGTTAGTTCCTTCACTTCCCACAGTTTATTTAGATCAGTTAGGCTTGTTGGAGATTTAAAAAATGTAATTAACTTGTGTAAAAACCTGGTTCATGTGTATTGATGTATCATATACTTTTATGTCATCAGAGTTCTTTTTAAATCTAAAACTTTAATAATGTATTATTTTGCTTCAAAGGTGTTTTCCAATAGAGTAGTTGTTCTCAACTTTCTGGCCCTTTAAATACAGTTCCTCATGTCGTGACCCAATCATAAAATTATTTTCGTTGCTTCTTCATAACTGTAATGTTGCTACTGTTATGAATCATCATGTAAATATCTGATATGCAGGATGGTCTTAGGCGACCCCTGTGAAAGGGTCGTTCGACCACCAAAGGGGTCGCAACCCACAGGTTGAGAATCGCTGCAATAGAATATAACTTGAAGTAATTCTGATATTGCAAACATGGGTAAATTATTTCTTAAAGGAAAAGAACACAATCCTACCATTAATATTTGAGTGATAGCGTAGCTTCAGAAATTCTGCATAACCACACACTTGTTATTTATTTACCTGATTAGAGATATTAGATACCCATTATGTATATAAGAACTGCTGAATGAAAATATAAAATGGGAAAGAAATAATGGCTAATACTTTTCCAGAGTTTAGAAAAGCCACAGTTGTCAGAAAGCTTACCTAATTTTGAACAAGGAAAATAAAAGCAATTCTGAAGAACACTTCCATTCCCCCCCCCAAAAATATCTTAAAAGGGAAGCAGAGATGAAAGGCATGTATTACCTCAAAGGAATGAGTTAGATTGACAGCGGACTTCTCATCAGCAGTAACAGATCCCAGAAAAAGAATATCTTCCAAATGCTGAGGGAGTAACCGTCAGTGTAAAATTCTGTATGCAATTAAGTTACTACTTAGTGGAAAAGGAAAGTATCCACTGGAAAGATGTAACACTTGTAAACCTATGCGCACCTAGTAACATAGCCTAAAGCGTATACATTTTACAAGAAGAAATTAATATCCACAATCAGACTTGGGAAAATTTAATCCATTTTTTTCTCAAATTGATTAAGTACCCTAAAATGAATAATAGTAGAAAGACTATAAATAAAACATTGAATACTTGGTCTAGCTTGATCTAGCTTATCAGATGCAGCAAATACGTTTTTATTTATGTGAAAGGAACTTTTTTTGGTAAAAAAAAAAAAAAAAAAGAAACTAAACTGACCAATTTCTAAACATAAAGGATATCTAAATGAACTATTTGACTATAGTATAGTAAACTTAGAATAAGTAATAAAAAGATAGCATTCTGCCCCCAGGACTCTAACCATTTCATTTGAAAACTTAAAGTTCTTAGTAGTGATTAGAAATTATAATTGGAAAAATGAAACATTTAGAGTTAAACAACCATGAAAAAGTACATATAAAAACATGTGGAAAACCACTATAATGACTTAGCAAAATATTATGGATTCAAATAGCAGGTAAGATATTTTCTCAAAAAAAATATTCCTCAGACAAATTTATTTATGTGTTCTTAGAAACTCTCATTGTGATTCTCATGTTCTCTTTCTCTTGAGCATAAGAAATCCTCACGCCCGTTCTCTTTGTTTTGAACATGAAAGTTCAAGACTGGCACGTTGACCTGAAGTGCCTTTTAGTACCTGTGAGTTTGGAAAGCTCAGAACTCATCTGATAAGAGGCAAAGAAATCTAGCACAGATCTGGTGCTAAAAAAAAATCACTAAAAAATAATACACTCTGGCTACACTGTAGATAGTAAAATATATCTAAAGGGTATAAATAAGTAAGACAGTCCTAATATTTTATATAAATGGGTAGTTGTGGCTTGGGATAAAAATTTTAGTGATAGTATAATACAGTGATTCAAAAAATTCTTATGTAATTTGGAAAATTTACTGTGATGCAGAAAGTTTTGATGCACTCATGTCTTGTGTCAAAAATTTTCTATGAAATACGAGATAAAGCAAACAATATTCTGATAAAATCAATAGTCTACAGTTTACGTATTTTAATATTTAACACATTGAGGACGGATCACAAGAATTCTCACTTCAACATGCAATGGGTATTTAATTTTAAAGCATGCCTTTAACATATATGTAAAATGTTTTTTGTACTCATTCAATAGAAACTTATCTGGTCGCTGGGTAAAGCTAGCAATAAAACTACTTGTTCGCAATGTGCTAAGCATACTAATAAATATATATTTGTTTATTTTACATATTCAGATAAAAATTATTTTAAAATATTCTAACTGGAGAAATAGAATCACTTTATATTTGGAGCTGCCTTATACTTGGACATGCCTAGTTTATGACCTTAATGCACATATTAGAAAAGAAAAATGATTGGAAATTACTTAGGTAACCTTTCAATTTTAGGGATTAGAAAATGAGCCACAGAGTAAAGCTAACTAATGAGAAGAAAAAAAAAAATGAGGAAAAGGACACAAATTAACAAAGGAGAAAATCATATAAGAAACAGTATCAAAACTGAAAGCTGGCCTTTAGACCAGTAAACTAAGCAAACTTCTGGCAAAATTAATCAAACAAAATGGAAGGCAAAAGTGAAATGAAAAGAGGATTATACCTGCAGATGTAGTAGAGCTATGAAAAAACATGAGCGAATACAGTGAGTAATTTTCTAGAAATACTAGAGGCCCAGTGCATGAATTTGTGCACTAGTGGAGTCCCTCAGCCTGGCCTGTGGGACTGGGCTGAAATCGGCTCCCTGACATCCTCCAAGGGGTCCTGGATTGCGAGAGGGCACAGGCCAGGCCAAGGGACCCCACTTGTGCACAATCGGGGCAGGGGAGTAACCAAAGGAGGGCTCCAGGGCATGTCCAGCCCGTCTCACTGAGTCCCGATTAGCCAGACCCCATCCACAAGCTAACCTACTGGTCAGCGTCTGCCCCCTGGTGGTCAGTGCACATCAGCGAGTGGTTGAGTGGCCTTAGCGTATCATTAGCATATTATGTTTTGATTGATTGAATGGACGACTGGACACTTAGCATATTAGGCTCTTATTATATAGGATATCATCAAGACTTTTATGGGAAAGCAGACTCAGCTATAGGGTAGGGGTTGAAGTGTTTTGGCTACTTTATATTTGAGATAATGTTTAGATGTTGAGCAAGCCAAGTTAGCCAAGCAAGTTTTGGAGAAATGTACAGATTTGGGGGTTATTAGCTTATAGATGACTAGAGGCCCGGTGCACAAAAATTTGTGCATTCAGGGGGGAAGGGGGTCCCTCAGCCCGGCCTGTGCCCTCTCGCAGTCTGGGACCCCTCGGGAGATAATGCCCTGCTGGCTTAGGCCTGCTCCCGGGTGGCAGAGGCCAGGCCCAATCCCTAGGTGCAGCCCCTGGTTGGGCTCAGAACAGGGCTGATTGGGGAGTTGGGGCGCTGCCCCCTCTCATGCACAGAGCAGGGCAGATTGGGAGGTTGCAATGCCACCCTCAGTCACGCTCAAGGTAGGGCCGATTGGGGGGTTGGGGCACCGTCCCCTGTCACACTCAAGGCAGGGTCGATGGGGAGGTTGCGGCGCCACCCCCTGTCATGCACAGAGCAGGGCCAATCGGGGTTGGGGCGCTGCCCCGGGTCACTCACAGAGCAGGGCCCATCAGGGGGGTTGGGGCTCCGTACCCTGTCACACACACGGAACAGGGCGGATCAGGGGGTTGGGGCGCCACACCCTGTCACACTCAGGGCAGGGCTGATGGGGAGGTTATGGCTCTATCCCGTCACACACAGAGCAGGGCCCGTGGGGGGCAGTTGGGGCGCTGCCCTTTATCACCCACAGAGCAGGGCCCATCATGGGGGTTGGGGCTCCGTACCCTGTCACACAGCAGGGCTGATCAGGGGGTTGGGGAGCACCCCCCTATCAGGCACAGAGCAGGGCCGATCAGGGGGTTGGGGTGCCTTCCCCTGTCACAAACAGCAGGACGGATAGGGAGGTTGTGGCCCCACTCCCTGTCACAAGCAGCAGGACGGATAGGGAGGTTGTGGCCCCACTCCCTGTCACACACAGAGCCGCAGGGCGATCAGGGGGTTTGGGCACTGCCCCCTGTCACGCTGCTCCAGGGGCCAGGAGGCCTCGCGGCTCCGCTGATCCCGGTGCTGGGAGGCATATTACCCTTTTACTATATAGGATAGAGGCCTGGTGCACGGGTGGGGGCCGGCTGGTTTGCCCTGAAGGGTGTCCTGGATCAGGGTGGGGGTCCCCACTGGGGTGCCTGGCCAGCCTGGATGAGGGAATGATGGCTGTTTGCAGCTGGTCACACACCCTTCAGGGTGGGGGTCCCACTTGGGTGCCTGGCCAGCCTGGATGAGGCGATGATGGCTGTTTGTATCTGGTCACACCCCCTTCAGGGTGGGGGTCCCCACTGGGGTGCCTGGCCAGTCTGGGTGAGGTGCTGAGGGCTGTTTTCAGGCTGGCGGGTGACTGAAGCTCCCAACCGCTCCTTTTTTCCTTTTTTTTTTTTTATTTTTTTTTTATTCTTGGATTTATGGCTGTCACTGGAGCTGAGAGCCGGCTTTAGCTGTGAGACCTCGCTGCTGAAAGCAGGTTTCTGGCTTTGTTTACTTTCTGTATTTGAAACTTTGTTGCGGCTCCAGCTCTGAGATCCCGGCTGACTGAAAACAGGTTTCTGGGGTTTTGTTTAGCTTCTATATTTGTAACAATGTTTCTTAGCAGCTCAGAGCCCAGCAGCGGCAGGCGGGGAACGTTGGAGTCCTCTGTCACTGAAGCAAGCAAGCCTCCTGTTCCTGTCAGTAGCCTGGCTGCCGGCCGCCATCTTGGCTGGCAGTTAATTTGCATATCGCCCTGATTAGCCAATGGGAAGGGTAGCAGATGTACGGCTAATTACTATGTTTCTCTTTTATTAGATAGGATGTTAAGAGCAGATGCATAGAGACTATTTTAAGACCTGAGATGATAAGGATCTGAACTAAGACAATGGTAGTGGGACGAAGAGGGTATAGAATTAGAAGATAGAACTGAAGTACGTTTAGGTCTGTGAAAGTAGGTGAGTTAGGAAATAAGGAGTTTAATAGATAAAAAATAATTTGGAAGGAAGTTCCCTCTGTAGGGAGGTTTATTGGCATGTGATTGATTGAGTACAGTTTAGGGAAATTACCTTACTTCAGTGCTTTACCTTTATTTCAGGTTGGAGAATTTTCAGTTTTATTAATTATAGCATCTTTTTTTTTTTTAAATATATTTTATTGATTTTTTACAGAGAGGAAGGGAGAGAGATAGAGAGTTAGAAACATCGATGAGCGAGAACCATCGATCAGCTGCCTCCTGCACGCCCCCCATGGGGGATGTGCCCGCAACCCAGGTACATGCCCTTGACCGGAATCGAACCCGGGACCTTTCAGTCCTCAGGCCAACGCTCTATCCACTGAGCCAAACCGGTTTCGGCATAATTATAGCATCTTAAAAAGCAACTGGTAATATAATTTTGAAACACAAAATTAATTGTATATTAGTTTAGTTGAAGCTAGTATAATGAATAAAGTTTCTTGGCAAAGATACTACCAATATAAGCTAATTTCAAGTAATAATTTATCTGATATACTTCTTCCTATAGATTTTCAAATTGGAATGGCAATCTTTTTTTTATGGACAGTGAATAATGATTAAGAATGTTTGATCTTTTGGTAGATTTGTAGGGTGAAAACCAATTTTTTAGATGTTTGTAAGAACATTTATCCTAAGTCGCAGTAGCAGTATGGTTTTCCTGGATTAGGATTCACTTCTGTAGCCATAGGGGTGAAAAGATACAATTTTAGTTTTATCTGCATTTCCGTGAAGGCCACTGATTTGTTGGTGAGTAGCATGCAAACTGCAGTTGTGCAGACCATGACTGTTTCATAAACCTTAGGTGAATAAGCTTACTCGTGTAGTTTCTCTATTGGATTTTTAAACTTTCAAAAAGAAAAAAAAATTTTCATTAAAAAGTTAACTTTTATAGTTGACATTAATCAGAATTTCCTTTGGTTTTTGGCAATACAGAGAAAAGGTTGGGAAGTATTTTTTGATTCATTTTTTTAACCTCTGAATCCATCTCTCCTCATCTTTACTCCCTGTGTCTAGCAGGCGGGGTCTGGGGGTGAACCTGACTCAGAGACAGCATTTGGCCCCAGGGCAATCTTGTTTCCTTGCTGTATGTTGTCTCTAACTAAAGTTTTAGTTGGTGATCAGTATGCTTTACCTTATGCTATTTGAGATGCATGCTATTTTAAGTCATAACTATAAATATTTTTAGAGAATGTGAAATGATAATAGAAAACATTGAAAATGGCAATAAAACAAGAGACTACTATGTTACTTTAACATTTTAAAATGTTTTAAGTTTTTAGAATTGTACCTGAAACATAATTTTATTAACCAGTAACCCCAATAAATTCAGTAAACATTCAAAAAAATAAAATATTTGAATTTTATTTTATACACATGTTTAAATAAAAGCATTATATTAAAAATATAATAGATCAATTATGCTTTTTTTTTTAACAGAAGGTGACAATAGGATTTATAGAAGTGAAGAATTTTTAAAGAAGGTGACAAAAAGAGAAGGAAAATGCCGAAACCAGTAAGTATATTTTATTTTACTTTTGCCACTACTTAATAAATAGCACTAAGTTCCTTGTTTTGTTTTGTTTTAAATATTTTTTTTTTTATTGCTTTAGAGAGGAAGGGAGAGGGGGAGAGAGAAACATCAATGATGAGACAGAATCACTGACCGGCTGCCTCTTGCTTGCCCCATACTGGAGATCAGGCCAGCAACCGGGGCATGCGCTCTGACCAGGAATCAAACTATGACCTCCTGGTTCATAGGTCGACATTCAACCACTGAGCCATGCCAGCCCGGCAGTAAGTTCCTTTTGGAACAAAAGTATTGTGTAGAATTGTTGGGAAGAAGAAGGCATTGATATTATTATTAACTGGTTTAGATTAATGTGGCTAAAGTGCAGTATTATGTGGGCTGGTGAAGAAGAGGTATGGTGACGTTGTAGTTAAGATTAAAATTCATGGGTTCTGCATCAAACTGTCCTAGTTCTTGTTTAGACTCTGTTACTTAATTTGAGTGTTTTGTTAGATTAGTTCAGTCTCTCCATTCTTAATTTCCTTATATATGAAAGGGAGATACATATGGTGAGGATTTAGAAGAAGTTGTTCAGTGGTCAGTAAATAATAGGAGGAATGAGAGGTTCATTCATTATTATTTTCCTCATAATTCTGTTTTGTTTTTTAAAAAAATCCTCACCTGAGGATATCTTTTTTATTGCTTTCTAGATAGAGTAGAAGGGAGGGAGAGAAGGAGGGAGGGAGGTGGGGGGAGAGAGAGAGAGAGAGAGAGAGAGAGAGAGGGAGAGAGAGAGATCAGCGTGAGAGAGACACATTGATCAGTTGCCTCCCTGTGTGCTCCTGCAACCGAGGTACGTGCTCTTTACCAGAATTGAACCCGAGACCCTTCGGTCCGAGGACCGATGCTCTAACCACTGAGAAACCGGCCAGAGTTCATAATTCTGGTTTTGATACTCATGATACCTATGCTGGCATTTGATAGTCTTAGATATTTTATTTAAAGGATAAATGTTCTTAAAGAAAATTGGGTTGTTGTTTTTTTTTTTTTTTTTTTTGTAATTTTATTTTGGCCAATTACCTTTTTAAAAAAATTATTGGTTATAATTACTGGAATTTTCTGGTATGGATATCGCTTTGGAATTACTTTAAAGACTCAGCAGGTATGTTCATTTACTGTTTGAGGGAAAGAAGAATATAAAGAAGTAAAAGTCATAACCATGAAAAAGGAAGAAGTAAATTTTTCTATTTTCAGGTGATGACATGATTGTTTATGTAGAAAATCTTCAGAAAGAACAGCTACTAGAACTAATAACTGAATTTAAGATTGTTGGACAGAAGTTATATTATTAAAAATCAGTTGTCTTTGTTATATACTAGCAGTAAAATTTGAAAAATCATTTGCAGTAGCATCGAAGATATAAAATACTTAAAAATAAATTTATAGAAACTGTACAAGATCTCTATACTGAAAACTGAGAAATTAAAGACTTAAAATGCACAAAAAAGTATATATTGTCTAGGTATGTCTGGAAAACATTAAGATGTCAGTTCTCCTTAAATGCAATGGTAGATTGAATACACTTTTCAGTCATTTAAATCCCAGTAGGCTTCTTTAACTGAAATTGACTAGCTGGTTGTGAAATGTTTATGGAAGTGCCAAACCAAAATTTATATGGAATAGCTAAAGCAAGTTTTTATGTTTTATTATTATTAATTGAATTTATTGATGTGACATTGGCTCTCAAAACCATACAAGTCTCAAGTGTACAAACTCAACAAAATATCATCTGCGCACTGCATCGTGTGCCCACTGCCTCAGGCAAGCAACAGTGTGGTGATAGCCAGAGGGAAAGGGGGGTAGGGGCTAGGTGGAGGTGGGCAACGTG
The DNA here is from genome assembly GCF_014108235.1 of Myotis myotis. Lineage (NCBI taxonomy): Eukaryota > Metazoa > Chordata > Mammalia > Chiroptera > Vespertilionidae > Myotis > Myotis myotis. Next base: position 13,862,783 of record NW_023416314.1, on the reverse strand, counting down.
GGCAAAGGAGAGGAAAATGGGGACGCAATAGCTAAAGTAATTTTTAAAAAGAATCAAGGTGGAAAATTTAACACTCCTGAATTTTAATGCTTATTCACAAGCTATGAAAATAAGAAAGTGTGATATTGTTGAAATAGGATTAGTGAAACAACATATATTATGATGAAAATATTATTATGCTTTCAACAAGATTATCACACAACTCAATGGGGAAATTATTTCCAACAAATAGTGTTGGAACAAAAAGTTATCCATACAATAAAACAAACACTAACCTTTATCCCATATTATACACAAAAAGTTAGCTCTAAGTGGATCATGGACCGAAATTCAAAAGCCCATATTATAAAACTGCTAGAAGACATAAGAAAACGTTTTTGCAACCTTGGGGTAGGCAGAGTTTCTTATAGAACACAGAATGTTTGAATCATTTAAAAATACTGGATTTCATCAAAATTAAAAACTTTTGCTCTTTGAAAAACCCTGTATTTTTTGGACCTAATGTGATTTAATTGACTGTCACCGCTGGGATTGAACTGACTCAATTTTACAGATTTTGGATTTAACAGACAAATTTCTGGTCTGTATATAATATGTGAAAATTAACACTGTTAATTTTAAAATGCTTTTAAGCAAGATTTGCTTATAATTAAAAGGTTATTTTTTGTTATTAATAACTTATTTTTAACAAATTTTAGTGAATAACATGTTGGAAAAAGCTCTGTAGTAATTCCACCAACATAAATAGATATTAATATCTTCAACTATAGTATACAGATTTAAGTCCACGAGTCACCCCACGGCGACTGGCAGTGGCAGCAGCAGCGGGGTGATGGGGGCAGTGCCTTCCTCTGATCAGCTCAGTCACCTCCCACAGAGGGAGGCCAGAGGCAGCAGCAGTGGCGGGGTGATGGGGGCGGCGCCTTCCCCTGACCGCATGATTGGCCCAGTCGCCTCCCTTGGGGAGCGGGCCTAAACCATCAGTAGGACATCCCCTGAGGGCTCCTGGACTGTTAGAGGGGCTGGCCGGGCTGAGGGAATCCCCACCTAGTGCACAAATTTTCGTACACTGGACCTCTAGTCCTATATAACAAAAGGCTAATATGCAAATCGACCCAATGGTGGAACGACTGGTCACTATGGCACACACTGACCACCAGGGGGCAGGCGCTCAATGCAGGAGCTTCCCCCTGGTGATCAGTGCGCTCCCACAGGGGGAGCGCTGCACAGCCAGAAGCCAGGCTCAGGTCTGGCAAGCACAGCAGCGGTGACGGGAGCAGTTATATAGGATAACTGCTTTGTTGCTATAGCAGCATAGTTGTGTAGATGCAGCAGACTGTATAGTCTGCAAAGCTTAAAATATTTACTCTTTGGTCCTTTACAGAAAAAGTTTTTTGGCCCCTGGTTTATATAAACAGATTTACAGGCTCATTATAACAGTTGGCAAGGGAACTCATAAAAGGATTGTTATAAAAATAAATTGCATTTCTACAGAAGCAAAACCAGGAAAAAAAATTGGAAAGATATTTTTCATTTTCACAGTCCTGAATTTGAATCCCTTATGCTAGATGAGTTTCACTGTTTGCGATATTTTAGATTTTAGAAAGGTGAATATGCTGTATTTATGTGTAAATGCCATTATATCATGAAACTTCCATTGAGGTCTTTGCATTACCTCAAAAACGTTAATACTTCTATAGGTCAGTGCACAAATATTCATTTGAAGTAGGATGAATTAATTCACTAGTTAGTCACATTACTCCATGTCAAATTTTTGCTAGAAATTAGCTAATAAACTTTAGTTTTCAGTGTTTTTAGGATATCAAGAAACGGTGGACCTGTATTTATAATAGCTACAAAATTATAATGAACTAGGGGAAAGATATCTAGCAAATGATTAATGTGATTTTTAACACTCTTTTGGAAAGATATTGAAGAAGACTTAAATTAATGCATAGAGAGAACCATAGTCATGAATAGAAGAGTCAATTTTTAAAAGATGTCATTTCTCCTCCAAGAGAATTTGTTGTAAAAATGAACTTAGTGTAGTTTCAGTTTAAAGCATGATAGAGTAATGATTATTATTTATAATGAAAAGTTTACAATTTCATATGAAGTCAAGAGCAAAAACAAAGTGCCAAGAATAGCTAAGACAGTTCTGAAGATAATGAGGGGAGACTTGCTCTACCAGATATAAAGACTTATTTAAAGATATAGTAATCAAGACAGTACGATATTGGCAGAATAGTTAAATGCAACAGAATTAGCACAAAATCAGATGCATACCTATAGACATTTGATTTGTGAAAGAGTAGTCTTTATCCTTATGGGGATTAAAAAATGAAATTGTACCTCTACTTCAAATCGTAAGCAAAAATTATTAAAGACAGCTTATGATAAAACTTTAGTAGGAAATATATTAAATGTATGCTGATTAGTTAATATTTTCATAATTCCAGAGTAGAGAAATAGTTCTTAAATGTGCACAAAAACATTGATAAATTCAATATTAAAATTAAGAATGTGTTTACCAGAAAGAAGGGCAATTTATAAAGTAGAATGACAAACATGGAGAAAAAAATTTTTGCAACAAAAATAACTGATAAAGAATCTAGGATACATAAAGATTTCCGACACAGGAGTAAGAAAAGACAAACCAATTAGAAAAATAAGCAGTAGCCCTGTCTAATTTGGTTACAAATTGGGGATTTCCATGATCCCCTCATCAGTTTCTATAATTTGTTATAATAACTCACGGGATTCAGGGAAACACTTAAGTTATTGTTACTGGTTAATATAGAGGGTATTGTAAAGGATACAAATGAAAGATACAGATGAAGAGGAAGAAGGTAGGGTGTGGTCCAGAACAGTCCTGAGCTCAGAAGCTTCTGTACTTGTCGAATTTGAATGCACCCTCTTCTTTGTATGTGGCTGCACTCACCAACTCAGAACTCTCTGAACCCCCCTTCCTTGAGGATTTTTATGAAAGTTCCATTATGTAGGCATGATTGATTAAATCATGGGCCACTGATGATAAGCTCAGATCCCATTGTCTCTTCTCCCTGGAGGTTGGGGTGAGTGGCTCTAATCACATGGTTGGTTCCTCTAATCACATGGATGGTTTCTCTGGCTGCCACTCCCCACCCTGAAGCTGTCTAGGAGCCAGCCTTCTGGAGTCAAGTCATTAGCATAAACTCTGGTTGGATGAAAGGGGCTTATTATGAATAACAAAAGATGCTCCTCACACCTGTCACTCAGGAACTTCCAGGGGTTTTAGGAGCTTTGTCAAGACCCAGGATGAAGACCAAATATGCATTATGTCACAGTTGGTTTGATTTTATTATGGTTCATTGTTTACATATCTTACATGTATTGTTTTATGTGTAACAATAGTTCCTAATAGATATTACTTTAAAGAAGAAACGATCTATAAGATTTATTTGATTGGAGAAGGTAGAGGGTCTATATGTATAGAGATCGTGGTTGTTAGAATGAGTAAAACATGTAAGAAAATAAGTCTGATTTAGAGTTCTAATAGTGGAGTTAAAGTTTAAAAGATATATTTGTACCACATCATGGTGAATTCTCAGTAAAGATGCCACTCTGGAGTTAAAATTATTTTGGCTAAGAAGGCATGTTACATTCTTGGTGAGATAATCCAGCTAGAAAGGTGTTTACACAAAACAAATTAGAGTATAAAATAGAATCTAGCAAAGGGCATTCGATGAATGCTTTTTATAAAGTGAAGAATACATTTTCAGTATAAATAAAACTGATTTTTGTGTTTAAAGAAATATGAGATAATGAATGACATTCAAAGAATTTCGAGTTATACCTCAGTTTAAATACCTGCTCTGCCTTTGATATCCATGTGTCAGTGGCCAAATAATTGGAACTCTTTCAGTTTCTGTGGAAATGAACATACCTCCTAGTATTGCTGGGGCTAAATGGGAATATGGGAAGCTCATGGCCTAGTGACTAGTATACGTTAGGTATTCAGTAAATGTTCTTAAAAGAAGACTTCATAAGGTCTTTGTTTTGCAAGTAGATTTAAGATTTCCTGTGATTAAAATCAAACCTGATTACTTTATCAAAGAAACGATTAGGTGCAATTATGGAATTGTTCTTTACTGTCTGCATTTTATATCACTTTATTTTAGAAATCAGATAAAAGTGTTTTCTCCTGCCTAATACTTAATAAGTGTATTTTCTTTCCTACTGACTATTCTTTTTCCTTATTACAGATCAACGTGAGAGTAACCACGATGGACGCTGAGCTGGAATTTGCCATCCAGCCCAATACAACTGGCAAACAACTTTTTGACCAGGTATCATGAACCACATGAAGTATGCAACTTTTGACACCATCGTGTGTATGCTATTGCACTTCTGTGTTTTTCTATACCTTTACTGATAAGCACATTGTAGCACTGGAACTTTTCACAATACCTATTCAGGTATGTTGAATAGCTGTAGAGATCCTCTTCTCATTCCTAGATTTGAGGAGTAGGATTTTTTAAAAGTAACTATTAGCAGGTATTTATTTAATATCTGCTATGCAAATCATTGTAATGAAGACTAAAAGGAATTCAGACATTTACAAAGTGGGATGGGCGCACTAGATAGCAGGGATGGCAGTAGCAAAGACGGGAATTAGAGGCTGTAAGTGGCACCTAACAGGAGATTAGTGGCTTATTTGTTAGCCTGGAGTTAGAGCATGGATGTCATGTTAAGGAACTTGGATTACGATCTTGTCTTTTTTCTCTCCTGAGTGCACATTTGAGTCCCTTCTGGCCTTAAAAAAAGAAAAGTCAATACTTGGAAACTGCCTCCAGAGATCCTGATTTAATTATGTGGTGCCTACTTTAAACCATTAGTTTTTTGTTTTGTTTTTTAATTTAAGCTCCCTAGGTGATGCTGTATGTAATGTTCAAGTAATCAAATTTTATTGAGGAAAGGAGAATGGGATTGGTGCCCTGGGGTCAAGTGATACAGGTGAATCGATGATTGCAAAGAGGAGGAAAGTGATATATTTTCCATGGCCTGAGATTTCTAACTTTCGCATAAACTTTTAGTATGTGCAGGAGCAAGAGTCTGTGGTCAGACTAATGTGACCTTAGAGCAGCGATTTTTAAAGACATGCAATACCGGACTATTTGGTCAGGGGCACTGACCTCTTTCTCCTTAGGTTGTCAAATAAAAAATGACAACAGCCAACACAACAAGAGCTATCCAGTGTGAATGAGCCAAAATTACATCTATTTTGTCCTGGTGAGGTAGCTCAGTTGCTTAGAGTGTCGTGTCCATATGCCAAGGTTGTGGGTTTCATCCGCTGTCAGGGTACATAAAAGAATCAATCAGTAAATGCATAAATAAGTGGAACGGCAAATCAAAGTTTCTCACTCTTTCCTTCCTCTCTCAAATCAATAAGTAAAATAATTATACCTATATTTATGTCAGGTTGGCAAAAAATATATTTTTTGGTGTGCCACAGAATTTTAATAATTAGTTTATGTGTACCGTGATAAAGGTTGAAAATCGCTGCTTGAGAGAATGGGGGTGAGTTTTTTGCATTACAGCAATAAATAACCAATCACATACCTTGGTTTTACTAGGTGTCATTTTATCACATACAAATATCAATGAAATAAATACAATGAAATAAAAATTTAAAATTCCTGGAAAGTTGTTCCTTTCCTTGACAAAGTGGTATACTTAATCTCCTGGTTGGGTGATTAAGATCTTGATAGCCCCGAGAAAGTCTTTTTGGAAGGTGAAAGGCTCTTTTTGTGTGTGAGTGACCAAATTTTTAAAACAAAATGATAAGCAGCTGCATTCACCATACACAATGAACTAATACCTTGTGAACTAATACCCACTTCGTTGATTCTTGTAGGCCTTCTGTTTATAAACATATAGCCTACCTTTATTTGAAATAAAAATGTAAATAGAGTTAGCATTTATTGTACTTCATAGCAAGTTGAAATGTTATTTACGTAATTAATGAAATGCTTGTGGTAGCCAGACACTAGCCAGCTAGTGGGCCTTTTTGGTATTGATACTGAAAAATAAAATATTTGTGTTTTATTAAGCAGAATTGTTTTAGTTTGGATACCAGGGAAAAGGAAACCCCATTTATTTGGCGCAAGAGCGTGTAGCAGTTTGAAATATGGGCTCTGGAGCCACATCTGCCTGCTTTGGAGTCCTGACTACAGCCATTCGACTTTGGACAGATTCCCGTCTTTGCCTCATTTTTCTCCTTTGTCAGTTAGGATGGTGATAGCCTCACTCCCTTTGAAGGTTGTGAGAATTAATTGGGACTTCATGTAAAGTGCACAGAACAGTATTTTACATACATACATACAGCACACACATATGTACATGTTGTAAATGGAGGTCTAGATTAAGGAGTATTGTTATCTGTTTGGGCTCTCTCAACAATTCTTTAAAATTTTTTTTAAAATATGTTTTTATTGATTTCAGAGAGGAAGGGAGAGGGAGAGAGAGAGAGATCAGTGATGAGAGAGAATCCTTGATCTGCGTCTAGCATGCGCCCTCCCCACCCACCCCAATGGGGATCGAGCCCACAACCTGGGCATGTGCCCTGACCGGGAATCGAACCCTGACCTCCTGGTTCATGGGTTGACCATTCAACCACTGAGCCAACATCGGCCAGGCTCGACAATTAATTCTTATAATCGCTGTTCTATTTCCTGACAAATTCTCTTGATCCAAGAATGCACGGATTTAAAAGCAGGCTTTACTTGGGTATAGTGAGTAATGGGGTGAGCTGGCAGGTAGGTGGGCTCAGGGTCCGGCCTGGAGCAAATCTAGAGTTAGGGGTCCTCTCAAGTAAGAGTACAGAGCTACATGAGTCCACCTTAGCAGTCTCTCTTCTGATGACATTGGTTTGAGGCCAGCTGTTGTGTGGAGGGACTCTAGTTGAGTGCTTATGGTTCTTTGTTTGCTCCCTGCTGACTCTTCCTTCACTAGCCTCCTCTTCCAGCCTCTACCTGTGGGATTAAAGTAGTGTGTTCATACCCCAAGGAGTGTCCAACATGATTTGTTAGGATGCAAGAAAAAAAATTATATTTTTGTCTTTCCTCTTTCAAATTATTTTAAAAATATGTGCTTTATAATATAGTAGAGGCCCGGTGCATGGGGAGGGGGGAGCTCTCAGCCCGGCCTGCACCCTCTCGCAGTCTGGATCCCTCTGGAAGTCTGGGATCCCTCGGGATGTCCAACTGCCTAAACCAGCAGTTGGACATCCTCTGAGGGATGTAGCAGTGTGCCAGTTGGCAGGCGGCCAGGGAGGAGCCTGAATTGGGGCCAGATGCCAAGCCCTGAGCCTAGCTTCTGGCTGAGCGGCGCTCCCCCTGTGGGAACATACCACCAGGGGGCAGCTCCTGCATTGAGCATCTGCCCCCTGGTGGTCAGTGCGCATCATAGACCGGTTGTTTCAGTTCTGCTGTAACGGTCGCTTAGGCTTTTATTATATAGACTAGTACAGTGGTGGCGAACCTATGACACGCGTGTCAGAGGTGACACGCGAACTCATTTTTTTGGTTGATTTTTCTTTGTTAAATGGCATTTAAATATATAAAGTAAATATCAGAAATATAAGTCTTTGTTTTACTATGGTTGGAAAGATCAAAAAATTTCTGTATGTGACACGGCACCAGAGTTAAGTTAGGGTTTTCAAAATGCTGACACGCCGAGCTCAAAAGGTTCGCCATCACTGGGCTAGTACATGTGTGACAGCATGTGTATAATTTATGAATATTCATGTATTGTAGTTATGTGCCCAAGCATTTTTTTACTTGCACAAGGTGGGGCAAAAGTAGGTTTATAATTCATATGGAAAATAATATAATACTTACAACACAAGAAAAAAACACTGTTTTGTGTGCTCACAACTGGAAACCTACTTTTGCCCCACCTTGAAAGGTATGTGATCGAAAGTTTCTGAGAACATTTCCAGAAGTAGGCAAAGAGCTGCTGAAAATACAGGGCCTCCTCAGGAACTGCACAGCTGAGCTCTCTTGCTCTTCCTGGTGTTTGTTGTCATAGTCTAAAGTTAAGGTACTGTCCCTGCTGCCTGCTGTGGCAAATACCCCTTGTTTAGAATCACACAAAGCCTGGGGCAACAGCATAGGCCAGCTACCTGAATACACAGCTGTCTGTTGCTCTTGACCTGGGTAAATCCCCTACCTCTGCCACTCCGAGCTGGAATGTTTGCTATGGCTCTGTTGGGACAAACTTTATTTTGCCAAAGTTAAATGATCTGGTCTTCTTTGTCCACGTTAAAGTTTTGTTGTTTGGCATTGATTAACTTTTGCATCAGTATGAGTGTTTATATCCCACATCATCCAGAAATTTCTGTGGTTTTTTTTTTTTTTTTATGGTAACCTTCCTTAACACAGCTAAGTGATTTTTTTATTTTTAATTTTGTATGTATCATTTCAGTGAAATTTTTTGAGTGAGGGAAAGTGAACTAAAGGGTTCAGTTTGCTATCTTGAAACCAAAAGCCTGGCATGCTTTTAGATTTAAAAATAAAAAACCAAGAATATTTATCACTTAAGAACTATTGTTGACTCTTTCTGTAAAGCTTTTGAAATGTTAACAAACTCTCAGCTCCTCCAACTCTATTCCCTCATTTTATTTTAAATATAGATTTAAAAAAATATGCTATGCTAAGTGTTGGGACAATCCTGACTGTGGGACCTAGCTCACCACTTTATTTACTCTTAATACTTTTAGTGCCTACCTCAGGCTAATCATTCTTTGAGATGACATGTATATTAAGATAAATAAGGCAAATAATCTCTGCCCGTAATTTTAAACAGTCAAGGAGAATAAATAGATATACTGCTAATTCAGTTAATCATGATACGATACAGTAAATGTTCCAGGATAGGTGAGTACCATGGGAACGTCAAGGGACAAGTGATTCATTTTCTCTGGATAATAGGAGAGCTTAATTCACAGAAGGTATGTCAGTTGAGCTGAACCTTGAGGAATAAATTATTCAACAGGTGGTAAAAGTACAGAAGGAACATTCTAGGCAGAAGAAAAAGCATGAGCAAAGCCGTAGAAGGGTAAACTGCATGGCATGTTCCAGTAGTGGTTTCTTGCTCGGTGAGGGAAGAGCATACAGTGGTGAGTGAAGGGAAGAATGGGGGGGGGGGGGGGGGGTGAAAGCACCAGCTGGAATACCGGGAGCGTGGCATTTAAATTTTTGCAGTGACTCCTGTCACCAAAGTGGTACTGTTTTTGCCTTGCCTTAACCAGTCGTGTAGTTGTGAGGGTAGATTGAGCAGAGGGGTGCATAAATTCTTTTTCAAATTAGTGTTTTGGGTTTCTTTGGATAAATATTCAGAAGTGAGGTTGCTGGGTCATAAGGCAGTTCCATTTTTTTAGTTTTTTTGAGGAACCTCATGCTCTTTTCACAGTGACTCCACCAGCCTGCAATTGTTTTGGGGGAAAATTGAAATAGGAAAATGGGATTACGACAATTCTGTACCTGTTTCCCTAGACTCTTGTTATCTGTTGGGATCATCATGGGAGTGAGCAGGAAAAGGAGGTATAAAAAAATGGATCAAATAGGATTGAATTGACACTATCAAATTTAATATACAAACCTGAATTTAACTTTTTGGAAATGTTCCTCTAATTAGTATGTTAAATTTAGGAAAGAGCTTCTCTATAGCAAAGGCGTATACCTGTAATACCTATGTAGTTCTGTTTTTCTTTTGAAGTATAGTGCCATAGTTAAAGTATGAATGTAGAACTGAAATTGACTCTTTTTTTTTAAGGTGGTGAAAACTGTTGGTTTGCGCGAGGTCTGGTTTTTTGGGCTGCAGTATGTGGACAGCAAAGGTTATTCTACATGGCTTAAACTAAATAAAAAGGTAAAGTATGTATAATGGGAATGAATAAATATATATATACTAGAGGCCCGGTGCACAAAAATTTGTGCACTCGGGGGGGGGAGGGGGGTCCCTCAGCCCGGCCTGTGCCCTCTCGCAGTCTGGGACCCCTCGGGAGATAACGACCTGCTGGCTTAGGCCTGGTCCCGGGTGGCAGAGGGCAGGCCCAATCCCTAGGTGCAGCCCCTGGTCTGGCTCAGAGCAGGGCTGACTGGGGAGTTGGGGCGCCGCCCCCTGTCACACACAGAGCAGGGTCGATCAGGGGGTTGGGGAGCTCCCCCCTGTCACGCACAGAGCAGGGCTGATCAGGGGGTTGAGGAGCTCCCCCCTGTCACTCACAGAGTAGGGCCGATAGGGGAGTTGGGGCACCGCCCCCTGTCACACACAGAGCAGGGTGGATCAGGGGGTTGGGGCGCCGCCACTGTCACACTCAGGGCAGGGCTAATGGGGAGGTTATGGCTCTACCCTGTCACACACAGAGCAGGGCCCATGGGGGGTGGGGGGGGTTGGGGTGCTGCACCTTGTCACACACAGAGCAGGGCCGATCAGGGGGGTTTGGTCGCTGCCCCCTGTCACGCTGATCCTGGTGTTGGGAGGCCTCGCGGCTCCGCTGATCCCAGTGCTGGGAGGCATATTACCCTTTTACTATATAGGATAGAAGCCTGGTGCACGGATGGGGGCCGGCTGGTTTGCCCTGAAGGGTGTCCTGGATCAGGTTGGGGGTCCCCAGTGGGGTGCCTGGCCAGCCTGGGTGAGGGGATGATGGCTGTTTGCAGCTGGTCACACACCCTTCAGGGTGGGGGTCCCCACTGGGGTGCCTGGCCAGTCTGGGTGAAGGGCTGAGGGCCGTTTTCAGGCTGGCGGGTTACTGAAGCTCCCAACCTGTCCTTTTTTCCTTTTTTTTTCATTCTGGGCCAGCTTTAGCTCTGAGGCTCGGCTCCAGCTATGAGACTTCCACTGCTGAAAGCAGGTTTCTGGCCTTTGTTTACCCTTCTGTATTTGAAACAATGTTGCGGTCCTGCTGGCTGAAGCCCGGGGTTTTGTTTAGCTTCTATTTTTGTAACAAAGTTGCTTAGAGTGCAGCTGAGAGGCCTGGGTCTGCTCTCTCGGGTTGGAGGCGTGACTGCGGCGCGGACGCCGCAGCCGCCCTACCAGCCCCGGTCTGCGGGCGGGAGAGCAGGTTGGGGTCTTAGTCAGTAGGCGACAGCTGCGGTCATGCCCCGCCAGCCCTGGGTTGGGTCGCCCGCCATCCAGGTCACAGATAGCAGGCCTGGATGGCGGAGGGGCAGGCAGGATGGCGCTGTCCCATCCTGCCTGCAGTATGCAAATTAGCCGCCATCTTTGTTGGCGGTTAACTGCCATCTTAGTTGGCAGTTAATTTGCATATCGTCGTGATTAGCCAATGGGAAGGGTAACGGTCGTATGCCAATTACCATGTTTCTCTTTTATTAGTGTAGATGGTAGAGAAATCTGCTAATTAACCAGGACGCCATAACGGGTCCACGGGATAGGAGGAGGTTGCATGCGCAGCGTTGGGGATGGAGCGGCAGGGGCCTCCACGCGCCTGCTCTGGAGGAGGGGAGGGCCTGATCAGCAGCCGCCGCAGCTGCTTGAAAGCCGGGAGGGGAGACGGGCCCTGCCCGAGCTGGTGCAGCGGCTCAGGCGGCCCTGGAGCGGACACAGGCAGGGGGGCTGGGGGACGCTGCGAGTCAGGCATGGGTTCCAGCCCCTCGCGGAGTTGGTCCGACCTGATTCCCGCGGGGCCAGCGCTGCGCGAATCAGACCCGGGTCCTGGCCCCCCACGGGGCACCTCCTTGCGTGATTTCAGTCGCACGCTGGGCCTTAGTTAACTAATAGTTAGGCTACTCTGAGGTTAATTATCTTGAATTTGTGTCAGAAAAGCTTAGGTACTGATCAGGCCTCCTTTTGTAGTTATCTCTGGATCATTAAAGGTGGCATGCCTTTTAACTGAATAAGGTACCATCAACTTACCTTAGAAAAAGAAACGTTCACTTTTTCTATTTGAAAATTTACAATATAGGAAATATTATTAACATGTACTGTATAACAGTACTGACTTTGATTTAAACATTTGTAGCATAAGCGTCTCAGGAGAAGTTTCAGTTTGCTTACTAGATAGGATCTGTGAGTTATAGGTCATATTTGTGAGCATAGAATCTTTTCTCATATATTTTTTACAGGTTTAGAATCTAACAGATTTAGAATCTTATTGCTGTTTTACATCCTACTTCTAGAAAGAATTTGATGTGACTAGATTCAGTTATTTTGAACTTAAGATTTTTGTTGATTATACTTAAATTACTGTTCCAGGTGACACAGCAAGATGTTAAAAAAGAGAATCCTTTACAGTTCAAATTTAGAGCTAAATTCTTTCCTGAAGATGTTTCTGAGGAATTAATTCAAGAAATAACCCAGAGACTCTTCTTCTTGCAAGTTAAAGAAGCTATCTTAAATGATGAGATCTATTGCCCACCAGAAACCGCAGTCCTTCTGGCTTCCTATGCTGTCCAAGCCAAGTATGGAGACTATAACAAAGAGGTTCACAAACCAGGCTACCTGGCTAATGATAGACTCCTCCCCCAGCGGTAAGTGAAACATGTTCCTATGTTATATTCCCTGAAAAATTACATTTCAGAAGTTTGTAAATCGAATTTTTTTTTTTTTTTTTAGGTTTCAAGTTGTCAGGTGAATTGGAGTATAGTTTTAAAAATCATGACTTAGTAGCTACGTAGGTTTATATAGTCTGCAACTACTAAACCTTTTGCCTCTTCTCTCCTCGTTTCCACAAGATAAGCAATAAATAGAGATTTGAGCTTGGAGGATGCCGCTGTCACTGCTTGGTAAAAACACAGGCAGATGCATGTTTAATAAATGCTTCTGAGAATAATAAGTAACAGCCTGTGTGTCCTCCATAGAATAAAAATTCCGTTTCTAACTTAAAAAGGCATTTGAAGCCTAGTCTTCAGACTGACAGTCCTGTGCTGTGTTCTTATCTGCATACACTGCTGCCTCTGTAAGTTTAAAGTGGCATGGCATGAGAAAAAAAATCATTGGCAGGAGACCTAGATTTTGAGTACTAATTCTGCTCTTTGCTAGTTGTGTGATCTTTGGTGCAAAAACCCAACATCCCTGAGTCTTGAAATCTGAATCTGCATAATGGGGATAACAGTTCTGCTCTGCCTACCTTTTAGTTTATGACGACTGTACATGAACTGTACGGTGTACAGTTTTAGCTGTGAAGTGTGATACAAGTGTTAGTTGATAGCATTACTTAAGAAATTTAGGAAGTATAGCATCAGATATTACTTTTAACGATCTCAGTGCTTAATTGTAGCACACATGTCTCTGATATTAGAATATGTGTGGAGATCTTTTAGAACTGGAGAGAAGTTGTTACTGTTCTTAGTTCAAATTCTCAAGTTTTAAAATTTCCATTTAAATTCAAAACTATATATCTTTTAATCTTAAAAATTCAGTTCTGTACCACGTCTCATAGTAGTTAAGCTCTTAGATATAGCTTCTTTTTCAGGTACTAAATATGAAGAAAGATTAACCTACGTTATGTCTACTTTTATTAATTTCCTTTGATTTTAGGCATCAATGTTTATTTTCATCTAACAAAGTGTACTCTGTTGATATAAGCTTAATAAGTTATCATTAAGTGCAGTAGCTTTAATATTTGATTATTAAATATTAATATTGCAGTAATAGTTATCTTTGAAGGTAAAACAATGCATGTTGTTTACCAAAAGAATCAGGAATATGAGATACTTATAGTCTATGTGTTTGTCTGCTTTTTATTACTATTCTAACCCAAAATTCTTTCTCTCAGATTTTTAAAAATATGTTTTCATTGATTTTATTTTATTTTTTTTTAGAGAGAGGAAGGGCGAGGGATAGAGAGATAGAAACATCCATGAGAGAAACATCATTAGTTGGCTGCGGCCTGCAGCCCACCACTGGAGATTGAGCCCACAACCCAGGAATGTGCCCTGACTGGGAATCAAACCAGGGGCCTCTTGGTTCATGGGTCGATGTTCATCCACTGAACTACGCTGGCTGGGCTTCTCAGATTCTTTTAAGCACTGAATTAAGAAATTGAGTATTGGCACAGTAGAATTTCATTTCTGATAAGGTTTAGTTTTTATTTTTAATTGATGTATAACTTATATATAATAAAATGTACAGCAGATTAAGTTTTAAGCCAGTAGATAAGGCAAATATTATATATAATCAAAATTATCCTGAACAATTTAATTGTTCATCAAAAATAATTTTATCTCAACAAGTATATATAACATAGTTGTTCTTTCAGTGTTAATCAGATTCATATTTGGTTGAGCACCAGATGAATTAATTGGTTTACAGTTCATAGTCATGTGATTTTAAAAAATTGTAAACACTGGAATCACACGTAAGCACAATTTCTTATTTATTTTTTAAAAAACAATTTTTAAGTATTTTTATTGATCTCCAAGAGGAAGGGAGAAGGAGAGAGAGAGATAGAAACATCAGTGATGAGAAAGAATCATTGATTGACTGCCTCCTGCATGCCCCAAACTGGGGATCAAGCCCACAACCTGGGCATATGCCCTTGACCGGAATTGAACCTGGGACCCTTTAGTCTGCAGGCTGACGCTCTAACTTCTGAGAAAACTGGCTAGGGCCAATTTCTTATTTTAAATGCATGTGTGCTGTAACCACTCTATTTAAAAAGAAGATAGCACATGCTCTTTAAAATTTGATCTTTGCTATTGAAAGTACAGTCAGTTGGTCTTCAAGTTAATAGTCTGTGGAGAACTAATTCCAGCTATCTAAGATTAAAAGTGACTCACTCTAATGTTAGAATACTACTAATTTTTCAGTTCAGAATGGAGAAAATATTTTCACAGTGATTGCTAATTTCATGTTTGGTATATAGCACACTTTTACTCATTATCTAAGTATGAGGAATTAGTAATCAGAAGGTTATTTGGCAATCATAAATCATAGTAATTTGATGATTTTGATGGATGCCTTTAATTCTTACATTAAAAAACCCAGATAAGCCATCTGTTCTCCCACAGTAGAATTTAGTTTCCTGGTGATATGAATACTTAGCTCCACTAGATAGTACCTTTTTCCTTTAAAAAGAGCTTGATATACATAGATTTTTATATCCCAGATTTCTGACTTGGGCATCTGGATGGCTAGTAATACCCTTTTGACAAGGTGGCGGGTGGGCAAGGGGTGGGGGGGAGGGAGGAATACATTTCACAGGAGGGAGATTTCAGTTTTGAACCTATTGAGTTTGAAATATCTATAGTTTAATCAAGAGAGGGCTAGCATTCATTTGTCAATGTGTGTTCAGATCTTGGAGAGCAGTTTGAGCTATGATAGTTTTGGGAGTAATTAGCGCAAAAATGGGAATGAAAGAGATGGACCTTAAAGTCCTCTTGGACACACAGAATAAGAGAAAAGCATGGGATAGACCTTGTTGGAACTTTACTTTTAAGTACAGAGAAAGAGGCTCCTGTAAAGTATATTGAGATGAATACCAGGGGAGTGTTACATCATGGAAGCCAAGGTAAAAGAGTGCTTTAAGGTCAGCAGTGTCAAATAATACAAAGAGGTCGAGTATGAAAGCAACGAATGTGTCTGTTGGGAATAACGGTAAGGTGATGGGTAGTGACCTTAGAAAGAGCAGTTTCAGGAGAGTGTTGGGGAGTGAAGCCAGATTGTGGTAGACCAGGGGCAGTGGCCATGAGGTATGGAATTGAAGGGTAGTGAATATAGGCAGTTCTCAAATGAAGTTTGCTATTTAAAAGAAGAAATCTAGGAGTAGCAAAGCATGGGTTTGTAGACATGTTCTGTAAAAGATGGGAAAGAATTGATTTTTTAATATCCTGTACAAATTTTTGAGTACTCTTCAGTGCTGACAAGGGCATATAATGGTGAGCAATATCGCTGTGGTCTTTGCCCTCTGTAACACATAAGTATAGCTGCTAGTAATATAGGCAGGGAACAATAAATACGTCTCCTGCCATAAAGAGTGGAGTGAAGATGCTGAAGAAGTGGAGAGAAGTCATTTAAAGGCCCACATAGAGTAACAGTCAAGTTGGATAGATTGGCCTTAGGCGTGAAGAAGGGCTCTTTCTGGATAGAAGAAAAAGGGGGGAAGGAAGTTTTGGGTACTTGCAAATCATTCATGCATATTTAATAATACAAGAGCATTATGCAAAATACAAAAAAAAAAATGATATCTGAAATACAGGATATAAAAACCTATAGCAGAAATCTTAATGGCATCCAATTTAACCCATATCTTCAGATTTAGTTAACATCTGGATACCAGCAATTCGCTGAATTGATTATGCCTTCAAGGCTGTTTGCACTCCTGTTGGTGAGCAGGGGTCAGATAACAAGAGAAAGGATAGACAAGAAAAATGTGGAAATTTAAGTGCTCTGAAAAAGTCAAAACTCTTTCCCCAAAAAGCAAGGGTTTCAAAAAAGAATACATAGAGACAGGAGCAGTTTGTAATAAGAAAATAATGGTCTGAGACCCCATCCATTAAGGAATCTACTCTCAATACTCACTTGTCCAAGGGAATATTCACCCGAAGATTTCTTTGTATTGCCAAGAAGTTCCTAGGTTTTATGTAAACTTTTAATATAGCAAAACAATATTTTATTTAAAAATTTTTTTTTTATATATTTTATTGATTTTTACAGAGAGGAAGGAGAGGGATAGAGAGTTAGAAACATCGATGAGAGCGAAACATCGATCAGCTGCCTCCTGTACACTCCCTACTGGGTATGTGCCTGCAACCAAGGCACATGCCCTTGACCGGAATCGAACCTGGGACCCTTGAGTCCACACGCCAATGCTCTATCCACTGAGCCAAACCGGTTAGGGCACAAAACAATATTTTAACACCACAGCTTTTGCATCAATAAAGTAGGATTTGGGGATTCACCAATAAAGAAAGATAAATAATTATTATATGACCCAAAGAGAATAGAAGTACATACTCTATAGCTTGCATAATAGGTAAGTTATATGCATGTTGAATCTGCTGATTTGGTATTAAAAATCAGTTTGTGTGTTTTTATATTTGCATAATAAACACTGGAAGGATAAAACAACCTAATGAAAAGTTATTTGGAGGTTATGGTGGTGAGAAAAAGTATAACTTTTCACTTTTCAAAGTATTGCCTATAGAAAATTAAATTTAGCAGCACAAAAAATATATACAGTAAAAGAATTAAGGCCTAAGAATTCTGATTTTCAATCTGTTCTCTAATTTTTCCGTTAATATTGAGTTATTTTTCTTTTCTGTCCAATATTTTATTCATTTGAAACATTTGAATTCTTATAAACTATCTGTATAATAACTTCTAAAGCAAGTTATTTAAAATAATTTCAAAATCCTAGAAACTTTTTGTTTTTAGATAATTGTAGATTCGTGTGCGTTTTTAAAATTGTGGAAAGATCCTGTGTATCCTTTCAGCTCTCCCTTGCATAACTTCAGTACAGTATCACAGTCATAATACTGACATTGATACAATCCACCTAACTTACTCAGATTTCACCACTTTTACATGTAGTCATTTGTGTGTGTTTATTCTAGGCAGTTTTATTGTGTATAGATTTGTTTGGCAACCACCACAGTGAGGGTCTGATTCTAAACTTTTAAAGAGTATTGACTTTTCAGTTATAGGGGCATTTTCATTGGTGTGTTTTTTTTCTTTTTTTTATCGTAGTGTTTTGGAGCAACACAAATTGACAAAAGAGCAGTGGGAAGAAAGAATACAGAACTGGCATGAAGAACATAGAGGAATGCTAAGGTATTTGGATGGTTGTTTTCTTAGTGTTTTTCTCAAATTAAAGTATTTTTATTCTGTAACATTAATTATTACATCAGATTATCCTCAAAAGATCAGTTGACATGAATAAAGCACTGAATTTTAATTCACAGTATTTTTGCAATTTGCTATTACTCTTACTTAAACATATTGTAATAAGCTTTATTTCAACAGGGAAGACTCTATGATGGAATACCTGAAGATTGCACAAGATCTAGAAATGTATGGAGTCAACTATTTTGAAATAAAAAATAAAAAAGGAACTGAATTGTGGCTAGGTGTTGATGCTTTGGGTCTCAATATTTATGAGCATGATGACAAGTAAGTAAGTAGTGAACTAGTCATTAATCAGTTGGCTTGATTACCCTTACTGCTTTTGTCTAAATTAAAAGATTAGTTAATGTCTCATACTGGTAGGCTTTCATATATCATATTTTCATTGTCTCAACATCTTGCAGTTTTATTTTTTAATTTAAAAAGAAAAATATATTGATTTCACAGAGGGAGGGAGGGAGGGAGAGAGAGAGAGAGAGAGAGAGAGAGAGAGAGAGAGAGAGAGCGCGCGCGCAACATCAATGATGAGAGAATCATTGATCAGATGCCTCCTGCACACCCCACACGGGATGTAGCCCACACCTTGAGCATGTGCCCTGACCATGAATCAAACCCGGTGCACAGGTTGACTCTCAACCACTGACGACGCTCAACCAGTGAGCCACCTTGGCCAGGCGCTCAACATCTTGCAGTTTTAGATTTTACTTAGTGTATTTATTAAAATGAGAGGATTTATTTTTATTCTAAGTATGCTTCTTAATCCCTTATAAGTTATGTCTAATAACTCTTAAAATTTGTCCCCTCAATAGTTGAAGAATAATTCTTTAATGTCATGCCTGGCATACAAGTTGAAATTGAAATTAGCATCTATAAGAAATCAGGAGCAATGAGACAATGGAATTAAAAGATTTGTGATTTATTGTTTTGTGACACCTTTTTGTTGAACATTTATAGGAATTGTTTTGAATATTTTTGACATTATTAAAGTAGAATATCCCTGTGTTAAAAATATGTAATTTTATTTTGAAATTGACCAGGTATTTTTATATTAATATAAAATCCATCAAGCTCTTTCAGCCCTTTTCAGGAATGATAGCTGCTATTGCTTCATACCTTTCTTTGATTTATTTACCAAACCATATAAGCATTCAAGTCTGCCAGTAGCACCTTTTACAAAGGCATTTCTCTATTCTGGGTTGGCTCCAAAATTTTAGTTTTATTATTACACATATCTAATAAAACACACATTTCTAAGCATATACATGATGATTGGTATATTTTTTCATTTATGTTACAAAGCAAGTTAAAATGGTATATCATTCAGAAGGGAAAGTTTTGAAAAGCAAAAATAACTTTAAGACTATTAAGGCGTAGTCTTTATTTTTTTTCTTTTAAAAGTTATTAAATTAGTTTTCATCAGAGTACTCATTGTATATATAGATACAGATAAAGATGGGGAATATGAAAGAGGCAGGGTTAGCTCGGGGCAGGAGGGAGGGATTGGGGATTGTGGACAAAGGGTTCTTTGGTCTTTTATGTAATGGTTTAATTTCTTCTTCAAAAATATGTTTTAATGATTTCAGAGAGAGGGAGAGAGAGAAACATAGATGAGAGAGAAACATCATCTATTGGCTGCCTCCTCTATGCCCCCTACTGGGGATCGAGCCTGCAACCCAGGCATGTGCCCTAATCTGGAATCAAACCGTGACCTCCTGGTGCATGGGTCGATGCTCAACCACTGAACCACACCAGCCGGGCTACTTGCTTTTTATGATGAGAATGTATTTATTACTTATATTTCCTTTTTATAAATATATATTTTTATTGATTTCAGAGAGGAAGGGTAAAAGAGAGAGAAACATCAGTGATGAGAGAGAATCATTGATCGGCTGCCTCCTGCACGCCTCCCCACCAGGAATTGAGTATGCAACGCTGGCATGTGCCCTAATTGGAAATCGAACTGTGACCTCCTGGTTTATAGGTTGACACTCATCCACTGAACCATGCCAGTCAGGCCCAAATTTTTTTTAAAATAGGGTTCAACTTTAAAGGTTAGTTAGGTTCTTTTACCGTCTCTGTTACTGGTTATCTTTGTGACCCTGGTCAAATTATTAACTGAAATTTGTATAACTGCTAGGGTCACCTTACAGGATGGTTGTGAGAATTATACGAGAAAATTGCTTTAGAATTTGTAAAAGTAACATGTAAATATAGTGTATAATGTTACCTTAAAGGTAGTATTCTAACAGCCTCCCTTTTAAGTAGGTATTTTTGACTTACTTTGGTGGCCACTAGGGGACAGTATAAAGCATGCATATTGAATAAAGTGTTTTTTTGTAGAAAAAATTATTTGCTGTACTGCAGTCAGTCAGGTTAAGAATTGAAAGGACTATAAATAGATAGAAATTCATACTTTGTTATCAGAACACTGACTGAATATGCCTTTTGGCCAACAAGGTGTTACAGTCGTTTTGTGTTCTTGTTATTGGAAGCAGTGATGCATTTGATGGGCAGTCTGAAACAGTAAAATATATGAAAAGCAGAAACAAAATTACTTGTTCCAGTCTGATTTCCTAAATCTTTGTATGCAGAGAGGTAAACAGGGACATCTGTTTTATCGTCATAGAGTTAGAATTTAGTTCTATTCATCCAAACATTTGTGTATGTAAGTATTTAAAATTTTTTGTGGGAGATATGTCATATACGATAAAACTAAGTCTTTTATTTATTTTTCATTATTAATCCTTTCCCGAGGACATGCTGAGAGAGAGAGAGAGAGAGAGAGAGAGAGAGAGAGAGAGAGATCAATTAGTTGCCTTCTAAATGCACCCAACCAGGGATCAAGCCCAGGTATGTGCCCTGACCGGGACTAGAACTGGCAACCTTTCGGTGCATAGGACGACCGACGCTCAACCAACTGAGCCACTCCAGCCTGGTTAAAATGAAGCCTTTAAAAAAAATGTATTTATTGGTGAAAGTATTACAGATGTCCCCATTTTTCCCCCATTGACTCCCCTCCCACCCCTAATCCTGCCCCCTCCCCCCAGGCCTTCACTGCACTGTTGTCTGTCTGTGTACTGAAAATTCAGTTTTTAGTATATTTATAAATAATGCAAACATTTTCAAATTAAACAGGAAGGAAAACATTTTTTAATATTTAGTAACTTATGTCCATAATTCACACGAAAAGTTATACAAGCTATCTTTTTTCCCCCTCTCTTCTTAAACATATTTAAGCTTAATAGTTGTAGTATCTTGACTCTAAATAAAACCAGTGCAAACTCTCAGAGCTCAGTTTAACACTCTAGAACTAGATAGTTCTCTCTAGGTAATTTTAGGAAAATCAAGGTTCATGACACATTATGAATTTTTTTGGGATAGTTATTCTTTGTTTTATGTGATTTTAACTGATCAAATTTTCCCCTTCAAAGTAAATGTCAACAGTGTGTTGTGAGTAAGTTAGTACATTTTGAAAATCTGGAACTCTTAAGATTGGTCATTTGGATAAATTGGCCCCCAAAAATTGATAGGGATTTTGTCCATTGTTTCCTGCTTCTAACTAAAGGGATGCTCTCATTTTTTAAGGTTAACACCTAAAATTGGTTTTCCCTGGAGTGAAATCAGAAATATTTCATTTAATGACAAAAAGTTTGTTATAAAGCCAATCGACAAAAAGGCACCTGTAAGTAAATTTTTAAAATATGCTTTATGTATTGTAAACTTCTGTGACTTTGCTATGGTATTACTTGAAGAATGACATTGTTCATTTATTGAATTGCTCCTGAGGAATACTCTTTTTCACCTTGTATTGTATAATAAATGTTATTAAAAATTCAAGGTTCCAATTTTATTATACCATACAACTATTAGAGTTTTATTTTAGCTGAAATTTAACTATTAGCTATTAGGAGGTGGTTAAAAATAATCACCATTTCTAAGAAGCAATTTAGGAACGTTGGTGTTGGTGTTTGGAATGTAACAGAGGTACCCCTATTCTGTTAAAATGGATTTGCATCATGAATGTTGTATTTTTGTAATTGGAGGCCTTAAACTTAAATCTTTATATTTAAATAGATTCTTTGATTCCTGTAGTGTCAAACGTAGCTCGTATTCTGTCAGTTACTGAAAAGGCAAAAGATGAGAACAATTCTAGGTTAAAAAACTTGACAGCCTTGAACAAAGGACGGTTTTGAGATAAATGTGATAAAAATGAAAACAAACAAACCCTGAGGTGGAGGCACAGATACTAATAGTTACTTTGGAGAAGAAACAATAATAAATGACAGTTAATGTATTGAGACTATAAAATTATTATCCTCTTCACCAAACTGGTGGGGATTGGAAAGGTTGGGAACCAGTTATATGAAAGTATGGCATATTCATGAGAGATCAGAAACTTTATGATATCTAAGCTTGATGTAATGTGACGTAAGAATTCATGCCACATATTGAGATTTATCTACAGATTATTGTGTGAGAGACTGTCCTTTAGGAAGATTTTAAACTCAGAGTACTTTATGTTTAGGATTTTGTTTTTTATGCGCCTCGTCTGAGGATCAATAAGCGGATTTTGGCCTTATGTATGGGAAACCACGAACTGTACATGCGGAGAAGGAAGCCTGATACTATTGAAGTGCAACAGATGAAGGCTCAGGCTAGGGAGGAGAAACACCAGAAGCAGTTGGAAAGGTATGGAATTTATAGTTTTTCATACTCAAAATTGACATTTTAACGATGTTTTCATTGTATTAAAATTGAATGACAGTTATAATTTTCAGGTTAGAGATCTGAGTAAGTAGCTTTTCATGATTTCACAAATGTGCCTTTCCTTTATCATGCTTGCTTCTCACTGACAGATATTGGCTTGGATGTAGTATGAAATTTTCAAGTTGTTTTGTTTGTGACTTACATTTTTTAATTTTTCAGGATAAGACTATGCTGAATGTTTGGGTTTTTTGTGGTTTTTTTTGCAACAATGTCATGGACATTGTAGAACTCAAAAAGTCATTGTACAGAGTATAGTAATACCAGTTCTCACTATCAGTAACACTATCTTTTTAACCATGGTTCATTTAGACTTCAAAAGAAGATACTATCTATGATAATAAAAGCATAATGTGCTAATTAGACCAGACAGTCCAGACGAAAGCAAGGCTGCTAGGGCCGAGGCAAGCCACTGCCACTGCAAGGGCCAAGCCCCTTGCATGAATTTCGTGCATCGGGCCTCTAGTTAACTATATTAAATTGAGAATTTTTGAAATGGAAAGATTGAGTATAATTCTTGTTGAGCCTAGAGCCAGATTACTGGGTCTGAAACAAAATTCCCAAATCTGATTCTAGATTGATTGAAACTTTATGCTTTATTTGAAAAAATTTAGACACCAAACTAAAGTTAACCTTCATTAAAGAAATCTTTGCAGAATAGCATGATAATCTGTGAAATAGAGTAGGTTCAAAAGAAAACAGAATTGAGGAGACCTAAATATGTGTAGATTTACATATTTCAAACATACTAAAATTACATGATTTGAATCTAATAGGCTCTCTACTAAATATAATTTTGCTTTCTATTCTTTCAGTGTTTGTATTTAATGATGTATTTTTTTCTTAAATGTTCTGTGTAGTTCAGACCTTTTATTAATTCAGATTACTCTCTTCAGCTTACATGTGTTAGAGAAGTTTACTGTATTTAAAATATACTTTATATAGGCATGAAACTTTCTAGTAATTTAACTTTCATACCGTTAAAGATACTTCGTTGGATTTTTACTTTGACTGGGCTCTCTTTTTTACTGTTCTCAGGTGGTTTAGGATCACATGTGGCTCTAGTAATACGTATCTTTTGAAATAGTTCTTTTTTGGGCATTACTTTGTATATATTTAGAAATTACAGTCATCCTTCATGGGGGATTGGTTCTAGGACCCCCATAGATATCCATTCCCTTATATAAAACTAGAGGCCCAGTGTACAAGAATTGTGCACTTGGGGGGGGGGGAGTCCCTCTCGCAGTCCAGGAGCCCTCAGGTGATGTCCTACTGACGGCTTGGTGCTGCTGTGGAGGCGGGAGAGGCTCCTGCCACTGCCACTGTGCTGGCCAACCGTGAGCCTGGACTCTGGCTGAGCAGCGCTCCCCCTGTGGGAGCGCACTGACCACCAGGGGGCAGCTCCTCATTGAGTGTCTGCCCCCTGGAGGTCAGTGTGCGTCATAGTGATCGGTTGATTTGCAAATTAGCCTTTTATTAGATAGGATGGTGTAGTATTTGCATATGACCTATGTATGCTTTACATCATCTCTAGATTACTTATGCTATCTAATACAATGTAAATGCTATGTTAACACATTGTTTGCGGGTAGTTTTTATCGCTCGCTAACAGGTGGCGTGGGCCATTTTTGCTAATTTTTTGCGCAAATGGCAACGTTCAGTAAAATTACGATAACTTTAGTTTACGTATTTATACGTTACCCGCATTCTACCGCTAGTCTATAAAAAACGTATCCCGCGTCTATAAAATACGTGTCCCGTGCTCTACTACCAGTCAGCATAAAACGTATAAATACGTTTCCCGCATACAATGTGTTAATGTAATACTGTATTGTTTAGGGAAGAATGACAAAGAAGAAAGTCTGTACATGTTCTGTACAGACACAACCATTGTAGGCCTAACTACATAGTACACATCAGTGGATGAGGGACCCGCAGATACAGAGAGCAGACTGTGTTATTGCATACTCATCACTCAGTGTCCTGACTGCTCTGCTTATCTGTAATGTACATATGTTATTTATATTCTTAATATTTGTCTACTTGTTCTTTATTTCTTACATGTAGAGAGGAGTGCTATATGGTTTTAATATATGTAGTTTGGGTAATAAGTACCATTTGGAGGTCGTTTACTCTAAGGTCTAGATCAGTGATGGCGAGCCTTTTGAGCTCGGTGTGTCAGCATTTTGAAAAACCCTAACTTAACTCTGGTGCCGTGTCACATACAGAAATTTTTTGATATTTGCAACCATAATAAAACAAAGACTTATATTTTTGATACTTATTTTATATATTTAAATGCCATTTAACAAAGAAAAATCAACCCAAAAAATGAGTTCGCGTGTCACCTCTGACACGCGTGTCATAGGTTCGCCATCACTGGTCTAAGGTCTAGATGAAAGTGGAAGACTTTAAGTTTCTTTTTTGCCACAATAAGAATCCTATGGTTCCTCTTAGATAACTTGTATAGCCTTTCATTAGCGAGCATTGTACACAGTAGGAATTCAGTAACTGTTTAATTCACTTGAATGCCTAGAGGATGTTGTATATTAGCAACATAGAGATTTGGCAGGTGTTGGACATAGCATTCCAAGTCTTCATTTATTCCCTACTTTACAGGTCAGAGAGACAGAAATGACAGCTGTATATGTGGAAACAATTTTGGTCAAGCCCATTGGCAAAGTAGCCAGCAGACATACTTGGGGGAATGCTCGGAGGTATGCTGCCTGTGCTGCTGGACTCTCCTGGGCAGGAACAGTAGCTGGGAAGGGGCAGGCAGCAAGGAAGCTGCTTTCCCTGCCATACGTTGGTGTATGAGGTCCTCTTCTTTCCCCATGACTCTCCTCACTTTGGGTTTTCCACAATGAAAATGGTGTTAGGTGTTACATACCATGGGTTACTGATCTCTGTAGTCTGTGCTCTGAAGTTATTTACATCCAAATAGGTGATAATTCATTCTGTAATTCTGGATGTTTTTTGTATGGCTAAAATTGTTACTAAATTTAAAAACAAGTTTACAATTAGATTTACAATTTAGATTCAGGTACTTACGCGCCAGTTGGGATGTTTTGTGTCATGGCTGGCTGCCTATATCACTAGGACCCAGCTGGTGTCATACAGAGAATATAGGCTTTGGAACTAGATAAATCTGGGTTTCAATCCTCATCTACACTTGCTGAGAAAAACTCGTAAGCCACTATTCTTTTACTGAAAATAATAGTCCTACTTTCAAGGTTTTTTTTTTTATGAGAAATAATGACAGTGTTATACAAACATTTAATAAGTAGTAGCTATTAGGGTAATTCTTTCTTTTTTTCTCTTTTTTTAAAAATTTTATTCCTCACCCAAGGAGTGAGGATATTTTGCCATTGATTTTTAAAATGGATGGGCGGGGAGCAGCATTGACATAAGAGTGACACATCAATTGGTTGCTTTCTGCTGGCCCAGGGCCAGGGATTGAACCTGCAACTGAGATGTATGCCCTTGACCCTTTGGTCTGAAAGCTGACACTGTAGCCACTGAGCCAAACTGGCCAGGGCTAATTCTTAATATTATTAATACACTAGAGGCCCGGTGCACGAAAATCATGCACGGGGGGGGTGGGGGGGAGAAAGGGTCCCTCAGCCCGGCCGGCACCCTCTCCAATCCGTGACCCCTCGGGGGATGCCCAACTGCCGGTTTAAACTGGCAGTCAGACATCCCTCTTGCCATCTGGGACCGCTGGCTCCTGGCTGCCTAGCAGCCTGATTGCTGCCTAACTGCTCCCCTGCCGGCTTGATGGCCCCCAATTGCCCTTCCCTGCCGGCCTCATGGCCCCCACCTGCTCTCCCCTGCCGGCCTCATGGCCCCCAAATGCCCTTCCCTGCCATCCTCATGGCCCCCAACTGCCCCCCCCCCCCCCCCGCCGGCCTCATGGCCCCCAACTGCCCTTCCCTGCCAGCCTCATGGCCCCCAACTGCCCTTCCCTGCTGGCCTGATCGCCCCTAACTGCCTGTGCCTCGGCCCCCACCACCGTGGCTTTGTCCGGAAGGAAGTCGGACAGTAGGAAGATGTCCGGTCTAATTAGCATATTACCCTTTTATTAGTATAGGTAGTCTGAATAGAAGTTTTATGTTAGTTTTTAATCTTCACTTAAAACTGTAATTGGATCCATCTGATAGTCTTTAAATAGTAAGGTATTCTAACATATTTTTTGCATGTTAGTACAGAGAATTTATAGTTTATTAACATGTTATTTACACTCTTGAAATAGAGAAACTTGGTTTCCAAACATAAACTCTAAACAAAAATATTTATATCTATGATTTAGATTTACATTATTACACAAGAGGCTTCATGGGGAAAGTGGGACTTCACTAAGGCTTTAAACTTAGAAATAGGCTTGAGAGTTAGAGAGGGGGAAGATTCTTTCAGAAGAGGAAGCCAGCATAAGCAAACATGTAGAGATGAGAATACGCATGGCTTGCCTAGGGGCCAGAGAATATACCTGCTTGGTCCTCCTAATTGAACATTGTTTAGGGGAGAAGCAAGCTCTTCAGTTTCATGAGGGAGATAAGACAGACCTGTAAAACTAGGTTTAACCAAGAGATGTGGAGAGCCAAAGGCATTTGTTTTAATTGAATACAGTGTTAGTTATTGATGGCTGTAGTCAGGGGAGAATTCTTGTAAGATGTGAGACATAAGCTTCATAAAAGTGCAACAGAGTAAACTGTGTATGTTATTATAAATATTATAATCAGTAAAATATCTGCTGCACATTTATTCCATTTTTGGTACAAAGACTAATCTTCCCACTCCCTAACTTGTTTGTGGCCAAGTTACCTTCATTCTTTTTTTTTTCTGTTTCCATATCTCCTTACCTCCATCCTTGAAGAAGAATGAATTAAATGTCAGTAGGGAAAAATTAAATGAAACCAGCACCCAAGAATTAATGGATATTATTGTAGCCTTTAGGTCTTGAGATCTGGTTTGTGGTGTGGGCCTCGGGGAGGGAGGGAGGACTGTGACAGAGGCTGGGAGGCTAATCAACATCAAGGGCAAAAGGCAGCTTGGCATGATAAAAGAGTTCCTAGAATCTTAAATGCTGTGAGGTTTCATTCAACTAGTAGGGAGATGTGGTGACTCCTAATGTTTGGTTTGGTGCGTAGGAGATCACCATTAGTTATCTGTCTTACTCTTGCAGACTTGTCACAATTCTAGCTGTTTACCCCAAAGCTGGATCCTCTTTATTGGAGGCAGATAGGTATGTAGGAGTTGCAGGAATTTTTAAACTTGGGTTTTACAGGGTAAAGGAAAATGATGAAACTTTGCTGATAACATTATCAGAGCCTGAAAGTTGAGAAACTACATGGCTTTGTGCCTGGCATTCAGAATGACATCAGATGGCAGTGATGTCTTTTTTGGGGAGTATTTAGACATATTCAGGTAAGTTTGAGAAATGAAAATGTCCATTTTTAACTAAAGAAAATTATTTCGATTAAAGTAGTGGTGATATTGAATATTGATTAAACTTATTAAATGGTAATATTTCTGATGATTAATATAACATCTCACCTAATTCTTATTTATCTTTATATTTCTGGCCCTCAACATGCAGGCAGACCCATTGTAGGTTCTTGGTAGATGTTCAGTGAGTAAATCTGACTGTATTTAAAAGAAGCTGTCTCATTAGGCCCATGGCAGATGCAGCTAAATGAGGGAGGCTGTCTTTTCCACCTAGCTTTCATGACCTTTTAAAAATAACAGTAGATACCTACCTCATTCTAATGGAATTGTCAAAGTAGACATAACTGATTTGTCATCTTGTATCTAAACATGAATTGAATCTACTGTAGAAATTAAACTTACATTAATTTATTAATGATTGAAAATTGATGCTCTCCCAGTATTTTACTGTTTAAAATAAAACAGCCTTGTGTGTTCCCTTGAAGTTCCTGCTAATAAGCTAAAGAAGTAATATTTTTAGTATGTCAACTGTGTAGCTAACTCCTTTTGTGCTGACCTCTAATTTATTGTCAAAGTTCATGGAGTATGCAAGTGATAAGTCTACTTCCTTTTTCTCCACACAAGTTTGCATTAAAAAAATTCTGTGCATGCAAGGGATGTAGTTGACAGTTTTACTTTCCTAGAAGTTTTGAAAATTTGTCCTTTGAGTCTCGAAAATGGCTGTTTTTAATATTTTAAAAATAGTGATTGACTATATTTATTGTGACCCCACATTAAGAAACACATAATAATCCAGTATATGTGTATGTAACAGGGTACTCCTGTATTTTTTTTTTAAATCCTTATCCAAGGATATTTTTTCCATTGATTTTTAGAGAGAGTGGAAGGGAGAGGGAGAGACAGAGAGAAACACCCATGTGAGAGAGACACATCGATTAGTTGCTTCCTGCATGCTCCCAATGAGGGCAGTGGCCTGCAACCAAGGTACATGTCCTTGACCGGAATCAGACCTGGGACCCTTCAGTCTGTGGTCCAATATTCTGTCCACTGAGCCAAACTGGCTAGTAGATTTTTTTTTTTTAGGGTAAGAGCTCCTTTTTTATTTATTACTAGAGGCCCAGTACACAAAAATTTGTGCACTCGGGGGGGGGGGGGGCATGTACCTTGGCTGCGGGCACATCCCCAGTAGGGGGCATGCAGAAGGCAGCTGATCGATGTTTCTCGCTCATCAGTGTTTCTAACTCTCTATCCCTCTCCCTTCCTCTCTGTAAAAAATCAATAAAATATATTAAAAAAAAAAAAAAAGAATCATTGATTAGCTGCCTCCTGCACACTCACCCTGGGGATGTGCCCTGACTGAGAATTGAACCCTGATCTCCTGGTTCATAGGTAGACACTCAACCACTGAGCCACGCTGGTAGGGCATGTATTTTTAGCAATATGCTTTTTTGAACACAGCTGAGTATAATGAAGACATAATATTCATGCTGTAGTTTCTTTTTTAAAAGTCTTCATTGTTGAGTATTACAGATGTCCCCCAATTTCCCCCAATTAACCCCCTTCACCTGGTTCCTGCCCCTCCCCAGGCCTTTACCACCCTATTGTTTGTGTCCTAGGTAATGCATAATCCATATATGTATATAAGTTCTTTGGTTAATCTCTTCCCGCCCATCCCCTCCCCGTCCCCCCCATGTCTCTGATTCTGTTCATTCATCAGTTTATTTTGTTCATTAGATTCCTTGTTCCTTTATTTTGATTTTTTGATTCAATTGTTGATAGATATGTATTTATTGGCATTTTATTATTTATGTTTTTTATCTTTTTTCCCCCCCTTTCTTCTCTTAGGTGTTTGTGGGTTTTTTTGTTTGTTTGTTTGTTTTTTTGTCCGTGAAGCTCGTAATCTGACCTTCAATTCTAAATGATAGCTTTGCTGGGTAGAGTAATCTTAGTTGTAGGTCTTTGATTTTCATCTCTTTGAATATTTCTTGCCACTCCCTTCTGGCCTGCAAAGTTTCTGTTGAGAAATCAGCTGACAGTCATATCAGTGCACCCTTATAGGGTAACTAACTGCTTTTCTCTTGCTGCTTTTAAGATTCTCTCTTTGTCTTTAACTTTTGGTATTTTAATTATGATGTGTCTTGGTGTTGCCCTCTTTGGGTTTCTCTTGTTTGGGACTCTGTGTGCTTCCTGGACTTGTAAGTCTATTTCTTTCACTAGGTAGGGGAAGTTTTCTGTTATTATTTCTTTAAATAGTTTTCAATATCTTGCTTCCTCTCTTCTCCTTCTGGCATCCCCATGATGTGAATGTTGGTACACTTGAAGTTGTCCCCAAAGCTCCTTACATTATCTTTATATTTTTGGATTCTTTTTGCTCTTCTGATTAGGTGATTTTTGCTTCCTCATATTCCAAATCACTTATTTAATTCTCAGTAACCTGTACTGCTGATTTCCTGTAAGTTATTCTTTATTTTAGTTAGTGTATCCTTCATTTTTTACTGTCTTTTTAAATGTTTTTTATGTTACTACTAATTTCCTTTGAATTCTAAGATCCTTAAAATTCTCACTAAGTCCCTTGAAGCTCTCATTAAGATCCTTGAGCATCATTACAACCATTATTTTGAACTCTGTTTTTAGTAGTTTGCTTGCTTCTATTTCACTTAGTTCTTTTTCTGGAGATTTCTTCTGTTCTTTCATTTGTGACATGTTTTTTGTCTCCTCATTTTGGCTGCTTCCCTGTGTTTGTTTCTGTGTATTAGGGAGAGCTGCCATGTCTCCTGGAATTGGTAGAGAGACCTTGTGTAGGAGGTGCTCTGTCTTGCCCAGTTGCTCAGCCTCCACAGTCATCTGAGCTGGTCACTCTATGTGAGCCCCTCTGTGGGCTGTATGCCCTGTCTTGTAGTTGAGCCTTGATTGCTGTTGGCATCATTTGGAGGACTTGACCTCCAGACCAATTGGCTGTGAGGACCAACGGCGACTCTAGCGGAAGAGCTGCTGTGCAGGAGACACCCTTATGGAGCAGATGCTCACTAAGTCTGCTCGTTGAGTGTGTCGCTTGTGAATGTGTAGAGTTGTAATCTGGCATGGTCTGAAGCTGTCCACCGGGTGCACTGGCTCTGGGGCTTCCTTGCAGGTGCATAGTCAGCTACTGCCGGTGCCCCGTCTCAGGCCATCCGTCAGGAGCTACAGAGCAATCTGCTGATGGCTGCTACTTGTGTTGGGGTTAGAAGTGCCCATGAGAGACCAAGCTGTGAAGCAAGGCAGGCTGCTGCTAGTGCTGGGCCAGGGCCTCATATTGAGAGGTATGGGACACACTGATGCCAGCTCTTGCTTATTTGAGAGATTTGAGCAAACTTTGAAGCCTGAGCTAGGACAAACCATTCATATGGAAAAACTGCTACAGACAGCTTGGGTGGGACTGTAAATTGGGTGGGGTGGGGCCTCAGGGAATCACCAGGGCAGAGGGAACAGTGTGAGCCAGGTGGATGGAGACTCAGATATGGCTCCTGCCAGTCACCTTTCCGACGAGGGAGATCTCAGCATAAGAACAATTATGCCTATGAACACTTCTGTCTGAGAGAAAGCTGCCTCTGAGCTCTTGCTCTGATGCCAGACAATCCAGTTTCTTCCTATATGTCCCTGGATCCCCCCAAGTCGTTACCCCAGTGCAAGAGCTCAGAGAGAGCAAGTCCAAGTAATTCTGTGCACTTGCCCTTTAAGAGGAACTGCCTGGGACTCCATTAGCCTCTGTTACTCAACTACAAACCGCACTGGTTTTTACAGCCTGAAGTTACATGAACTTCTCTTCCCAGCTCTGGAATCCTGAGCTGGGAGTCTGGTGTGGGGCTGGGACCCTTTACTCCCCATGGGAGGCCTCTGCAGCCAAGATATTCCTCCCAATTTAAAAAAATTC
The DNA here is from genome assembly GCF_014108235.1 of Myotis myotis. Taxonomy (NCBI): domain Eukaryota; kingdom Metazoa; phylum Chordata; class Mammalia; order Chiroptera; family Vespertilionidae; genus Myotis; species Myotis myotis. Next base: position 13,830,814 of record NW_023416314.1, on the reverse strand, counting down.
CACACGTGGGTGTCAGACCAGCCTCTTCCATGCCTGTGCCCCTCTTACTAGTCTCGATGTATTTTCTTCACTTCTCTAGTTGTAGGACTTCTATTCAACCAGCTAGCAGGTTGTTTTGAATGATGGTTGCCCTGTATTTTTGTTGTGATTTTGATGTGGTTGTGGGAGGAGAGGAGTACCTCATTTACCTACCTTGCCATCTTGGTTCTTAGATCCTGTAGTTTCTTCTTAGTTGATTCACAGTACTTAGGCTTCATGTGAATATTTCTAGTTATTAATTTGTAACAAAGCAATTGCAATTCCTTTTAAGGGCGCAATTAGAGAATGAAAAGAAGAAAAGAGAAATAGCAGAAAAGGAAAAGGAAAAAATAGAACGTGAAAAGGAAGAACTAATGGAACGTCTAAGGCAAATTGAAGAACAGACATTGAAAGCCCAGAAAGGTAAAAGTCGCTTTTTGACATTGGATTCAAAATTGTTGTTCTTTTGTTAGGTGTAGTATTACTTAAATAAGTATTTTCAAGTGTACTATTACTCTATATTGTAAATGACTATGCATATTAGTTTATTTCTCTTGTTCAGGGTTCCTTAAACAAGAACACTTTTCAATACTTCCTAGCATTTAAACAAAAGAATTTATGCAGTGCTTTATGGAAACTTAAATTCCTTAAGACACCTAAGTATTTTAAGGCATTTTTAAGCTATTCTGACTGTAAACTCTTTTGGAACTCAGTCTCTAAATTTGATTTCAGTATATTTAAAAAATACACAGCACAACAAAATTCTGCAGTTTAGACTCTGGCTAAGTAACTCAGTTGATTAGAGAGTTGTCCTGATATGTCAAGGTTGTGGGTTTGAGTCCCGGTTAGGGCACATACAAGAGTCAACCAATGAACGCATAAATAAGCAGAACAACAAATCAGTTGTCTTTCTAAATCAATAAGTAAACACTAAAAAAATACTACAGTGTATGGAAAGGTTAGATTGGATTTGGAGAGAGTGGTTTATATTAAATACCTCTAGGATTTACTACATTCAAAACAACAAATAGCGGGGAGGACAAAAGAAAAATGGTGTTGAGCAAAGTAAGAGGTTTTCCTGCTTACTAAGGAGTAGTATCTCGGGGCTAACATGAAATCTACGCTTTATAAAACTAGAATTAATACCTGCTTTCCTGACAACTCATAGAATCAGCCATTAGTTCTGTTTGAAATAGAATAAGGGTATTATTCTATTTAAGGTTTATTAAATAATAACCTTGAATAAATTTTATTTTCATTCCTTACACCAGCCTCCCATAGTGGGGAGTTCTCTTGAGCAGTCCGTTAGTAATTTGCAAATGGGGATCTAGAGAAGGAAGTCACAGAGATTGCTATAAATCCACAAACTGGTTGATCATTCCAATTTCTAAGGAGATTATAAACGATTTCTAAGGGTAAAAAACATGGCCTTTTTACTGGCTCATTAGAAGCCTCACTTCTTAGAGCTAAAGACCTAGGAACTATTTAGTTCAAACTCCAGAGGAAGCAGAGACTTGTTCACAGGCCACAGCCCAAGGACAGAACTTGTTTCCTGAATTCCAGCTCCATGTTGTTTCTGCCATATCAGATGCCTCTTTCATTAATTTAAAGTGGACATTTATGAAGTGAATTTTATTCTGCATTTTAGGAATACAAATAGTGTGCATGACAGTGAAGTCTGTGGTTGGCAGATATAAAAATATTAACACATAGAGGTATGAGTGCTAAGTGCCATGTGAATTGTATAAGCAATACTTTTTGAGGAAGAATGCTGTAAAAACCCTGGAATAGCCTATGTGGGTGTGGCTCAGTGAGCATCGACCTATGAACCAGGAGGTTACGGTTCAATTCCTGGTCAGCGCACATGCCTGGGTTTCGGGCTCAATTTCCAACGTGGGGTGTGCAGGAGGCAGCTGATCAGTGATTCTCTCTCATTGATGTTTCTATCTCTCCCTCTCCTTTCCTCTCTGAAATCAATAAAAATATTTTTTAAAAAACTACAAAAAATCCTGGAATATACCAAGTGTGTTTTTAAAAAAACATTTAAAGAAATTTATGATATTGGTCAGATTTTAAAGAAAAAATTGAATGATAGCACTTTTATTTATATAATACCTTCTCTGAGAGAATAGCTACTTACTAAATCCTTTAATCTCATTTATTTAGGATGTATAATAAACATAATAATTTTCACACAGAAAACTACTCAAACACTAAGGAATATAAGGAAAATAGAACTTAAGAATATAGAGCATCCCTATTAAGATAATTTTAAGTCAGTCATCTTAAGGCAAAGGGCATTCATTTTTTTTCCCCTAATAATGAAGATTTTCCAGGCTGTACTAAAATCTGTATGATTGTCTTGTAAATTATGCTAAAGTCTCATTCAAATGCAGTAATTCTGGCCATATCTAAGTCCTGATGTTTAGTAGATAAACCCATAAAAAAATATTTTTTAAAAATATATTTTATTGATTTTTTTAGAGAGGAAGGGGGAGGGATAGAGAGTTAGAAACTTTGATGAGAGAGAAACATCGATCAGCTGCCTCCTGCACACCCCCTACTGGGGATGTGCCTGCAACCAAGGTACATGCCCCTAACCGGAATCGAACCTGGGACCCTTTAGTCCCCAGGCCGACTCTCTATCCAGTGAGCCAAACCGGCTAGGGCCCATAAAAATATTTTTGAGAAGAAACTTGTCTATACTTTATTATTGTCATTTTATTTTTAAAAAATTTGTTATATTTTATGTATTTTTTGTTAGTCCTCACCCAAGGATATTTTGTTCATTGATTTTTAGAGAGAGTGGGTGAGAAGGAAGGGGAGGGAGAGAGAGAAGAGAGAAATATCTATGTAAGAGAGACACATTGCTTGGTTGCCTCCCACGTGTACCTAGACTGGGGATGGAACCCGAGACTGGGTATGTGCCCTGACTGAGAATCAAACCCAAGATCTTTGTGGATATAGGGCAATGCGCCAAATAACTGAGCCACAGGGTCCAGGCAGGTCTCATGGCGCAGTTTTCAGTTGCATTTTTTGTGTTTTTATTGTTGAGATGTAAGAATGTTTTATGTATGTGGATAAAAATCCTTTATCAGATATCAAATATATGATTTGCAAATATTTTCTCCCATTCAATGAATGTGTTATCTTTTTACTTTGTTGATAGTATTCTTTGAAGCTCAGTGGTTTTAAATTTGGTTGGAGTCCAGTTTATTTATTTTTTTGTCCTTGTTGCTTGTGATTTTGGTGTCATGCCTTGTCTGTTTTTGTACTATGGTGAATTCATGCACTCTTATGTTTGGCTTTTTTTTTTTTTTTTTTTTGCTTAAACTTGTTTATGTAGCTGTACTTTGCTCTTTTACACTGTTGTGAAATATCCTATTGCACATTCTACTGGTGATGGACCTTTGGGATATTTTCTGTTTGGGCTTATTATAAAACTAGAGGCCCGGTGCACGGATTCGTGCACATTGTCGAGAGCTTTATTTGTATCGCACATGCGTGAGTCAGCGTTTATTTTTAAATTGCCAGTGCACATCATATGTACTGGCTGGTCAGATGGACGGACAGTCAGTCACTTAGCCTTTTATAGATAGATAGATAGATAGATGATAGATAGATAGATAGATAGATAGATAGATAGATAGATAGATAAGGCTGCCATGAGCGCATAACACATATGTATTAATTTTGGGGGAGGTATACCCTAGGAGTGGAGTTGCTAGATAACAGCTCTACTCAGCTATAGAAGACACTGCCACCATTTTTCCAGTGTTGTATCAGTTTTCTTTCCTACCAATAGTGAATGAAAGTTCATTTGCACTGTATCTTCACCATTACTTCCACTACTTGTTATTGTCAGGGTTTTTGTTTTGTTTTGTTTGCTTAGTCATTCTAGTGAATACAGTACATTTTCTTGATTATTTTGAGCACTTTTGCAAATGCTTGTAACTATCTGTGATGTGCCCTTTCACATCTTTGTCCATTAAAAAAATTTTGATTTTTCTTCTTTTTCAGATTGATGTAGGAGTTCTTTACATGTAGTGTAAAACATATTCTTTGTGTGGTTTACATTTTTACTTTCTTAAGGGTGTCTTTTCATGAAGACTGTTTAATTTTAAGTTCCATTTACCAAACTCTTTATAGTTATATGTTATTCTGTACTACCTTCTAAATGCTTTGTTTTGCCTTTCACATTTAGGTCCACAATCTATATGTAACTGATTTTTGTAAGGGTTAGGGTTTTCCCAGGCATAGTTCCAGTTCACCCAGACTCACTTTTTGCAAAGACTGTTCTTTCCCTAATGCACTACAGTATCGCCTTTGTCATAAATTCAAAAGAATGTATGTGTGTGGGTCTGTTTCTAGACTCAGTTCTGTTCCACTTACTTATATGTCTACCCTATTGCCAGTACCACACTGTTCAATTACCAGTTGTATTTACAAAGATTTTCATCTGACATCTTGTAAAGGAATAATAGGTGTCTAACAAAACACATGCAATAAATGTACAGTGATTGTCAAAGACTAGACAACTCTTGGGCTTACATATTACTTAGATTTTACATTACCTTTTATGGCATTAACTAGGGGCCCTGTGCATGAAATTCGTGCACTGCGGGGGGGCGGGGTCTATCAGCCCAGCCTGCCCCCTCTCACATACTGGGAGCCCTCAGGGGATGTCCTACTGATGGCTTAGGCCTGCTCCCTGCTCCTTTGGGGAGCAGGCCTAAGCCGCAGTCTGGCCTCCCTTTGTGGGAGGCGACCTGGCTGATCAGGGGAAGGCACCAGCCCCATCACCCTGCTGCTGCAGCCACTGCCAGTCACCGCAGCCACCAAGGTGTTTTCATCAACACGGGCTCCAGTCCCTTCACCACGAAAAAATGACAACTTCCTTTAGGCATTTTTAAGATGTGTCTTTCATAGGATATGACATTTATTTCTTTCTTTATTTTTTTTTATCCTCACCTGAGGATATGTTTCCATTGATTTTTAGAGAATGTGGAAGAGAAAAGGAAAGACAGAGAGAAACATCAAAGTGAGAGGAACACTTTGATTGGTTGCCTCTTGCATGAGCCCTGACCTGGGCCCCGGCCAGGGTGGATCCTGCAACCTAGGTACATGCCCTTGGTCAGAATTGAACCCAGACCCTGCGGTCGGCAGGCTGAGGCATTATCCACTGAGTCAAACCGGCTAGGGCAGGATATGACATTTCTTAGCCCTCCAGCAGAGGACCTTCTTTTTTTCTCCAGGAGTGAGGTGGAAAAACCCTAGATCACCTTTTGGATTCTTATTACCCAAGTTACTAAGAATATTACCAGTGGCATACTGGGAGCTTAGCCAATGAGTGGTCAGAAAGGTGTTTTCTCTGTAGTTCACACCGATTGCCGGCTCTGCCCCTGCCCAGGCCTAAAGCCTCTCTGACCCCCCCCCCCCCCCCCAAACACTCCGATCGCTGGCTCTGCCCCTGCCCAGGCCGAGAGCCTCGGGGCCTGGGCAGGGGCCCCCCAGCTCCCTCCGATTGCCAGCTTTGCCCCTGCCCAGACCTAAAGCCTCGGGGCCTGGGCAGGGGCCCCCCAGCTCCGTCTGATCGCTGGCCTTGTCACTGCCCAGACCTAAAGCCTCAGGGCCTGGGCAGGGGCCCCCCAGCTCCCTCTGATCGCTGGCCTTGTCACTGCCCCCTCGGCTCTGATCACAGGCCTGGCCCTGCCCAGGAGCCCCCTGGCTCATGCCCTTCCTAGGCTGCTCAGGGCCTACCTCAGAGTGACCTGGGTGCTGATGATGTTCCAGGGACCCAGGCTGCTGGGCACCTACGTATGCAAATTAACTGCCATCCCCTTTTTTTGGGTTAATTTGCATAGTCACTCTGATTGGCTGGTGGGTGTAGCGTAGTGACATCAGTTTGCATGTTTGTCTATTATTAGGTAAGATTATTGTTGCACATTGCACACGTTTATAAATTATAATCCTAAAGTTGAGAAAAGGAAAATAATTGCTTGACAAGTGTTTTATAGGGAGTCATTGAGTTTATGAGAGGACAAGTTAAACCTCCAGAAGAGTTTAATGTCTGCCAAGACTGGGCTCCTTGGTGGAAGTCAGCAGTTCAGACCTTCTGCTTATGTTGCAGCATGTTCCCTCTCCTCCTGTTGTATTGCTAGGTGATGTATTTCCTGGGCCATTCCTCGTTGGGAGTTTTCTCTCTGTTTACTGTGTTAGCTATCCTTCCCCTCTCATCTTCCATAGCCCCCCATTCTATTTATTCGTAATCCTTTTCTGAATAGAGAGCTTCTGAAGAGGAAGTTCTGGAGGTGGGGAGTCCAAGAGGAAGATCAGTTGTTCGGATGCCTTTGCTGCAAACTTCTGGGAGCTGAAGATATCATCACAGTTTCTGAATGCAGCTTTTTTGGGGGGATTTCCCACCTCTCAAGTCTGGCTTTTAAGGATGTTCTTTCCTTATCCTTTCCTCCTTGGCCACAGGAGGAGCTTCCCATGCTCTTTATTTTACACTTGCAGTTTTGCTGATTATTTGGTGGTTATAAATATTTTATCTTTTTTGGGGGGTGGAGTTTCAGTGCATGATTCTAGTGGCTCAGTGTTTCACTAAAATACATTTGGTAGTGTATCTGGGTCTGTGTCAAAGAACTCATGAATTTTTAGTAGATGTTTCTCTGTGGATGGGCTTTGGATTATGAACCTAAATGTTAGAGGTAAAATGAAGTTTCTAGAAGATAGGGAAGGAGAATATGTTCAAACCATAAGGTAAAGATTGGTACATTGAGCTTTATTGTTATAAAGGGCGCTCTGGCCCTTGGCATCTTTTAAGGGGGTTTGTAAGATGTGTGAAGATCATTTCCTACATTATTGTAAGTGTTCCTCTGGACTTGGATCCTTTCTTCACGCTTTGCTCGTTTCCCGGCTCTCCTAGATAGTCATCAGAATTATTATAACGTCCGTATTTGCTAACTCCATTACAGTCTATACATATAAAAGCCTAAGTGACTGTTCGCTTGTTCTACCGGTAGCTATGATGTGCACTGACCACCAGGGGGTTCTGCTCCACCTCTATCTCTATTCCACTCTACTAGGAAGAGACCACCAGGGGGTAGACACTCAACGTACAGGCATGGAAACATGGAACAGACTCATGAATCTCAGGGAAGTGGGGAGGGAGAAGGGGATTCGTGCACCGGTGGGGTCTCTTGGCCTGGCCTGCGGGGATCAGGCTGAATCCGTGCACCCAGTCTCTGACATTCCCCGAGGGGTCCCGGATTGCGAGAGGGCACAGGCCAGGCGAAGGGACCCACCAGTGCACGAATCCGTGCACCGGGCCTCTAGTCCATTATAATACTGGATAATCTATGGGCCTAGTCTATAGTCTGTTTTTTTGGTCCCATGTCCTGGTATGCTTGGTAATTTTGGTTGAATGCCTGCCATTGTGTATGAGACTGGGTGATGATATTTTCCTTTAGAGAGACTTTAATTTTCCTTTGCCTGGCAGAATATGTGCAGGTTATCTTGATGGAGTTGAACTGGGTCTCAGGCTTTGTTCGGTTGGTCTCTCTGGTCTGTAGTCCTTTGGGTGCCATCTGAAAGACTGCATATTTGTGAGGGTCTTTGTATCTGAACTCCAACCTTGGATTCTGCAGCTGCAAGAGAGTGATGATCTCTTTGCTCAGCTGTTTAGCCTTACAGCTGCCTTTTCCTTGTTTAGCAGTGTCTTAGCCATATGTGTATATTTTAGGAGTTGAAGGGAACAAACATCTTGAAGGGAAGTAGCAAACAGATTTGGGGACTTTTCTATTCACTCCTCTTCAGGATCTTGGCATCTCAAGCTTGGCTGCCTTGGCAGCCCCAAAGTCTAAAGAAAATCTGTCTTCTCCGCCTGGTAGATCCCTGCTGGCCTCCTCTGGGTTCTGCTCCACCTCTGTCTCTATTCCACTCTGCTAGGAAGAGGGCAGAGGGAGGGTGATGGAAGGAGACTTGACACTCTATACAGTATATAGACAATGTAGTACAGAATTGTACACTTGACACCTATGTGGTTTTATTATGTATTAATTTGTATTATGTATTAATTAGTGCCGCCCCAATAAATTAAAAATTACAAGAAAAGCTTTGGAAAGATTATTATTATTTGGGTTGATTCTCACCTGAAGATATTTTTCCATTGATTTTTTTAGAGAGAGTGGAAGGGAGAGGGAGAGACAGAAAGAAACATTGATGTGAGAGAGAGACATCAATTGGTTGCCTCCTGCATGCACCCCGACCAGGGTTGGGTAACCTGCAACAGAGGTACATGCCCTTGACCTGGGACCCTTCAGTCCACAGGCCAATGCTCTATCCACTGAGCAAAACCAGCTAGGGCTGGAAAGACTATTTTTTAAAAAACAGTTGTGCGGATTTTCATTTCTTTGTTAAAATTTTTAAATTGTAACAGATTTTTAAAAAATTACTAGGCTTCTTGGTAAGTTAAAAATGAAGTATATGTTCGTTTGCAGATGTGCTAATTTTTAAAAAAACTATACAGATTAGATTCCTTGCTACTATTTTGGCTTTTGATAATGAGCATAGTTGGAATTAACTGTTGTTGGGGGTGGCGCTTGCATATATTTACAGAACTAGAAGAACAGACTCGAAAAGCTCTGGAATTAGAACAGGAACGAAAACGAGCAAAAGAAGAGGCAGAAAGGCTGGAAAAGGAGCGTCGAGCTGCCGAAGAGGCCAAGTCAGCTATAGCTAAACAAGCTGCGGACCAGATGAAGAATCAAGAGCAGCTGGTAAGGAGCCTCAGCTCCGTCTTAGAGAAAAAGAACAGTATAGACAAAAGCGGGGCGTGAACCTTGTAAAACTAAGTATGTTATCATGGCTTCTGGAAAGCACACTAAAGATACAAGTAACTTAATAACAAAGTATGGAAATAAACCTACAAATGAAACAGAATAAAATACAGATGAAGCCTATTGCTAACAAAAGATTCTGATTCACCTTAAACTTCACACAAGCCACTGGCATGTTTTGCTTTAGATAAATTGACAATGCAGTGTCGCTCCTATAAGATAACTGTAGGTCATAATTGATTAGGTTTTGTTTAGTGGACTTGCAAATCATAAGGAATAGGCATGACACTTAGAAGATCCTGGATTTGAATAAAAACAATTTTTTCTTTTGTAGGCTTTAGCAAATACTTTATTGATAAAAGTTAACAAATAGCTCCTATGTTGCACCTTTTGAATTCCTGGTACTGAAACATGAATGAGTTCTTGTCTGTAAAAATTCTTTCACTTTTTCTCCTTATTAGATCTGTGAATAAGATATTTATCATCCTAAAGAAGTATTACCTTTTTAAAAATGGTAGACTAAGAAAACATAAAACAGCCCAATCATGTTCATATAAGCTTTGTTGATGTAATATAAATTATTGAAAATATATTGTTTTTTAGTTTGGGTAATTATATTGTTTATTTTAGGCAGCAGAACTTGCTGAATTCACTGCCAGGATTACACTTCTAGAAGTAGCCAAGAAGAAAAAGGAAGAGGAAGCTAATGAGTGGCAACAAAAAGTAATCATTTATTTGTTCATTACTATCATTTATTGAATACATATTTTGTCCCTAGCAGTCTACTGATTTTATAGAGATGAATAATAGGATCTGTTACAATTTAGGGGGGAAAGATACTTGTGTGAATTGTAGTAAATATTAATCTATTGTTGTAAGCTAAGAACTTTCGAAACACAGGAGAGGTGAATGCGGCAGGTGTTGGGAAACATAAGTTTAAGCTGGGTCTGGAATAATAAACTCAATGGAATGGTTAGAGCACTGAAGAGGAAGTCATTCCAGACAGAGGGGAATGAATGAGTGTAAGAAGCATGAAAGTACACGACAGATTTGAGGATAGCCAGTGAACAAGCAACTCAGAAAATTTGGGAGAGGTAGAAGTTGTGAAAGGCTTTATATAAATGCCCTGCTAAGGCAAGATGGTGGGGAATACCTGTAGACGTTGGGTTCCGTAGATTTTAAAATAGGATTGTAACATGATCAGGTGTAGTTTTATAAAATTAAGTTGGCAGTCAGTGTGAAGGATGGATTGGGATAGTGAGTAGGATTACTATAGAACTAAAGACCCAAACTAAGGATGTGACCATGAGAACAGGAATAAAGAGGAACAGGAATTTTGAGACGTTGTGTGGTGGATTCAAAAGGGCATGGCAACCAGATGATTGGTTATAAAGTGGAATTAGAGGGATGCAGTGAAGATGATACTGAGATTTTTTTTTTGTTTTGAAAAAAAAAAAAAATTTGTTTGAAGCCACTATTGCCTGTAATTGCACAAAAGTGAAAACTAAATATAAGACAATGAGAGCTTAATTCAAACTTTAGATAACATTAATTCTTAAGTGTATGCTTATATGACTTTTCTACAATAAAATGAGTATGGTTTTCTTCATTCTTATATTTTCTTTGTAGCAGTTTAAATTTCATAGGAAAGTTTTTTATATATTAAAAATTATGTATGTATAATTATACAAAAGGAATAAAACTCTCTTAAGCTACCTGTTACACTTTTTTATTAGAATTTGATAGAAACACATAAACTTAAAAAATAACATCCTGGGTCAAATCCTGTGAATTTTGGAGATGAGAAAATTCACACAAGGAGTCACATTTGCACACACTATCATCACTTTGTGACGCCTCAGTGCATGTCCCTTCAGGGTCTCCTTCTGTTTGCATAGGTGTGTCACACGTGTATGGTCAGAGTGAGATCATCCTATATAGACTACTTCATTTCAGTCAGTTTTCATCTCATCTTAGACCAGTGGTTCTCAACCTTCCTAATGCCGCTACCCTTTAATACAGTTCCTCATGTTGTGGTGACCCCCAATTTCATTGTTACAAATTGAACATAATTAAAGCATAGTGATTCATCACAAAAACAATATGTAATTATATATGTTTTCTGATGGTCTTAGGCGACTCCTGTGAAAGGGCCGTTCGACCCCCAAAGGGGTCGCGACCCACAGGTTGAGAACCGCTGTCTTAGACTATTCAAAAAATTTTTTTAATTTAGATGTAATTTACATTATATTAGTTTTAGATATACAACATAAAATTCATATTTGTATACATTGTGAAATGATCACCACAATAAGCCACCATACATAGCTACAAATTTTTTCCTTTGTAATAAAAACTTTAAGTTAACTCTCTTAGCGACTTTCAGATATGCAGTACAGTATTACTAACTACAGTTGTCATGCTGTACATTACATCCCGTGACTTATTTTAAAGCTGGGAGTTTGTACTCTTTGTCGTATTTTGCCCAACCCTGCCTCTGGTAACTGCTAGTCTGTTCTCTGTATTCATAAGCTCAGTGTTTTGTCTTGTTTTCTTGTTTACCTATTTATTTTTTCTTTATGTTATTATGTTCCATCACCATCTATCTCCCCCTGAATCTTCCACAAATATGTGAGATCATACTAGTATGATATTTGTCTTTCTCTGACTTATTTCACTTGGCATCATGCCCTCAAGGTCCATCCATCATGTTACAAGTGGCAAGATTTCCTTCTTTTTTATGACTGAAGAATATTCCATTCTGTGTGTGTATGTGTAGGTGTGTATATATATATATATTAGTTTTATATATATTAGTACACACACACACACACACACCACATCATTTATTCATCAATGGACACTCAAGTTGCTTTCTTATCTTGGCTACTGTTAATAATGCTGCAGTGCATATGAGGATGCATATCTCTTTTCAGATTAATGTTTTTGTTTCCTTTGGAGAAATACCCAGAAGTAGAATTGCTGGGTCATATGGTCATTTTATTTTTAATTTTTTGAACAATCTCCATACTGTTTTCCATAGTGGCGGCACCAATTTACAAGTCCCATCAACAGTACATATACAAGGGTACTTTTCCCCCCACATCTTCGCCAACACTTATTATTTTTTATAATAGCCAGTCTAATTGGTGTGAGGTACTGTCTCACTGTGGTTCCATGTTCATCTTCTTTCTGATTAGTGATGTTGAGCACCTCTTCATGTACCTATTAGTCATCTCTCTGTCTTTGGAAAAATGTCTTTTCAATTCTCTGCCCATTTTTTAATTGAATTGTTTGCTCTTTTAAACTGTTGAGTTGCATGAATTTTTAATATATGTTGGGAATTAACCCCTTATCAGTTACATAATTTTTAAATACTATCTCCCATTTGGTAGATTGTCCTATTGTTTTGTTGATGGTTTCCTCTGTTGTGTAGAAGCTTTTTAGTTTGATAGAGTTTCACTTGTTTATTTTTATTTTTCTTGTCTTTTCTTTTGGTATCAAATCCAAAAAAATCATCACCAAAACCAATGTCAAGGAAACTTGTTGCCTGTGATTTCTTCTAGGAGTTTTATGTCTTCAATTTAAATCTTTGAGTTGACTTTTGTGTATGGTGTAACATAGTGGTCCAGTTTCCTTCTTTTGCATGTGGCTGTCCAGTTTTTCCAACACCATTTATTGAAGAATTGTCCTTTTTAGAAATACCTATATTTTTATTGATTTCAGGGAGGAAGAGAGCGCGAGAGAGAGAGAAACATCAATGATAAGAGAAAACCATCGATTGGCTGCCTCCTACACAGACCCCACTGGGAATAAACCTGCAACCTGAGCATGTGCCCTGACTGGGAACTGAACCCTGAGCTCCTGGTTCATAGGTTGACACTCAGCCACTGAGCCACACTGGCCTGACTTGTCCTTTCTTCATTGCATATTCTTGTCTGCTTTATCACCAATTAATTGAACACATACGTGTGGATTTATTTCTGGGCAGGCTATATTCAAAATTGACCCAAAAGGTATTTTATAGTTAATTTACCATTGCCCAAAGTAGGACTTTGCATTGCATCTGTTTGCTCTGAGTCTATTTTTAAGTAGGACAGTTCTTTTTATATCGAATTGTTGTAAGCACTCAGATTTTCCCTCCTTTTGTATTTAACCAGTTGCTTTTTCATGGTGTCATTCAGTTTGTCCTTTTATCATCAATATTTCCTGTAAAGTGGAAGGTAGACCTAAAAGCTTAAAGGACTCAAGTTAAAAGTTTTTGGCTATAATGTCTCATAGGTGAGATTTCCATATAATTTATCATCCAAATTAGAATATTTTTGAAAGTGAAAGGCAGGGGGTGTTACTAATAATTACTCCAGGCCCTAACCAGTTTGGCTCAGTGGATAGATAGAGTGTTGGCCTTTGGACTGAGGGGTCCCGGGTTTGATTCTGGTCAAGGGCCTTGGTTGTACTTTGGTTGTAGGCACATCCCCAGTGGGAGGTGTGCAGGAGGCAGCTGATCGATGTTTCTCTCTCATCGATGTTTCTAACTCTCTATCCCTCTCCCTTCCTCTCTGTAAAAAATCAATAAAATATATTTTAAAAAATAATAATAATTACTCCAGGACAGTAGTGTAAAGCAGAACTTTTCAAGCAGACCAGCACATTATGATCACTCAGGTAATTGGTAATAGTGGATACTTCTGATGCAGCATATCAGATGACAATATCTAGTTAAGTCACCATTAAGAATTTTAATTGATTTGGATTAGAGTAATAGCAGTTTGATTCCTTCATTGGTTACAATTTCCCCCTTGTGGCTAAAAAAAAAAAAAATGTAATCTATTCCCTAACCACTTAATCTTTGGCATTATACTAATGTCCATTTTTCATCAACCATTTATAAAACAATTTTAGCAGCAATAATCCTTGCCAGAACCAATAATTTTATTAGGGTTTCCGAAGTAATGTTTTTAAAAAAATTCTGTCATTCCCACCTGATGGCATTCTTCACCAGAAATAGAATTTTCATCAATAGGGCCTATTTTCATTATCTGAAAAATCGTTTCTATTAGGAAGATGTACTTGATTTTTTTTAAGTTACTGATTTTTAAAATTGCCTATATACTTGTTTTTATTTTTATTCAGGCATATGCAGCACAGGAAGACTTGGAAAAGACCAAAGAAGAGTTAAAAAGTGTGATGTCTGGCCCCCCTCCACCTCCACCTCCACCAGTCATTCCTCCAACAGAAAATGAACATGATGAACATGATGAGAATAATGCTGAAGCTAGTGCTGAATTATCAAGTGATGGGGTAATGAACCATAGAAGTGAGGAGGAACGTGTAACAGAAACACAGAAAAATGAGCGTGTTAAGAAGCAACTGCAGGTATTTAAAATTTGCAGTTTTACGCATATTTAAAATATAGTCTTCATTTTCCTCATTTATCAAGACAAACTTATTAAAAAGGAATATTTGATTTTTGGAAGCTTTAACACTAGCTGGCCTTGTGATTGGTTTGTGGGTGCTTGGCCTACAGGCACATCAGTCATTTCTTTGGTTATATGACTCCATTAGCAAATGTTTGTTACCTTGTGTGATCAGCCTTTAGCTAATAAGTTATTCTTTTTTCTTTTTTTTAAATATATATTTATATATATATATATATATTTTTTTTAAAAATATATTTTATTTTTTACAGAGAGGAAGGGAGAGAGATAGAGAGTTAGAAACATCGATGAGAGAGAAACATCGATCAGCTGCCTCCTGCACGCCCCCCATGGGGGATGTGCCCGCAACCCAGGTACATGCCCTTGACCGGAATCGAACCTGGGACCCTTCAGTCCGCAGGCCGACGCTCTATCCACTGAGCCAAACCGATTTCGGCTTAAATATATTTTTTATTGATTTCAGAGAGGAAGGAAGAGGGGGAGAGAGAGAGAGAGAGAGAGAGAGAGAGAGAGAGAAACATCAGTGATGAGAGAGAAGCATTGATCGGCTGCCTCCTGCATGCCCACACGGGATCAAGCCCGTAAACCAGGCATGTTCCCTGACCGGGAATCGTGACTTTCTGGTTCATAGGTTGATGCTCATCCACTGAGCCGTGCCAGCCAGGCAGCTATTCTTTAACTAGAGGCCTGGTGCACAAAATTTGTGCACGTTGAGGTGGGGGGGTGTCCCTCAGCCCGGCCTGCACCCTCTCCAATCTGGGACCACTGGCTCCTAAGCGCTTGCCTGCCTGCCTGATCGCCCCTAACCGCCTCTGCCTGCCTGCCTGATCACCCCTAACCACCTCTGCCTTGACCCCTGCCACCAGAAGAATATCCAGTCTATCTGGTCTAATTAGCATATTACCCTTTTATTAGTATAGAAGATTATAGGTTTACCCATGTTTAAAGATAAAAAAAAAATATTTAATGCTGTGTTTAAAAAACAAATGAATTTACTTTTTAAACAAAGTATATATTAAAAATCAGTAATGTAATAGATTACCTGTATGGCATTACATAATCAGAATTATTTACTTATTGATCTAATTATAATTAGATCAAAATAGGATTTTTAATATTTCTAGACTTTTTTGTCATTAAGTTCTCTAATTTTTTAATTGGTGACATCTTCAGATATTAAAAGAATAGGGTGATTATTATAATAAATATATTAAAATTTTTGGAGAAAGCTCTCATGGTATAGATCGGTGATGGCAAACCTATGACACGCGTGTCAGGTGACACGCGAACTCGTTTTTTTGGTTGATTTTTCTTTGTTAAATGGCATTTAAATATATAAAATAAATATCAAAAATATAAGTCTTTGTTTTACTATGGTTGCAAATATCAAAAAATTTCTATATGTGACACGGCACCAGAGTTAAGTTAGGGTTTTTCAAAATGCTGACACGCCGAGCTCAAAAGGTTCACCACCACTGGTATAGATTTTAGATCTTACAGTAACATTATTTTGTAATGGCTACATTAAATCTTTTGGTAGTCATTTCAAGTATTGTGGGAACGTTAAGGAAATTTAGGTTAATACACAAAATCATAATGGTTGATGGGTATAGAAATGAAAGACCATGTGTATCCTTCCCTAACCACGGTCCCCATGATTACTAAAAGTAAAACAAACTTACAGACTTTAAAGATTTCACAATTGAATGCTAAATGTACTAAAAAGCAGGTTTCTTATATGTATATTTTTGTCTTTAAGCCTTTTTCTTGTTTTTAAAGTCTAAAAAAAATAATCTTCATACTTTTTAATTTTTTAAACATAGGCATTAAGTTCAGAATTAGCCCAAGCCAGAGATGAAACTAAGAAAACACAGAATGATGTTCTTCATGCTGAGAATGTTAAAGCAGGCCGTGATAAGTACAAGACTCTGCGACAGATTCGACAAGGCAATACAAAGCAACGTATTGATGAGTTTGAAGCAATGTGAGAGCTGTTATTTTGCATACATGTTCTTCATAAGCTGAACCACCAACAGAGAAAAGCAGGCCTTTGCAGATGTGATGGAATGCATCCCACCTTGCCAAAGCACTTATACCAGTTTGACTGTGGTGGCTAAAAGACACATTTGAGGGGAGCTCTTCAGCTTTAAGGCAGTGTGACATCATGCTTGGTTTTCTTTTTCTTTTGAGCCAGGGACTGGAGAACGGTGTTCATCATCTCCTTTCATATTTTGCATTTTCCATTTTTTTTTTCTGTTGAAAATTAACACTAATTATCATGTCTGACAAATGTGTAGGTGTGATTTAAGCACTTTGTACATTTCAAAGGCCAATGGTGATTTATTTAATGATTGGGTTTTTCCCTTGCCCCTTTCAAATTTTACCTGCATGTAGTTCCCCATTCTTTTTCATTATGTTTTCTCAGTGTGCCCTTCTCATATCTTGCCATGCCCGTAGCCATAATTCTGCCACCATACAGATCACTGGCAGTGTTTAAAATGAGGGTAGGTCACAGGTACACAGTTTTTGATCATGTGTAGAAGATGGCTGTGAATTATGAAAGGATAAGAAAGTTGAACTGTAGTGTGCACCTGGTGGTTAATTTTTTAAAACCCCAATTTTATTATGTGATTGGGTATTTGATACTTAGAGTCATTTTTGACAGCTGAATTGATCGGTGTTTCATCTTCTGTCATCCTTTGGTTTTCTTTGCCTACCAATTCACAAAGGTATAGATAGCAAGGTAATAGTGCCCTAGGAGAGTGTATTGGTGAAATATTCCCTGCAAATAAATCAGTTGTCTGATTTAAAAAGTTTTGCTCTCTCATAGATTAGTTTAGGCAAACAGACATTTACTAAAAGAAAATACGCATTTGTTGGTCATTGATTATAATCATTAAAAACCTTGGGCCTTCCTGAAAGGGCAGCATATGCAAACATCAGTCCCCTGAGGCGACAGTGACACTACCTCACTACTGTACCCACAATGACTGGTTGTTCAAGCTTATGTTTTATAAGCATAGAATACTTCCAATCATGAACAACTATGTTTCAGATTTCTTTTTCCTTCAGAATATCTAGAGTGCTAAATTTTTAGCTGCCTTTTTGTTGAGCTGAATTGTGGGACTCTGAATTGTATTAAAATTGTAAGCTCTCACTGGTATACAATCTTCCTGGAGAGGTGTTGTATGTCTGAAAAATGTGTGTGTGTGTGTGTGTGTGTGTGTGTGTGTGTATGTAAGAGAGATGTTGCCTTGTACCATCTGAAGAGTGTCTGTACCTTCATTTCTTGATATAATTGTTACATGATCATTTTAGCATATTTGGTTTCTAAATCATTATGCTTTTTTTTTCAGTTTCTAATTAAGAGTACTTAAATTTGGTTTGTTAATCCTGTTTTAGAAATTATAATTTTAGGCAATACTGAGTTCAATTATGTCTTAAGAAGAAATCTTTCCAGTTTGAAAGATGTTCTAATATTCACATGTTCTAACATTTTCTTTATTGTGTAAACATCTGGATTTGGAAATAAGGAAAGCCTTTTTTTCTCTGTGTGGTTCAGCTACTTTTTTTTGGTATTATGCATTCAAATTGACATTTATCTATTAGAATTTGCCATTTTATTAAGACATTTTCATGCACAGTAGATTCAAGTTGTGTCTGAAAATATCTCTTGTGCTTTTTTGATTTTGCTGACTTTAAAAGGATTAATCTGGGCAGACATTATGAAAAGGAAAGGTTGCATTTAATATATTTTTTGGACTTTGTAGGACAAAATATAACTGGTTAACGTTGAAGTGACTATTGTACAGTGGTTGTGCACATGCTTCAAAACGCTGTGGAGGAAAGGGTTTCTACTTTCAGCACATAGAGGTGAACCTTCTGGCCATGCTTCTCCACAACATTAAAGCAACTGCCATGACAGGGGAAAACGTGAATTTTTATTAATTTTTTCCTTTTTGAATATTGTGCACTACCATTGCTACATGAGTTTGATATCAGTGTTGAAAAATTACCAGTTATATTGGCTGTTTATAATCTATTTGTAGATTAGGATTAAAATGGAGTTAATCCATTTTTAAAGCTGTGTGAATTTTTCTAAACAGGAAAAACTATTTGCGATATGGATTTTCATAGTGATTAACCAATTATAACTTTTATTATTAGCAATTGAGAGCACATGTTCATATAGCAATGTAAAAATATATTAATGAGTATTCGGTAAATTCCAGCAGGCTTTTACCAATAGCATAATTTTGTGTTGTACAATTAAGTTACAGTTACATCTATAATTTTGGATAACATTCATTGGTTAACAATAAAGTGACAAAAGCTCATGCCGTTAAGGTCCACTGTTGTTATTTAACATGGATTTTTTTTGGTATATTTCCTGAAAATTATAATCTCACCTTAAAAATGAAAAGTGGTTAGGAAAAATGTCAAAATCCTCATGGAGTTACTCTTTCCCCTAAATTATACCTATTCTAATATGGAAATAATAGTGCTTATTAATTCTGTGGAAAAATTAAATTGATAAATAATTTGATAACACAAATTAGGATTTTTAGTCATTGCTTTTATTGTATAGTGTTTAGTTTCCTTCTTCCTAAGGAAGATATAGTTTCATTGTCATTAATTGATCTCACTTAAAATGCTAATACTCTGTAAAGAACTGAACACAAAGTACATCTATTTAAATACATACTCTTATTTTGTCGTATTACAGAGCAGTTACCATAAATCTAGAAGTTAACTTTTTTTAAAAGCTTCTTACTAATTCTTAACGTAAAGATTATTTTTAAATAAATAAGAGCTAAATATAAAAATAGGAAAAGCCAAATGTCTTCTCAGTTTATAGTAATATTTAAAAAAAGTATTTTTATTGATTTCAGAGAGGAAGGGAGGAGAGAGAGAGAGAAACATCAGTGATGAGAGAGAGTCATTGATCAGCTGCCTTCTGCACATCCCACACTGGGGATCAAGACCGCAACCCAGGCATGTGCCCTGACCGGGAATCGAACTGTGACCTCCTCATTCACAGGTTAATGCTCAACCACTGAGCATGCAGGCCAGGCTATAGTAATATTTAACTTACTTTTTTATTGCTATTCTCAAAGGCAGGTAGTGATTTCTTCTGATCTTGTCAGAAGGGGGAATTTTACAAGATTTTGCTTTGTATCTAATCAGAATTTTTCTTATTTAGAATTTTCACTTACAAAGTATCTTCGAATGAATTGGAACTCTCCCAATTATTATTAGAAAAGAGTTTCAATATGAGTATTCTGATTAAAAATAAAATATGCTTACCACTTTCTCAGTTTTGATTATCGTGATCTTGTTAGAAATGAAGATAAAAACATTTTAGATTCAAAAGCCTCCCATTCTTTGTATGTATGATAAAAACAATTAGTTTATTTTCGGGGGGGGGGAGCTTAAAAAAATATATTTTACCGATTTTTTACAGAGAGGAAGGGAGAGGGATAGCGAGTTAGAAACATCCATGAGAGAGAAACATCGATCAGCTGCCTCCTGCACACCCCCTACTGGGGATGTGCCTGCAACCAAGGTACATGCCCCTGACCAGAATCAAACCTGAGACCCCCTAGTCTGCAGACCAATGCTCTATCCACTGAGCCAAACTGGGTAGGGCCAATTAGTTTTTATTAAAAATCTAAAGCTTAAAGTTGCAGTATAACGAATTACCACCTTTAGCATTAATTTTCTGAACTGATTGATATCTTTAATAAGGATAAGAGAAAACACTTAAATATGGAGCTACACTAGTAGACAAGTTCCTTACGTTCTAAGTGAATAGATCTTTAGCATTTTCTTATTCTGCACTTTTTTTTAACTAGAAGATTATGCAGTTTATCATGTAGAATGACAGTATTCTAGTACATTTCAAAAGCTCAGTGGATTCTGCAGATGTTTTGATAACTTCATAAAATGTCAAGGCACTCTGACTCCTCCCATTCTACACTGGTAACCAGGAAAAATTGGCTCAAAGCGTTTCCTTTATCAAAGCTTATCACTTTCCCATCCTTGACTTTTTCACTTAAATAAACTCTCATTTTTTCCTAGTGGACCTACTTCTTAATATGTCCATCTCTCAAGATTTTAAGAGCTGCCATTTTCCCTCTGGAAATAATAACTTCTTGCTTGGTTGCCCCAATATTTTGATCTCTCTTAAACTCTGTGATAGGAGACTTTTCTGATTTCAGGTTACATACACTGCTGTAGGAGTTAAAGTATCCATCACTATTTTCCACAGAATTTTAAGGTCAAAGATCATGACTGAGATAATTACCCTGTGGCACACCTTTTAAATTCAGGTTTATGTTTGGCTCTGGACTTGCCTAGCTGCTACATGGCTCCAGGTTTTTATTTAATGATCGTCATGTAGCCAATATGCTTTCATTAAGTACCAGCTCTGTTCTGGGCTATAGAAGCCAGATTAAAATGGCTACGACCCTTTGTTATGGCCCAGCTCAAAATGTGGAACTTCAAATTTTAACTTACCTTAGCTCCTAGACCATTTGCCTTAATCTGTTACAAATACTAGATTGTTTTTAAAATAGCAGTACCATTTTGTTGATTCATATTATTTGTATGCCCAGATTCCTCCGCGCTTGTATCTAGTCAGTTGCTTCCATCATGTAATTTATTATTTGTATGTTACGTTTATTTAATGTTCATGTAAAATTTAGATGTACTTTGATATTTATGCATGTCATTTAGTTTGCTCTTAAAAATAGTGATACTGGTTTTAGTTTATTTTTACTTAGTCAATATAAGCCAACAGTCTATCTTCCAAGTGGTAATATGGGATCAGAGTTTCTGAGATTTATGTGACAATCCTTGGAAGAATTCCTTTTGATGAAGCGTGGATTTATTATATGAAATTTTTGCATTTTTATAATGTATGCCATAATATCCCTTTTAGTTTTTTACATGTTACGATGTTTTATCTTCTGTTTTAGACCTGGAAATGCATGAATGCCTTAGACTCGCAAGGCAATACATCCTCCTCCCTTTTCTGTTGTTTATACTGAAAAGTCTATAATTCACATCTAGCATTTGAATCTCTATGCCATCATTCCATTTATATTATTAGTTACTTTAAAATTTTAGCTATTTTGGATAAAAGATGAAGTTTTGTGATGAAGGAAACTACAATTAAAGAAGATCAATAGAGGAAAATTAGTGACGGAGAGAGAATAAGAATACACAGTATAGTTTCTCAAGTATGCTTTTTCTTTGATAAATTACTTTTCATTTTACAGCTCAAATATTACACACTGGTCAGTATTTAAAGATATCTTTTAAACAGTGCCTAACTTTAAGTTTTTCCAGCTCTATAGGAAGATTCGTTCTATATCCAATTGATAAACCATTCAAGTACCATAATCAATAATAATCTGTATAAATATTTGAGAAGTTAAATGGCGTTAGAAGTTTGGGTTTGAATCTTTTTTATTGTGTTTAAAATACACATAAAATTTTAACCATTTTTCAAGCGTACTGTTCAGTAATACTAATACATGCACATTGTTTTGCAACCATCACCACTCTCCTCTCCAGAACTTTGCCATCATTCCAAACAGAATCTCTATTCATTAACCATTAACTAACTTCCCATTCCTCCTTCGTTTTAGTCCCTGGTAACCACTGTTCTACTTTCTGTCTCTGAATTTGACTATTCTAGGTACCCCTTATAAGTGGACTCATAATATTTGTCGTTTTGTGTCTGACTTCTTCCCACTTAACATAATGTTTTCAGGGTTCATCCCTGTTATTGCATGTACCAGAGTTTTGTTTTTTAAGGCTAAATATATTCTATCGTATTTATGTACCGCATTTTGTTTATCCTTTCATCAGTCAGTGGACATTTGGATTGCTTTCACATTTCAACACTTGCCAACAAAAATGCTACTGTGTACATTGGTGTATAAATATCTGTTCAAGTCCTTGCTTTCAATTCTTTTGGGTATATACCCACAAATGAAATTGCTACGTATAATTTTTTTAGGAGCTGCCATACCGTCTTTCATAACAGCAGTGCCATTTTACATTCCTACCACCAGCGCATAAGGGTTCCAGTTTCTCCACATCCTCACCAACAGTTGTTATGTTTGTTTGTTTGTTTGTTTGTTTGTTTGTTGATAATAACTATTTTAATGGGTTAAGTGGTATGTCATTGTGGTTTTGAATTGCATTTCCCATGGATGCATTTCTCTGTGATGTTGAACCAATCTTTTCATGTGCTTATTCACCATATTTATATCTTTGCTGAAATTTTTATTCACATTTTGTCCATTTTTTTAAATTGAGTTTGTCTTTTGTTGTTATTGAGTTGTAGTTCTTTATGTTTTCTGGATCATAACCCCTTATCAGATATATGAGTTGCAAATATCCTCTCATTCTGGGGGGTTGCCTTTTCACTCTGTTGATAATATCCTCCGATGCACAAAAATTTTAAATTTTGATGAAGCCAAATTTATTTTTTCTTCCGTTGCCTGCGCTTTTAGTCTTCATGTGTTTTAAAGGAGGAAGAATAGTTTTGATGAAGCATATGTATTACTAAAGAGAGGCAGAGCGGGGTGGATATGGTGTACACTGGTTAGAGTTGAGGGATGAAGAGAAGACCATCTTGACTGGAGTGGACAGGGCGTCACTGTGCACTCACAGGGATGGTATAGCTGGTGTGGGTTGGGTCAGATTTATGAATCCTGTGCTGAGGTGGTTTGGGTCTGATTTACAAACATCTGGTGACTTGGGGACTGACAGAAGGGAACAATTTCCAAACTTAGGTCCAAAGGAACATGCATGCTGCTGTGTAAGGTCTACTAAGAAGTTCAGGGAATAAAGAAAGCCTAGTAGAACTGCGTGCACTGTGATTAGCCGGAAGAAAGGCTGTGGTCACGACAAAGCACTACCTTCTGAGAACCTAAAGGAAATATCTGGATGTAACTTGCTCTCATGTTTGCAATGTGTAGTAATGTTTTTTCTTTTGCTTATTTTTCAAGTGACCTCATTTGGGACAGTTAAGACCATTTTTATTCTTCATCCAACCTTTTGGGGATGGGTTCTTCAGTGGCACAAAAGAACTGGAGAGACACCCGAGAAAAAATAGATTGGATTCTGAATTCTAATTCCAGATGTTATTCCCTCTTGTCTAACTTTTATAAGCAGGGTCATAATTCTGAATTAGATTATTTCAGAACGTTTCTCTGGAGTCAGATTCAGACACTTCTATTCCAGATGCATTGTCTTCCCCAAAATGTAATGCCTGACCCCATAGGTCAGTGTCCGTGTACTTTAAGTTTTAGTGCTGGCTTATAGTTGACACAGAGCATGCTTACAACAGTTCTGTCAGTGTTCTTTCTGCTCCCAGGTGGTCCTAATAGTGTTGTGACTGGAAGACACTTGAAGGGTTTTTAAAAACAGGTTTTTAAGGAGTTAGAAAAATTGTTATTAAAAGATCATTATGAAGAAGTTACATTCACCAAAACAGCTTAGTGAAGATTATCTCAGAATGTATGAACAATTATTCACTTGCTTTGACAGCTTTGAGCAACAGGATATTTCTGTAGGGGTTTTCAAGTTGGGAATCATATTTGATCATGCTTCATCAACTTAGCTTTTCTAGAGGTATGATTCGATGCATCTGCTTATGCTCAAATGACATGCTTTTTCCTCTTGTTATTTCCCCCCTATAATTCCTAATACACTATATTTCTCAATTTTTAGGCTATAAAAGTGTTTGAATATAGGTAAATAGAATATTTTGGTAATCTAAGTTACAAATGGATGGTTTTCCTCCACTAGATTTACAAAATATAATAACTTACTGCAGGTATATAGGTAGTACTTGACAGTAGCTCATTTTAGTTTTCTAGAACTTTTAAGTTGATTAAACTATCATCCCCCCTCCCCCCGCCCCGAAATATTAATATCTTTTCAAAGTAGTTGATCATAAGTATGGAAAATGTTTTTGTTGGTAGGTACAAACTAAAATCATTATTTGGTAGTTTATATGTATTCTTAAAATATCCTAGAAAATACCTCCATTTTGTAAAAATAGAGTACCAAGCAGTATAAAATCTAGAATTAGAACCCAAACCTAATCATCTGAAAGTTTATAATATAGTTTCAAGTACTAGGACACATCACATTCTAAGGCAAGCTGATGTTTTAATGATATTTATGATGAGTTTGGGGGAAGAAGCTGTGTCAAAGGCTTTGCATCAAATGTAGACACTGTATCCGTTAGAAAAGGAGGTTTGCATCTTCAGAGGAGACTGTTGGCATTAATGTTTTTGGAATGTTCCCTAGCATTAGGAAGACTGGAAGCAAGTATGTCATCCAGATTACTGGTATGTCTACAGGTAAGAAAATGTTCTCTACCACCTCTTATTTTTGAATCATTATGCTTTAGTTCTTAGATATTAGAAATTTAAAAAGTTTTCAGTTTAATAGTGTTCTGAAAGGAATGCGAGTAATACATAAGTCCATATAGTCATTCATTCTTCCAGACACAGGTGGTGGCTATTTATGCAAAGCACTGTTAGAGTTATGGGAGGTAGATGAGACCCTGTGACTATAGTGTGGAAATAGTTGTTAAGTCAGGGAGTTGAGACATGGACTCAAGTTAAGATACAGAAAATAAAATAGTAAAATACTGGAAGAAAAAATGAGATAAAATGTTCAGGGGTTAGAGAAATGAGAAGTCACTTGGTAGGTGCTATAATTAGCAAATAAGCATGATATTAACGAATAAGGCTGGAAAAAGTTTTGTTCGTTTGTAAATTACAGCTGCTGGGGAGCATCACAAGGGATAAATCCATCACTACGTAGGCCAGCTAATATTTTAGATTTGTTGACTTAGTTGTCTGCCACTAAGAAATTGCATATCCTTTCATATCAAATATAAATGTGGTTGTCTTATAATGAAGTCTTTTGAATATGAGCAACTTTATTGATAATGGTTTATATTAGAACTAGAGGCCCGATGCACAAAATTTGTGCAAGGGGCTCGGCCCTCAGCCCTGGCTGCCTCTGCTTCCTCTGGAAGGTCGTCGGGCTGTTCGGTCTAATTAGCATATTAGCTCTTTTTTATGTAGGATAGCCAACATTGAAACATAAAGTTTTCTCAGTGGCCTTTCTTGTTTACTGCATTTAACTTGCCAATAAGTTTACAGTTTTTACTACAAATTATTTTTCTACTTTACATAGCAGGATATCCATTATCTCAAGCAGTACAGGTAGAATTTCCTTCTAGCAATTGTTAATTGTGTGGATTTTTGCAAGTTTATGTAGTAATAGCTTGTATCATAGCAAAGTATCAGAAAACTGGGATATTTAAGTATTTTTTTTTTCTGGGGTGGAGGGAGGGAGAAGGGAAAGACAGGACTGCTCCCAGGAGCTAAGGATTTTTTTTTTTTAGTATATGTTTAATTGGAGATTTTTTAAAGCTTAAATCATTAAGTTATTACCAAATTTTCTCCTTTCTCATTAAAATTATTTTCCAGCTCCACCTAAAGAAAATTGTGGTGTTGTTTTTTACTTAGAAAAGTATTAAATGACAGATATTTTTAGGAGCATATATTTTTCATTGGCTTCTGGTATTATATTACAAAGCTGCCCAATAGTGAAGGTGCTTCAAGTTATATATTTTATGGCTAAAGCCTCAGTTCAAAGAACTTGGTGAAATCATTAAAATTCTTTAAAAATACAATTAATAAAAGTGTGCCTACAAAAAAAGTGAGACATAAACAAAATTCAGTAGGTGCAATAGGATAACATTTAAAAACAAGCCTTTCTCTGTCCTCTTAAGTCTCCAGTTCTCCCCAGAGGCTACTGTTTTCAGCTTGTGCCTCTTTCTGGAGATTACCTAGACACACACAAGCATCCATGTACTATGTAGTTTTTGTTATTCATATATAAGTTATGGCATTCTATAAACACGATTTCGCACTGCTTTCAGGGAATACTGTGTATTTTAGCAATCATTACATATCAGTACAAAAATATGTGCACCTTAACTTCTGATGAGCATTTATGTGTAAAGTATTACATATGTCTCCTTTTTCCCCCTGAACATTTATGTTTTGACCAAGCCTTTTTTGTTACAAGGAAGATTGTGATATATTCTTATACAAACACTGCTTGCATTTTATCCTCTTAAGAAATTGCTTTATAGTCAGTGAATAGGTTACATTTATGTAAGATTTTCTACATCTTACACATTTCTAAAATATAGGACTTTTTTACATAAATGATGTAGGTGTACTTTTTCATTTAAAAGTTAAATAGTAGTATGCTTATTGTACAATTCTTTTCATAAGTTGGATTTCTGTGTACGTCAAGCTTGCTTAAAAGCTGACACAGCTATAGCGTTCATAATGTTTCATTTTTGAGAGCCCAAGTGAAAAAGTTCTGCCAGTAACTAATATTCTGATTTCTGCAAATTCTATAACAGAAAACATTATTTTTAAAAAGAAGCAAATCAATATGGTAGGATTTTCTAAGTGTACTGTGGTAGCTTTATTTTTTGTGTTTGGGATCGGATACCTATTTATTTTGGCTTAAATTTATTAAGCACTATTGCTTACATTCTTTTTTTTCTTTTTTCTTGAATTTATTAAGGTGACACTGGTTAACAAAATTATACAGGTTTCAGGTACACAATTCTATGACACGTCATCTGTACACTATATTGTGTGTTCACCACCCTAAGTCAAATTTCCTTCCATCACCATTTATCCTCCCTAACTTTGGTAGCTTTTTAGTTTTTAGTTTACTTTACCACCATTTCCTCAGTGATTAGAGTTTTCGTTTGCCTGTTTTTGTTAAAATGGCAAAAGACAAACTCAGACCATTACTCAACATGCTAATACATAATGTAAGACACCACCATGCCACCAAATGACAGCAGAAATATTTAGAAAAAAAATGATTCTGCCTGTTTTCGATTTTTAAGGAAGTAGATCAATTTGAGTTTTTTTTAACATAACATCTTTTAAGTTACAATGAATATACATCATCCCTTTTTAAAATATGTTTTTATTGATTTCAGACAGGAAGGGAGAGGGAGAGAAACATCAATGATGAGAGAGAATCATAGATCGGCTGCCTCCTGCACTCTCCCTACTGGGGATCAGGCCTGCAATCCAGGCATGTACCCTGACCGGGAATCGAACTGTGACCTCCTGGTTTATGGGTTGATGCTCCACCACTGAGCCACACGGGCTGAACATATGCATCATCTTTTAATTCAATGTAGTACTGTAATTCTTCTTCCTGAAGTTAAAGTGTCCTTTGATTTCAGGGCTTTCTGTTGTGTCTGTAAACTAGCTCTCGTATTTAACTTTGACTAAGTTCTCAAATGATTTTCTTGGGCCACAAATAGCCTAGATTTGTTTCAAAAGTTCTAATGCTATCTCATGTTAATCGGAAGAAACATCCATTTCAGTGGTGTACAGTTTCCCTCTCCCTCTCCCAAGAATCACACTGAACCCGAAGCTGATATATGAGAGGCTCAGAACTCACCATCCTCTGGCGCCCTTTCAGCCGCCCAGTGCCCCTCTGTTTCTGCAGTTTTTCTAGAAAAGCTCAGATACTGTCAGTAGTCAAGCTATGTACCCTGGCTCTCCCCAGCGGGGGCACAAGGATCTTGCCCACATTCTCCTGCTGTTGCAGCACAAGTTCTTGTTTTACCAAAGATCCTGAGCTCTAGGTTTTATCAGTTCAGAGCACATTCGATGCATAGCCTGTCTGATTGGCATTCAGAGAGAGTTTGGGGTAGAAGTGAGGTAGCATAATGTACAGGTAATGGCGTGGGTGTGGAGTCCCACATTTGGGTTCAAAAGGCCCAGCCACTCACTATCCGTGTGACCTGGGGAAGCCACTCAGCCATTTGGAACCTAAATTTCCTTGTCTCTTAAGTGAGAGTAACAATTGTGATCTTGTGAGCACTGATTGTAATAAAATACATGAAATACTTTGTTTACAGCTTGGCATATTAAAGGTTTTAATAAATAGTAACTTCTGTCATTTGTTTTTCATAATATTTTTGTACGTCTGTCAGTATAATGGACACTCATGTTTGTACCCAAGTCCTTTGGATTCCATTTTTAATGTCTTCTGTTTGCCTTTTAGAGATTTTACTTGTGACTCGTGGAAGGTCTTGCTCTGCATATGTTATTAGAATGTGTGCCAGGCCTTGTTAAGTGTGGGGTCTGTCCAGAGCAGTAAACAGTTCACAGTTTATGCCCTGTAGACATAATTTGTGTTTGCATTTTATGGATAAATGGGGTTCCCTTCTCAACCTGTTACTATGGGGGTGCTCCAAGGCCCAGGCCTACACTTGGCTCTCTTAGTGACCTGTTCGGTGTTCCTTCCACCCGTGAGTCTCCGGTCAGACTTGGCCCCTGAACTTTGGGCTTGTATCTACCTGAAATTTCCACTTTGATACCTAATAAGCTTCTCATACTTACTATGTCAATCCAAATTCAAGAATTCTACCCCTCACAGCTTGCTCATCCATCAGCCAATGAATGGCAAGCCCATTTTTTCAGTGAATCAGGCCTAAAATTTGACTGTTTACTCTTATTTTCCTCTTCTAACCCACATCCAACCCAACCCTAAACTGTTGGCCCAACATTCAAAATGTACAGTATATCCAGAATATGGCCACTTATTTCAACCTCCTCCACAGCGATCACCCTCCCATGAGAGCCTTCTGCTGGGCTTTCTTGATTTCTGATTTGCTTTCTACAGTCCAAGTGCCTTAAAAAGATCCACCTGATTCCACCACTTCACAAATCCCTCCAGGTTTCCCTGCAAGAGCAATAGCCTCATCCTTCTCGATGGCCATGCAGAGCCGAACAGTCTGGCCTGTCGCTGGGGCCTCATCTGCGTTTCCCCTTTTCTCCTTGAAGCCGGCGGCTTCCTGGCTCGTCCGTTAGCCAGGGCTCCTGTTCCCTCAGCTGGGATGCCTTTTCCCCCCACATACTTTCATGCCAACTGCAGGATTCTGCTTCCATGTGGCCTTCCCTTACTGCCCTATTTAAACGTGCACCTTGCCCAGTATCCTCTGCCCAGTTGCTTTCATTATTTTTCTCTATAGCTGATCATTAACATACTTTACCTATTTATGTGGTTTATTACCTGTCTCCTCACACTAGAAGGCAAGCTCCATGAGGGTAGGAATTTTGCTGTCTTGTGCAGTATGTGCTCAGTGCTAGAGCCACCAATGCCTGGCACATGGTAGATAGTATTACTTGTTAAATGAATGGGATGGGTGGGTTCTGGGATCTCAGAAGGAAGGCACCTAGTCTTGCTGGAGGGCTCCAGGTAGACTTCCTGGAGGAGGTGATCCTTAGACCAAGTCTTTCAGGACGAGTTGTTCTTGTCAGGGGGCAAAGATAGGAAGACTCTCCAGATGGAAGGAACTATATATGTAAACACATCAAGGCACACAAAGACCTAGCGCAGTGGACCTGCCAGTCTATACTGAAGAAATACAAAGTTTGAGATTCAGAAGAGGGTACAGTGAAACGCCAGGAAATCATGCGGGGAAGCAGGTGTGGATGGGCTGCCATTTCTTTGACACTTTTAGTTTGGAATGCTGATGGTGTCCGATGAAATTCCCCCCCCCCCCCCCCCCCGGGACCATGTGAGGAAATGGCTGAATACAGAACCTTGGTGCGCACCACCATGTGTGTCCCGCCAGGAGAGGATGGCGAGGACCACAGGGGAGAGGACTGCACAGAATTACCGGACAGAGGTGGCTAGCCTGTGTGACCGCCCCCCCCCCCCCAGTGCCAGGAAACAGGGGTCTAATACAGTATTTAAGATGTGCCCAGGTTTTAGCAACATTGAAAAGAGCACTTTCTTGGTATTAGAATAGTTTTTACTTAGCTTAACTGCAGTGTTTTCTGCAAGTGTTTCCCACAAACCTATGCAAAGAACAGGAAAATGCTCTTTCTAGGGGTGTCCTCTGTCTGAAGCTGGCACTCCGGCATGAACCCCACCCCTCACCCCTGCTCAAGTCCCTGGGATTATACCTACTAAATAAAAATGCCCCCGTTATTTGCCTTCTAGGGATGCGCTGTGTGGCACTTGCATGATTTAATCCATTCAAATAATTTTACCCATTCATTAAACAAGTGTCTAAAGCTAGGTCCTGAGGATTCGTAGGTAATTTTTTAAAAGCAGTCATAGTGTAGAGGAGGAAACAGGAGAGTTAAGTGTGACAAGGCAAGCAAACAAGAGCCTCCCCATGAAGGTCGGGGGAGCCGCTGACATCTCTGAGGCTATTGGAATTGTCAGCATTCACCTCAGAAACAAGTGTCATTTCCCCAGCTTGTTGCAGGGCTGAGGGACATGTATGTGTCTGTGCAGCACTGACCTCAGTGCTGGTTTGCACAGGCGCTCCAGGAAATATCACACTTTGGGAGTCATTTCCAACACCAGGACCCAGGGCATCAGCTCTGTGAGCCGAGGCTGACGGAGTCGGACTAGATTCAGCTCCAGCACTGAGTGGGCAGGCGAGGAGTGGTAGGACTGCTCTGGGCTGTGGTTGGGAAAGCCCACTGTTAACGTGGGCTAATTCTAGAGATCTCCGGCCAGGAAAATGCATGTCATGAATGTTCTGGGGCTGCTGAAAAGCTTTTGGTGGGGGGAGTCCTTTCACTTATTCATCCAAATATTTCAGTGCCTCAGATCTGCTCAGTAAGTCCTAGTCATTGAGAATATAACAGCAACTAAGATTTCATCCTTATCCCAATGGGCTTAGTTACCTATAGGAAAGCAAAATAAAAGTTTAAAATTGTATTAGATCAAATCGTGAAATTGCCAATATTGAACCATCTTTGACCTGTAAAACAGCAAATTCACATTGAGTTGATATGAAAGAAACAAGGGACTGAGTTGGGGAAAATACAGGAATGGTAGTTTGGGGTGGGAAGATCACAAAAAGTCTGTGAGAAGGTGGCATATAAGTGGAAGAAGAGAAGGCTAGGTCCTCCTCTTTATTTTTAAAATATATTTTTATTGAGTTCAGAGAGGAAGGGAGAGGGAGAGAGAGAGATAGAAACATCAATGATGAGAGAGAATGATTGATCGGCTGCCTCCTCCACGCCCCACACTGGGGATCGAGTCCACAATCCGGGCATGTGCTCTTGACCAGAATTGAACCTGAGACCCTGAAGTCCACAGGCCGATGCTCTATCCACTGAGAAAACCAGCTAGGGCCTCCTCTTTTATTTAAATCACAATGGTGATGCAGTGCCAGGGGCCACGGCTGCCCTGGGCCTGTGGGCCTGCAGCTGGGCCTCACGCCTGTCTGGACGGCCCAGCTCCTCAGGCACAGTTGCTGCACCTTTTGATTTCCCAAGATAAGTCAAACATGGGTTTAAAAAAAAGCATTTAAAGAATAATGCTTTAGATATTTAAGTTGAAATGTAGTTTTATCTGAAATCTCCCAAATTTTATGTTAGCTTTTATTTATTTACTAGAGGCTCAGGGTACGAAAATTTGTGCACTCGGAGGAGGGGGTCCCTCAGCCTGGCTTGCACCCTCTCACAGTCCGAGACCCCTCAGGGGTTGTCCACCTGCTGGCTTAGGCCCACTCCCCTGGGGACCGGGCCTAAGCTGGCAGTCAGACATCCCTCTGGCAGCCCGGGATCCCTTGGGGGATGTGTGACTGATGGCTTAGGCCCACTGAAGTGGGCCTAAGCTGCAGTTGGATATCCTTAGCACTATCGAGGAGGCAGGAGAGGCTCCCGCCACCGTGGCTGCACTCACAGCTGTCAGCCCGGCTTGTGGCTGAGCGAAGCTCCTGCCAAGGGACAGCTCCTGTGTTGAGCATCTGCCCCCTGGTGGTCAGTGTGCATCATAGCGACCAGTTCCTGGTCATTCTGCTGTTAGGGTCAATTTGCATATTACCCTTTTATTATATAAGATTCATTTATTTAAAAAATGTTTTGCAAGCCAAACAATGTAGCTGCTTGCCAGGAACGGCCCACTCGACATCAATTTGCAATTTTCACTTGAAAGCATTCCGGGTAGAGGGAACAGCATGTGCAAAGATTATAGGCAAGAGAGGGCTTGACTTGTTCAGGGAACAGAAAAGAGGGCAGTATGTCCAGAGCTGAGTGAACCCATAGGAGAGGGTGTGTGGGTGAGGTTGGAAAGGAGCCAGACCCCAGGAGCTCACCGCAGTACAGGGGCAGAAGTGCAGGATAGAAGTACAAGTGTAGTGGGTGTTCCACTCGACCAGCGTGTACCCAGGACGACAGAGCTGCGTCTGCCTGGAGGAAGGGGTACCTTTTCCTAAGCCACGCAAAGATGCCATGAATGCTGCAGGTCTCCCTGCATTTTCCCATTTTACAGTTCAGTAAGTGCCCCAAAGGCAACCGTAGTGGCCGGGCCTGCATCTGGCTTTGGTTTTCTTGGAATTGGAGGCCCATATCCTTTGACCACGAAACACTAACTACCTTTCCAATTGAGATCTGAGTCCATGACAGTGCCCTTTGGAGGGTGCTCGTCTGCGTCACTCAAAGGGATTGCACCCATTAATTTAGAGCCCAAAAAAGGACTTTAAATATTAAGTTGCACATAGAGTAACAGCTGGAGATTCAACCCCAGCACACTGAAGCCCAGGCTCCTTCAACTATGTTGAGTGGGGCTAGTGACACCAACCTGTTAAGGGTTAATGCCTCATTTTCAAGGAAAGGTGAGTGTAGCTTAAAGATGTACAGTTGAAATATATGAATTACTCTTATGAGACAGCATCCTTTTCTTCTTATGGGTGCAAAAGCCCTCAAAATCAAAAGGGTCTCTGCTCAGGGATCTTAGAAACCTAGAGGAAGATGAAATTCAAGAAGTAAAGGTGGATATGGATAAAAATGGGATTTTTCGGCCACCCAATAGGTGTTGAATAAAACATTTCAGGAATTCAGTGAGCAAGTCTTCAGTGATGTGATATGAACTTGGCCTGGAAATGTTCAAGAGGCCAAGGATCAGAGAGAGCAAGGCTTTAGGGCAGTGATGGCGAACCTATGACACGCGTTTCAGAGGTGACACGCGAACTCATTTTTTTGGTTGATTTTTCTTTGTTAAATGGCATTTAAATATATAAAATAAATATCAAAAATATAAGTCTTTGTTTTACTATGGTTGCAAATATCAAAAAATTTCTATATGTGACACGGCACCAGAGTTAAGTTAGGGTTTTTCAAAATGCTGACACGCCGAGCTCAAAAGGTTCGCCATCACTGCTTTAGGGTATCAGGGGAAGGAGGGCGGTGGCCGCAGTGTGAGGCCCGGGAAAGAAGTCCGCGTGCAGCACGGAGAGAACTTGCAGTTTAAATGAAGCACCCGAGGGTGGGGGTGGGAGGAAGCTGAGTTAGCTTTCAGCGCTAAATGTGTAGAGCTCTTCATGAAGACCCACCGCCAGTTCAAGTATTAGAATATTTGAAGAGAGAAAGCATAATTAATGACATTTCCCCGATGCGCTATGTAGGGTTATTTAATTTACTTTGTAGATAAAAATGGATCTGATTTAATTATTTTTATTATTTTTTAAGCTGATAGATATTTTTATCTGTAGAATTAAAATGAAAATTGCATTTTAAAAATAAAAATCAATATGCCTACATTTTGCTTTTAGATTGATAGAGTCATAATCAAATTAAAGCAGAAGTTGGCAAACCTTCTTGGTAAAGGTGCAGATATTAAATGTTTTCAACATCGTAGGCCAAATTGTCTGTTTTAGTACAAAAGCAGCTATGGGTATATGTAATGAATGCCGCTGGCTGCCTGCCAATGAGACTATTTACAGACACTGAAATCTGCATTGTAATTAATTTTCACTGGTTATAAAATATTTATCTTTGGATTAAATTTAAAAAATTATGGTCTCACCCAGCCAGCGTGGCTCAGTGATTGAGCATCAACCTATGAACCAGGAGGTCACGTTTCAATTCCTGGTCAGGGCACATGCCGGGGTTGCGGGCTTGATCCCCAGTGTGGGGTGTGCAGGAGGCAGCTGATCAATGATTCTCTCTCATCATTGATATTTCTATCTCTTCCTTCCTCTATGAAATCAATAAAAAAAAAAATACAGTCTCTATAAAAACAGGTGGGGAGCAAATTTGGTCCATGAGCTATAGTTGCTGACCCTGCATTGGAGGTGTTATAAAACAGTCATGTTTTTCCCAAGGCCATGGTCTGCTTTTCTCAGCTGTCCATAGTTCTGATCAGGGGGGGTCTTGTTTTGTTGGAATGAAGAGGTTCCCTTACACGTTAGAAAAACTTCCAGGGTGGAGGTGGAAGAGGGCATAGAGGGGATGAATGGTGATGGAGAAAGAAATAAAAAACAAAGCAGCCCAGCCTCAGTGGCTCAGTGGTTGAGGAAATCACGGTTCGATTCCCAGTCAGGGCACATCCCCAGGTTGCAGGCTCCATCCCCAGTAGGGGGCGTGCAAGAGGCAGCTGATCAATGATTCTCTCTCATTATTGATGTCTCTATCTCTCCCTCTCTGAAGTAAAAAAAAATATATTTTAAAAAAACACACAAAAAACTTCCAGTAGTGATTCTCAAACTGGCTGGCATCAGGATCACCTGCGAGTTTGCTAAAATGCAGGCTGAGGGCCCGCACCCCGAGTTTCTGGTTCAGTACATCCACTTGGGGCCCAAGCACTTGCATTTTAATCAGGTGAGGCAGCTGCTGTTCTGGGCCAGCACTTTGAGAACCGCTGGTTTAGAGCTGAGGGTGCCCAGCACTGTGGGAACAACAGGTGACCTTAACTCAGTGGCCCTACAGTAACTATTGGCTTTGCTGCCTCGATGATTTCTGTGAGAATCCAAAATTCTAATAGTTCGCGACCAAAAGTAATTTGAACCAAATGTATAACTTCCCCATCTATTGTAATATTTTTCTGCCATCAATTTCTGTTTTAAACACCTAAGAACTAGAGATTGTTTTACAACAGTGTTGGGGGAAATATGTGTACCTAGGAGAATTATAAAAAAAGGGGATATATATTATTATGTATAGTATATATTAGGAAACATGTAATTATATATGTAATAGATACCTTTATCAGTTTTTATTTTTTAATATGTTTTTATTGGTTTCAGAGAGAGGGAGAGGGAGAGAGGATTAGAAACATCAATGATGAGAGAATCATTGATCGGCTGCCTCCTGCACACTCCCTTCTGGGAATGGACCCTGAAACCTGGGCACATGCCCTAACCAGAAATCGAACCTTGAACCTATGACTTCTTGTTCATGAGTCTACACTGAATCACTGAGCCACACTGGCCTGGCTGATTTAATATTTTGACATTTGAATTTTTACAGCTATTTCCTTTCTTGCTGTGCCTTCTCTTTTCACATTTTTATTACGGATAAAAGTTTGAAATTTTATTGTAGCTTAATTTAGAAAATTTTGCCCTTGTGATTTGGGGAGTTTTTTTTGATGGGTATCTTGTTTAGAAAATTCTCTTCTTTGAGGTCATGAAGACGTCTCCTATATTTTCTTCTAAAAGTATTGAGTTTTAAAAAAATTCTTTAAAAGTTTCGTTGTTCTTACTCTTGAGTCTTTAGTCCAGCTAGAATAATTTTTGTTTATGGTGTGAAGTGTGAATGCATTGTTTTCTATCTGGATGACTAGTGTCTTAATACTTTGGCAGTCCATCCCTCCCCCACCGATGGCATTGCCATTTCTTACCTGTGTCAAGGGAGCACATGTTCCCTGGCCAACTTGTCTACCCTTGTGTCCATACCCTTCTGTCTTAGTTCCTGTATATCCTTAGCTTTCTATGAGCCCTAAGGACTGATAGAGCTTTCTTTAAAAGTCTCTCCAGCTTGTTTTGATAACTCCTCGTTAGTTTGGGCTCTTTGTTCTTCTACATAAATTTTAGAATTCCTAAATTGTATGAGAAAAAAAAGACTTTTGGTTTGAGATGTGTTAATAGACTAATTTGGGAGGAAGTTACATCTGTTTAATATTAAATATTTCTGGTCACGAATATGTTAATTTTCTCTACTTATTGATGTCTCCCTTAATGCCTTTCAGTAAAGTTTAACATTTTCCATTAAGATAATATATTTTTTGTTAGGTTTATTATTAAGCATCTCATTCTTTACTATCTTTTAAGAGTTACATTTTAAAACTCCTGGTGGCTGGTGTGTAAAAATGAAATAGATTTTTGTTTGCTTATATTCAGGAACCTTGCTAAACTCTTATTGTTTCTAAGCATTTGTGAAGTCTTTTGGGCTTTCTACAAGAATAGTCATCTCCTGCAAATAATGGCAGTTGTCAGTCTTTCGCAATTCATAGAACATTGACTTCTTTTCCTTATCTTTTCAAATTGACGGAAACATTCAGTACAATGTTCGACATAGTGGCCTCTCATTTCTGATTTAAGAGGAACGCTTCTAACATTTCCAACATTAGCCACTACGTTTGCTGTGGGTGTTCGGTACATGCCCTTTATCGGGTTAATGAAACGTCCTGTTATATACATTTGCCTGTTCTGCTAGAGGCTTTTTGTTTTGTTTCGTTTGTGAGTTGTGTTTTGTTTTTTTTAAATAAAAAGGTTTAAAATTTGTCAAATGTAACGTCTTGTGTATAGTGAGATAATGTGTATGTGCCTTTTGTTTGTAACTTATTGGATCAGATGAGTAGGTTTTCTACTATTAAACCAAGTTTGCGGGCCTGGGCTCACCTGATACAGGATCTAACCTAAGGCGTGGCGCTCCTCCAATCCTGAGCCCCTGTGCTGAGAATATTCTGCTCCTCTGATTTGTGTCTATCTCCCCCTCACTCCCCTTCAAGGGCTGTCTTCAACCAAGTAGTTTTAGTCTCATGGCGCCATCTGGTGGCAAACTTTGGAAATTTCTGACTTGATAGTCACCTCCTTTCTTCTCAAGGAAATGGAGTTTCCTGGGTTATCACTGTATTCTATTTTCTTTCTCGTACCTTACGTTTATCCACTTCACTCTCCTTTCTCTTGATGTCCATGTAAATCATTCACATGTCCTTCCTTTGCTCTTTCTCCCTTCATTCCTCAGTTACGAGCATAAATCAACCTCAGTTACGGTTAATCATGGTGACTAAGGAAAAATACAGTAATACAATGACATTTGATAAGATAAAGTGCCAGCTCTGCTAACCTTCCAAGTCCTCAAAATACTTCAAAATCCCTTTAAAATATTCTTAAATTTCCAGCACTACTTAGTCATCTAATTAATTTTGCCCAGTTTAACATTAAGCCAAAGTATCAAAGAAAAATGATAATAGTGTTAATATGTTTCATTGTTTCTATCTTCCTTTATTACTGGCCCGGACAAATTTGCATTTTACTGCAAAGACTCAGTTTTTCCTTATGGGTTACCGTTACACTGCCTGGAAACCGAACTGCCCTCTAGAGCATGGTTTCCATGGGCAACAGCCCACCACAGGTGCTCTTGTGGCACATAACTGATTTATAAGATAGAAATCGCCAGTCGCTGACTTTCTACTTGTTGAACCCTAAGCTTAAAAATACTGTGAGCAATGCTCTTCCCACTCAGCGGGCTGGCCTTGGCTCCCCGTGGCTGGGGTAGCGGTTGCTTTGTGGAGTTAACTGTGACTGTCCTGGTGTCTCAGGGCTGTATCTGAGAATGGCTGGTGAGTCAGCTGGAGAAGACAGACCAGAGAAAGGAGGGCTGACCCTGATCTCCTGAGCCGACATGGCCGCAGGAGAGGTTGCTTTTATTGTTTGTTTGTCTTCCGCCACACCAGGCTTTTAGTTGGCAGGTAGAGGATAGTGAGCATTTGCTTATTCCAGGATAGCAACGGTTGACTTCAAAGTAGGCCCCACAGAGTATCTTGGGTCCGTAAGTCTGATTGGTGCTTGAAAGACATTTTAAAAGTGCCCGCTAACCAAGAGAACTGCAGATAACATATACACTCACTCTAATACTTACAAAGCTTTGATGTGTATGGCTTTGAGATCCATTATTCTTGTGAAACGGAATAGTTTGTGTAGAGTTGCTACAACTGTTAGAATTCTAATGTCTATTTAAAAGGAAGGTTTAATGTTACTTTTGTTTTTATATTGTAATAATGGGAGATTCAAAAGTGGATTGGAAAAAAAGTTTAAGAAGGAGATTACATGGGCAATTTGGTTACCCAGAGGCCCTCCCCAATCCAGGGTGACCAGTCCTCCTGGCATTCCGTACTACTTGGCTTCCTTCTGTGTTCTTTTGCTAAATGCTTTCTAACCTCTTGATGTCTCTTTTGAAAGGTGGGGACCCAAACTGTACGCATTCTTCCAGATCCGTTCTTGCCAAAACAGCATAAAGCAAATGTAACAGGAAGAAGGCTCCCTCCTTCACTAGGTAAGTGCGAGTAGCAGCTGCGGCCAGGGCCAGCCCACCTTCCTATTAGACCTGCCACATCTGTTTACCGCCAAGATGCTAGGACTCCACAGTATCGGAATTCTCAGCCAAAGGACCTGACTCAGAGCAACCCTACCATTATAGCATCTACTTCGACCCCTTCCAGATCTTTCTCAGCTATTTCCATCTCTTGGGTTCTTTGCCAGTCAAAAACATGACTTCTTCCAATTGAATAATTTTGAGGTCAGATAGTTTATCTTATTATTTTTGTTGTTGTTGTTAATCCTCACCTGAGAATATTTTTCCCAGTGATTTTTAGAGAATGCAAGGGAAGGAGGGAGGAAGAGAGAGAGTGAGAGAGAGAGAGAGACTTCAATGTGAGAGAGACATATCGATTGGTTGCCTCCCACACATGCCCCAACCAGGGCCAGGAATCAAACCTACGTATGACCCTTCTGTGTGCAGGCCAGTGCTCTAACCACTGAGAAACACAGGCTAGGGCCAGATAGTTTATTCAACTGAGATTTTACTTATAATCCTGGTGAAGTGCTGCCGGATTGCACCGGCGGCTTTAGACTGTTCTCTAACCGGTGTGAAGGAACGCCCTTGATGGGGAGTATTATGGTGCGAGCTCACACATAGGCCACTTGTGTGCTGCTGTTGGTTTTTCTCTTATTTTAAGAAAATATTTAGATATACTTAAAAGTGAAGGACCACACATACATATTGAGTAGACGAATTCCAGAACTGGTTCATAAGCCAGGTTACTATTATGCATTGATCTCAATTTGGAAATGTTTAAAAATCATTGATCAATGTGATTACCATGACAGCAGCTTGTTTTACAATTCATTAATTTCTTTGGCAGACACTATGTTGGCTCACCCCTTTCTAAATAAAACCACAGCGATGCAGTTTATCTTGTAGATCTTGAATGGTTCTTTTGAGTTCCTTCAGCTTGCTGATTCAGCCTCCCCTTGGTCTGTGATTGGTAAAATCCCCCAAATTAAAATTTGCCCGATGTCTTGCAGTTTTTCCTCACTGACTTTTATCCGATAATGGTTTTGCTTTCTAGAGCAAAGACTTCAAGTGAGTTTGACTCCATCCTGTTGCTGTCAGAAGTAGGAAAATAAATTTTCTGAATGACTCACCGGAAAAGTCAAGATCAAATGACAGAGATTTGGAGTTATCCAGAGATGAATTTATCAAAGGATCACAGAGTTGGCACAGAGTGGGCAGCCTCAGAAGTGCTAGGCCCCTCCCTCCAAAGTGATCATAATGTTACTGACCCAAGAAAAGGACAGGGACTTCTCAGTGATTTTCTGGTCCTTCTCCAGATTTGGGGCTTTCTCCACCAAACTCATCCTGCCTTTTTGTGGCCTGTGGGATTGTGGTGGTGAGAAATCAGGGGCCATCTAAAGGCACAGACAAGCTAGAGCTGGTGGTCTCTCCAGCGTTAGGATGCCCTGTAGCCTCGGGTACCAGGCTCTGCAGCCTGGTGTATTCAGACGCACAGGCTTCTTGCTCGCAACCTGCAGGCCTTGTCCTTTCTCTGAGCGTGAGGCTGATTTCAGCTCAGGAGGCTGTTAGATCTGAAGGCACTCTCTCCTGGACCCCGGGGGTGGGGAGTGGCCTGATGAGGGTAAGACGGAGCTGGTGTAAATTCAGTGAGTTCACCCCCTGGGCACACATACCCCCCGGGCTGCTCTGTGACGTCTCTTGTGATTTACGTCATAAAGGTTTATATGACTGACGTGAAAGGAAGTGTGTTTATACCGGGATCTCATATCCACGTCCAGATTCTGGACCTGCAGGTTGCAAGATCTATGTTAGGTTCCCAAACATCATTCTAGCCTGGCTGAGCTCAGAGGGCAGAGCCTGTGGCCCACCCTGGTTTGGGAGCAATCTGTACGTCATGGTGTTGCATCCATTCACCTTCGTAATTCAACAGTGAACGCTAACAGCTACTTATGACCCGTGGAGAGGTTTTCAGGGTCTCATGCCCATTTCAACCCTATTATGGTAATATTTGTCTCATTGTCTTCTTTCTTACTTAACTTTTCTGTTCCCTTTCTATGTCTTCCTGCAGGTCCCTGGCATCTGACATATGGCGAGCTTTGGGATACAGACTTACCAAGACATGCCTGATGTTCTGAATGTGAATACCCCCCACCCAAAGCCAGAATCTCAGCTGGATGGGCACGTGTCCTGAAACCAGGGCTCTTTCAGAGGGTTCTCTCCACATCTCAGTTTACTGTTGGTTTCCC
Source organism: Myotis myotis (assembly GCF_014108235.1). Classification (NCBI taxonomy): domain Eukaryota; kingdom Metazoa; phylum Chordata; class Mammalia; order Chiroptera; family Vespertilionidae; genus Myotis; species Myotis myotis. The sequence continues at coordinate 13,789,850 of NW_023416314.1, read as the reverse complement.
TTTCTTGTTATCCTCTCTCTCTCCACACCCCTCTCAGCTGCCTTTCCTAGGGACACATCTTGGAAAGATGGGCTGGGACTGGAGGACTCTGCATTCCTCCCGGCAGCCCTGAGCCAGCATCTACTGCATCCCATCTCCAAAGCACCGTGCCCCAGGCGCGCCGGAAGGCACCAGCTTCTGAGAGCCCACTTTTTCTCTGCATGACTAGCTTGTAAGGAGAGAGAGAGAGAGAGAGAGAGGAGAGAGAGAGAGAGAGAGAGAGAGAGAGAGAGAGAGAGAATTTCCAAGAATTTTCCACTTTTTCAACAGCTCTGATTACTTGCTCCCATCTGTGAAATCTGGAGACACTGATGCAACATTCCTCTTCCTGTCTGGGCTGTTTGTAATAATTGTATATAAATGTAGCAATAAATCTATTCTAACATCAGCCGGGCACTACTTTCCACTCGATTCTGCGTAGTGATGGCACGCGAGCATATCGCGTTCTCAAGGGACTGCCCCATTGCCCCATCTCAGGTTCTCACCTTCTCTGATTTCACAGTGTTCGTTTGAGTTGGCCCGGGTGTGGAGAAAGAGGTTGGGGAGTCTGGCGGCAGAACTGGGACACAAGCAGCATGATTAATTCACTAGGTGGCACTATTCCTGGCACTCCGAGGTGGCCTGAATGTCCGGGACCGAAGCTCAGGGGATTGGGTGACAGTTTGAGACATGAGTCAGCTATTTTTGTAATCACTCTTACATCCTCCAAGAATGCATTGCGTGGCCATGATGTGGCCGGTGCTTACCTGCTGGGCACAAGGATACCCATTAAAGCCTTTCAGAGAAACGACAGAGATGGAAAATTCAGCATCACATTGGCAGATTTTGTGTAGTTTCTCTGAAAGTCTTTGAGGGGTATCTTTGTGCCCAGCAGGTAAGCACCTGCCACGTAATGGCCCCACAATGCGTTCTTGAAGGACGTAAGAGTGATTACAAAAATAGCTGACTCATGTCACAATGCGATACTGAATTTTCCATCTGGACCTGATGTTTGCCAAGAATACTGAGTCTGGCTGTTTTAGAAACAGTGTCCTCCTACAGGGGACGCATACGCCAATACCCTTTCGTTTGGCAGAACTAATGTTGTCTGTCTAATATTAAAGACTGTTGGTTCCCAACGTAGTCTCATAATTTATTTGAAGTCTTTGGTTAGCAGGCACTGCTATCACTTTAAAAACCCTTTGTTGTGGTTTCTTATCAAATTGCTGTCTCTCAGGTCCCTCCTCCTCCTGCCAAAGGCCTGGGAGCACGCTGGAGCCAGAGGCGTGTGCTCGGGCAGGGCTCGGAGGCAGCACTTGCAACACTACCTTTTATGTATTAAAACATACAGACCGGAAGCACTGGACGAAGTCACCTGGTTGAGCCCTTCGAGCCACTGATCAGATAACTATCTGCAGGATGCATCGTGCCAGGTCTAGTCTCACTTTCACCTTTTAATAGACCCGAGGCTCAGGGTCCAAAGATAAAGTGGCACAGTGTGGGCTGCTGCCTTCCACAGCAAATGCCCGTGGGACAGCACTGGACACACCCTCCTCCACACGAACATTTCTGGCAGGACTGGTGCCACAGGGAGAAATCGTTTTAAAAGATACATGACAGCCCTGGCTGGTTTGGCTCAGTGGATAGAGCCTCGGCCTGAGGACCAAAGGGTCCCAGGTTCGATTCCAGTCAAGGGCACATGCCCGGGTTGCGGGCTCGATCCCCGGTGGGGGGTGTGCAGAAGGCAGCGGATCAATGATTCTCTCTCATCATTGATGTTTCTCTCTCTCCCTCTCCCTTCCTCTCTGAAATCAATAAAAATATATTTAAAATAAAAAATAAAAGAAGATACATGACAAAGAACCAGTTGCTTCTGGGGAGAGTGTGATACGAGATGAGCCCACTGTGGGTAGTGCTGTACAGTGGGGCCTTGACTTACGAGTTTAATTCGTTCAGAGACCGAGCTCGTTAAGGAGCTTGTTAACTCAAATTACTCTGTCAACTCAAAGCAAAAAATCGGCCAGAGACAGCTGGTATCTCAGGACACTCTTAAGTCAAGGCCCCACTGTATCAGCAACGGTTCATGAGCTTGTCTGCGGAGCTGAGGGTGTGCAGCCTGTGGCGTTAAACCTGGATGTGGGCTGTGGTTCTGCCACTAATTAGAGGTTAAACCGGGACACGTCACTCCCGCTCTCGGCCTCTGATTCGTTGGCTGGAACACGAAGTGTTTGGACTCAATGATTTCTAAGGTTCTTGTTCCTTAAGTCCTCCTGTGGGAAAGGGGAGGGAGAGGCATACTTTTTAACGCTAAAAAGGAAGGTCACGGGATGGCCAACATGGGCAACGGAGAGGCAGGACACCGGTGTGAAGGCCACTGATCTTCAGGTACCAAGATGCATGAAGAGGAGGCCACGTCAGAGCAGCACCAGGCCAGCCCCTCTGGGAGACAATCCATTGGGCTTCCCTGTGCACATCCATCCCCTGGACTTCTTCTTGGGGTGCCTTCCGCCGAGGGCAGGCAGCAGGACTGCCGTGCGCACTTGTCGCCAGGACAAACCGGTGGACACTGAAACCTCAAAATAAGAGTCCACTTCTCTTCCTGAGCCGCCCAGCGCCCCCACAGGCCCTTGGAAAGAGTGGACTTCAGTGCAGGTCCACAGGCAGAGCTGAGGGAGGGTGGCCACCGAGAGGGGGAAACGCACCCAACCGAGGGAGCACAGGGGTGGGACGTTTCCCTCCTTCAGGGTGGACACAAGGCGGGTCAGCACCACGCTCCTGCCCTCCAGCCGCCCTCAGCCCCCTGCCAGCAGGTGGGATGCGGTGCTTGACAGGCGAGTGTGGGGAGGGGTGGGCCAGCCCTCCCTCCTCTCTCCCCGTGGAGCCGGAGCCGAGGTCTGCAGGCAGCTCCCCCAGGGCTTAGTTTCACAGAGGCAGGCCCGGGCCCTCCACACAGGGGACGCTGTCCTACTTGGGGTTCAGCATCAGGAAGCTAGTTGCCAGGGGGGAGCCCGCGCTCTCCAGTACTAGCTCCATCAGCCACCAAGGCCCATGGCCTCCACCTGCTTTTATTTTGCTGTAATTCCCCATTGATGAGCACATGGTTCTCACTTGTGTTAAGCACCCTGGGCCCGGCTGCTGGACCGGACCACACTCACAGGCGGGGGGTGAGGGGGAGGGGGCGCCGGGCGGAACGGGGGTCCTGTCCGCGGCTGAGTCAGCGGCGTCCGTGGGAAGGCGGGCAGCGTTCTCGGGCCGCATGAGTAACCTGCAAATCAATATCCTCTCCGCGCCCGCGGCCTTGGGGAGAGACGAATGGTTATGGAGCAAACGCACTTCTGTTCTAAGGAGGACAGCGGCGGAGCCAAGGCCAGCCAGCCTTCCCTCGAAAGGCCAGATAGAAAGACTCCCTCGGGCGCGGAAAACCTCGCGCGCAGATGGACGCCCGGGCGGGGCTGTGCCACAGCGATGGCGCTCGTGCCCCGAAAACGCCTTTAACTGAAACACAAAACACAAACACGTGCGGGTGAGTGGACAGGTCTCCCCGGAGTGAGCCCGCGCGGGATCTGCGCCGGATGGGACGGAGAGCCTAGTCCCCGCAGCCGCGCGCCCCGCTCGGCCGGGCGAGCAGCGTCCGGTCCCCCGCCCCCTTGGGCACCTCCTGCCAATGCCCCGCCCCCCGCCCCCCTGGGCACCTCCTGCAAATGCCCCGCTCCCCGCCCCCCTGGGCACCTCCTGCCAATGCCCCGCCCCCCGCCCCCCTGGGCACCTCCTGCCAATGCCCCGCTCCCCGCCCCCCTGTGCACCTCCTGCAAATGCCCCGCTCCCCGCCCCCATGGGCACCTCCTGCAAATGCCCCGCCCCCCGCCCCCCTGGGCACCTCCTGCCAATGCCCCGCCCCCCGCCCCCCTGGGCACCTCTTGCAAATGCCCCGCCCCCCGCCCCCATGGGCACCTCCTGCCAATGCCCCGCCCCCCGCCCCCATGGGCACCTCCTGCCAATGCCCCGCTCCCCGCCTCCTTGGGCACCTCCTGCCAATGCCCCGCTCCCTGCCTCCATGGGCACCTCCTGCCAATGCCCCGCTCCCCGCCCCCCTGGGCACCTCCTGCAAATGCCCCGCTCCCCGCCCCCATGGGCACCTCCTGCCAATGCCCCGCTCCCCGCCCCCATGGGCACCTCCTGCCAATGCCCCGCTCGGCGCCTGCTCTCGGGGCCTGGTTCCCTTCACTCAGCCGCGCCCGAGCTCCCACACTCACTGCCGCCCACCGCGCCGCCCACCGCGCACCGCGCAGAGCTGCTCGCAGGCCCCGCCTCGGGTGGGGTGGGGTGGAATGGGGTGGGGTGCGGGGGCTGCGCCGCCTGCTGCTCCCTCCTCCGCTTCCCTCCGCAGAGCGGCTGTTCCAGAGCCCGGCTGCCCCTTGACTGTCAACACTGGGCCTCCCACCCGGCCTTTCGCCAAGCTTCCCCTGCGTCAGGTTCCATTCCTCACAAAGGTCAAGGCCACGGTCCGCACGGCGCCCGCGGCTCGGAGGCTCAGCCCCGGATCCGGGCGCTGGGGAGGCCTTGCTTCTCCCAGGCCTGGGGACCGCGTTTCTGGCCCCGCGTGGGGCGCAGAGCGGGCGCTGCCCACAGGGGGCCTTCCCGCCGCCGGCCCGGAGCTCCCGCCTCTTCCCAGCTATTCCCAGAAGCAGTGCGGCCACGCTGGGCGCGGGGCCCGGCCGGCAGGGGATGCTGCTGAGCTTCCCGGTCTCTGCCACCCACTTTCCCAAAACCGGAGCATGATTCCCTTCGCCCTTTGGGAAGGAAGCCCGCCTCCTCCAGCCTCAACAGTTCAGCGGGCAGCATGCCCAGGGCCCGCTCCGGCCGCCCCCTCGCTGCGCACAGGCCGGCAGGCCCCGGGCACCCGGGAGGCACCGCAGCGGAAGCCTGTGCCCCAGGCCTCTCGCACCCTGAACCTAACCTCTCCACGGCACCCCCCCCCCCCCCCTTTTCTGGTTTGTTGGTGGTTGAAGAAGGCGAAGGCAACTCAAGTTAGAGCCAGTGAGTCATCCTCTTCCCTGTCCTCACAGCCAACGGGGCCGAATAGGCCGCTGTGGCCGGAAGAGGAGACCCCATTCTAATGCCAAGTTATCACTTTCTGCTGTGACTTTCAGCAAGTTGTTAACCTCTCTGGAGGTTATTTCTGCCGGTAAAATCATTGATTTCTATAACATGCATTTTTCTCTTCGACTTGATAAAGTCTGTAGGTGCTCAGAACCTACTTTGGGTTCCCTTGGTGTTCATTTGACACAGCAATGCGGCTCAGGTGTGGTGTTGGCCCTGTGGGACCTGTGCCAGGAGGGCCCTCGGACAAGCGCAGGAACTGCAGGTTCGGAAGCACAGGGTCACCGGAGAATGCCATGCATGGATCCATTCATCTGAGGACGACTTAGGACCCCCGGCTGTGTCCCTGTGTCCCTGGGCAAGGCTGTCCGATCAGTAGTGGAAAGGACCCCTGTCCTGGAGTTCCTGCCTCTTCTCTTCCAGTGGCGCTGGGCAGGCTGGTGGTGTGCCTTCGTCCTCACTCGCTGGCGGCTCCAGGCAGAGTGTGAGCTGGCAGTCCATGTAGACTTAGACGTGGCAGCACTTTGCTCTGAGAGTGCTGCTCGGGCGCTGAACCCAGCTGCTGTGTCCGCCTTCTCTGAGCTTGGCCCTGGTCCTGAGACCAGCCGGGGAGGGCCAGGTGGCTGTGAGAGGGACTGGAGGGGTAACAGTGACCCCTCTGTGGGGCCCTGTGACCGAGGCTTATGTCCAAATCATCAAGCGTTGACTCCTGGGTGTTTCCTGGGCCCAAGTGGAAGGTGATAACAACGTTGGGGAGTAAACGCAGCCCTTTCTCCAGGCCACTGGGTGGAGGTTGCGGGGCGTGGGGAGCTGATTAGAAGCGACTCTGCCCTAGAAACTCTCACCTGTGTGGCGGTAACTGGTGCAGCTGCTCCCTTTCCTTGCTCTGCTGGGAGGTGCTGGCTCAGCTCTGGACGGCACAACCGAGGGCCTGACTATACATTCCCCTCCCCAGGAATAGCCTTCAAACCCACGTCACAGGGCCCAGGGCCAAGGCCCCATTTCTGGCCAAGCCCTGAGGCTCACCTCCCCCTCCTGCCCACCTAAGATGGGCCGTGGGAGATTCTAGGGAGGGGCCAGCCTCAGTACCTGCCCATCCAAGACAGAGGTCCTGGGAGATTCTAGGGAGGGGCCAGCCTCAGGTGGCTCAGGACCCAGGAGGGCTGGGTCCCAGCCACCCCAGCGGTGCTCGGTCAGGCAGATCCAGACACATTCCAATGGAGCTTTGTTGATTTGCTCTTCATATGTGTACAGAGCAGACAAATAATTCAAGTCCCTGCCTTCGTGGCCTTCACCCTTCCAGCTGAAGGAGATGAGCAAGGAGGAGCCACAGGTGTGTTGGTGGTGAGCAGACAGGAAGTGGCGCCTGGCAGGGCGATGCTGGGGGCGGGCTGATAACTGGTGCTGGGGAAGGCTCACAGACAGAGCCTGGGAGTGCAGAGCTGCAGAGGCGAGGGTGACAGGTAGGTGACACCTGCTGTGAGGGCGGGGGCAGGAGAGCACGTTGGCAGGGGATGCTTCCTTCAGGTCTGGCTGGAGAGGTGGGGAAGCTCTGAAAGGTGGGGCCAAGGAGGAGCAAGGCCAGGCCCAGCACCGGCTAACAGGGAAAGCCTGGGGTGTTGAGGGAAGAGGATGTGGGCCCCGCTGGCGGGCTCATGGCATGATGAGCTGAAGGACAGGGTGAACCTGCACACTTGGCCGCAGACTTGGCAACGGGCAGCTTTCATGCAGGGCAGGCAGAGCGGCCTAAAGGAGGCCTAAAGGAGGACGCATCTCCCGCGAGTCTGCAACCCCCGGAGGGTTTGCAGTAGGTGACTGACTGGCCTTCTTTACAATATGCTGGTTGCTATGTGGGGGGTGAATGCGGGGGCGGGGTTGGGGGGGGAGGAGTGGAATTGGAAAGATGAGTTCTCAGTGTTCTAGAGAGAATGCATATGCCAGGGCGGCGGCGGGAAAGGCCATTTGCTGGGCAGCTGCTCTGGGCCAGTGCAGTGATTAGAGTGAGGTACAGTGGGGCCTTGACTTACGAGTTTAATTCGAGCTCGTTAAGGAGCTCGTTAACTCAAATTACTCTATCAACTCAATGCAAAAAATTGGCTGAGAGACAGCCGGTATCTCAAAAAACTCGTTAGTCGGGACACCCGTAAGTCAAGGCCCCACTGTATTAGTGTTGATTTTACTAAATGGCACTGTGGCTATGTGGCAAAACCCTGGTCCAATATTCACCCAGTAACAATGTGTTGTGATTGGGCTTAGAGGTCTGGCCCCCCTCCCCCCTCCCCTCCCCGCTTCTTTTCCGTTTGCCCATTTGCCCACTGTGTTGGTTTTGTTCCCTCTCCAGGGGATCCCCTCACTGCTGACCCTCCTCTAGTTTTATTGTCCTTTTCTTTCTTTTTGGGGGGTATTTAAAAAAATAAATATTGTTGTTATTGTCCTTTTCAAAACTGTGATCCATTATTTACTTCCTGTTTAAAAACCTTCAGCATTTCTAGTGGCCCTAGTATTGCCTGTTTTCAGGGACTCCAAACCCAAAGGTCTTCAGGAATCAGGCATGCTGAAACCAGGGGCCGGGGTGGGGGCCCAGTGGAGAGTGCACCCCCGTGGAGAGTGAAAGGAGGAAGTCGGGCTGGCCAAGTGGCTGTCTCCGTCATCCTGTCAGGCTCCTGCACCCCTACTTGTAACCCTTAGTGTAAGACCCAGTCCTGAGTGTCCACAATCTGGCCTCAGCGTGCCTCCCAGCTTCCTCCCCAGGAACCAGTCACTGTCGACGCCCCTCTGTCCTTGGGAGGCGCTCTGTCCCGCCTCCTTGCCTCGTGCATGGTTTCTTAGAACTTTTATATGTTCTGCTCCCCAACAGCAACCAACCTCCGGGGCCCAGGTCCAAGGTCACAGCATTATTCTTGGTGGCAGGTATGCTGGACCGCTTCCCTTGCTGCCCTTGGACTGTGATCTCCTCAAGGGCAGAAGCCAAGAGAATGACAGCTAAAGTATAGCCCTGAGCATGAAGTAGGTGGTGCTAGTACTTTCCCCATTTTCTTTTCCTCCAGCACCTGGTTTTGCAGCTGCTCATTCAGCAGTTGCTACGTGAATGAATGAATAAATCAATCACAGAAAAAATGGAACCCAACACAGCCACTACTCTCGTGTCAGACACCGCTGATGTGGGCAAAGGGAGAAAGACGGCGGGTAAGCAAGCAACTAACCTAGATACAGCCTCAGGACCCAGCAGAGGCCTGCAGAAGGAGAGGGGGTCCAACTCCTGTCAGAGGCCTGGCGAAGGCGGAGGCCCAGGTGGCATTTCTGCTGCTGAGGCAGAGGTGGCATTATCTTTGGGGAAGTGTTTGTTCAGATCCTTTGCTGTTTTTCAGTTGGATTGTTTGTTTGTTTTTATGTTGTGTTGCACAAGTTCTTTATAAATTCTGGATTTTGAATTAGATACATTTTATTAGATACATCATTGGTGAATATGTTTTCCCATTCAGGGAGTTGTCTTTTCATTTTGTTGATGGCTTCCTTTGCTGTGCAAAAGGTTTTAGATTGATGTAGTCCCATTTGTTAATTTTTTCTTTTCTTTCCCTTGCCTGAGAATATATACCAGAAAAAGTATTGCTATGAGAAATGTTTGAGATCTTACTGCCTATGTTTTCTTCTAGAATTCTTATGGTTTAGAGTCTGACATTTAAGTCTTTAATTTATTTTGAGTTTATTCTTGTGTATGGTATAAGAAGGTGGTTTAATTTCATTTTTGTACCTATCTGTCCAATTTTCCCAACACCATTTGTTGAATAAACTATATTTGCCTCATTACATATTTTTGCCTACTTTGTCAAATATTAATTGACCATAGAGGCATAGGTTTATTTCTGGGCTCTCTATTCTGTTCCGTTGATTCATATGCCTGTTTTTATGCAGTACCCTGCTGTTTTGATTACAATGGCCTTGTAGTATAGTTTGATATCAGGTAGTTGATTCCTCTAACTTTGTTCTTCTTTCTCAAGATTGCTGTGGCTATTCAGGGTCTTTTGTGGTTTCACATAAATTTTTGGAGTATTTGTTCTAGTTTTGTGAAATACACCATTGTTATCTTGATAGGAATTGCATTCAATCTATAGATTGCTTTGGGTAGTATGGACATTTTAATGATGTTAATTATTCCTATCCATGAACACACAGGATATGCTTCGACTTATTTGTATCTTCTTTAATTTCTTTCTTCAGTATCTTATAATTTTCCAAGTACAGGTCTTTTTTTCTTAAATATATTTTATTGAAAGGAGAAGGAGAGAGAAAGAGAGAGAGAAATATCAGTGATGAGAGGGAATCATTGATCGGCTGCCTCCTGCACTGGGGATTGAGCCTGCAACCCAGGCATGTGCCCTGACCGGGAATTGAACCTTGACTGCCTAGTTCATAGGTCGATGCTCAACCACTGAGCCATGCCAGCTGGGCTTAAGACAAGTACCCTTGACCGGAATTGAACCCTGAACCTGGGACCCTTTGGTCCTCAGGCTGACACACTATCCACTGAGCCAAACCGGTTAGAGCCAAGTACAGGTCTTTTACTTTTTTTTTTTTTCTCTTTTAATTAGAATTATTTCTTTTTTTGTATTTACCTTTTTTTAAAAAAAATTCTTTATTGTTTAAAGTATTACATATGTCTCCTTTTCCCCCCATCGAACCCTCCCTGGCCCTCCCATCCCCCAGATCAAGCCTCCACCGCCCCAGTGTCTGTGTCCATTGGTTATGCTTATATGCATGAATATAAGCCCTTTGGTTGATCTCTTATGCCCCCCCCCCCGCCCCCTCACCCCCCTCTTCTACTCCCCCCCCGCCCTGCCTTCCCTCTGAGGTTTGATGGTCCATTTGGTGTTTCTCTGTCTCTGGATCTATTTTTGTTCATCAGTTTATGTTGTTCATTATATTCCACAAATGAGTGAGATCATGTGATATTTATCTTTCTCCTACTGGTTTATTTCGCTTAACATAATGCTCCCCAGGTCCATTCATGCTGTTGCAAATGGTAAAAGTTCCTTCTTTTTTTATAGCAGCACTAGAGGCCCAATGCATGAAATTCGTGCAAGGGGCTCGACCCCCTGCTGCCGCCTCTGCCTCGGCCCTCGCAGCTCTGGCTTTGTCCAGAAGGTCGTCAGGAAAAACGTCTGGTCTAATTAGCATATTATGCTTTTATTATTATAGATAGTATTCCATAGATGTACCATGGTTTTTTAATCCACTCATCTGCTGCTGGGTACTTAGGCTGTTTCCAAATCTTAGCTATGGTGAATTGTGCTGCTGTGAATATAGGGGTGCACATGTCCTTTCTGATTGGTGTTTCTGAGTTCTTGGGATATATTCCTAGAAGTGGGATTACTGGGTTTGTTACAGAAAAAACCGGACCAGAACCAAACAACGCTCTGAGAGTTTGGAGTTACACTTTATTCACCGCGGCGGGCTCAGGGAAATGAATCCAAATCTAAGCAAAGCTACAAGCAGAGCTTCCCTTTTTATAGAAGAGCCAGCCCTTTGTGTGCTTGCTGGCGGCGGCCTTGAAAACTACACAGTTCTATCCAGTTAAAAAATGCACCTGGCATGGCATTGGGTGTATCCAGTCTCTGGCCTACAAGGTCAGAGAGCTAAGTTTATCTCCCCCACTATTCAAGCAGGCTAGAAAGCAAAGTTATCTTTTCAGAATAAGAGGCCGTCTAAAGAATAGCAGAGAATTCCAAACAGTAGTTTTACAGAATAGGGGTTTTCCTCCACAGGTTGAATGGGAGTTCCATTTTTAACTTTTTGAGGAAACTCCATACTGTTCTCAACAGTGGCTGCACCAGTCTGCACCCAGCAGCAATGCATGAGGGTTCCTTTTTTCTCCGCATCCTCACCAGCACTTGTCCTTTGTTGATTTGTTGATGATAGCCATTCTGACAGGTGTGAGATGGTACCTCATTGTTGTTTTGATTTGCATCTCTCAGATGATTAGTGACTTTGAGCATGTTTTCTTATGTCTCTCAGCCTTCTGTATGTCCTCTTTCGAAAAGTGTCTTTTTAGTCCTTTGCCCATTTTTTGATTGGATTATTTAACTTCCTTTTGTTAAGTTGTATGAGTTCCCTATAAATTTTGGAGATTAAATCCTTATCGGAGATAACATTGGCAAATATGTTCTCTTATGCAGTGGGCTTTCTTCTTTTGTTGATGGTTTCTTTTGCTGTGCAGAAGCTTTTTATTTTGATGTAGTCCCATTTGTTTATTTTCGCCTTGGTTTCCAATCCCCTAAGAGCTGTATCGGTAAAGATATTGCTATAACATATGTCTGATATTTTGCTGCCTGTGGATTCTTCCAAGATTTTTATGGTTTCCCATCTTATGTTTAAGTCCTTTATCCATTTTATTTTTGTGAATGGTGTAAGTTGGTGGTCTAGTTTAATTAATTTTTTGGCATGTATCTGACCAATTTTCCCAACACCACTTATTGAAGAGAGTGTCTTGACGCCATTGTATGCTCTTGCCTCCTTTGTCAAATATTAATTGAGCATAATGACTTGGGTCGATTTTTTACATTTTTAATTAAATTTATTCCTAAGTGTTATATATATATATATTCACTTGTAAATTGGATTGTTTTCTTAGTTTCCATTTTCTTTTTTTAAAAATTCTTTATTGTTTAAAGTATTACATATGTTTCCTTTTTCCCCCATTAGACTCTCCCCAGCCATTCCCACCCCCCAGCACATGCCCTCAGCCCCCTACTGTCTGCGTCCATTGGTTTCCATTTCTGATAGTTCATTATTGGTGTATAAAAATGCAATTGATTTATGGACATTTATTTTGTATCCTGCTACTTTACTGAATTCACTTATCAGTCTTAGTAATTTTTTTGGTGGAATCTTTAGGGTTCTCTATATACAATATCATGTCATATTCAAATAATGACAGTTTTACTTATTTCCAATTTGGATGGCTTTTATTTATTCTCCTTGTCTCATTGCTGTGGCTAGGATTTCCGTTTCTATCTCTCTATATAAAAGGCTAAGTGAACAACCGCCCGTCCATCTGACTATCCCAACTATTCAACCGACTGACCGACTGGCCAGTACATATGACGCGCACTGGCAATTTAAAAATAAATGTTGACTCGCTCGTGCACAATACATATAAAGCTCTCTCTGGCGCCAATCACATGCATGTTTTGATCTGTCATTGTCGATTGTGAATTTGGTTGTTTTTGTTGACATTTGGAAGCTGAAAGAAAGCGGTGTTCTTGACAGAATATATCTGAAGACCAACAATTGGCACAACTGTCCCCATCTGACACTGGACTCTCATTTAAATTAATTCAAAGAAAGTTTCCTGTGATGCCAGCATTTGCGATGACTATTAATGAATCACAAGGACAAACTCTAGACCAGCAGTTCTCAACCTGTGGGTTGTGACCCCTTTGGCAGTCGAACGACCCTTTCACAGGGGTCGCCTAAGACCATCCTGCATATCAGATATTTACCTTACGATTCATAACAGTAGCAACATTACAGTTATGAAGTAGCAACGAAAATAATTTTATGGTTGGGTTACAACATGAGGAACTGTATTTAAAGGGTCAGAAGGTTGAGAACCACTGCTCTAGACAGAGTAGGAATATTCTGACCTGAACCCATTTTCGGACATGGTCAGTTATATGTTGCTTTCTCTCAGTTTGAAGAGTGTATGACATTAAAGTTAAAGTTGTAAATACTTCATCACAAGGGAAATTAGTCAAGCACTCTGAAAGTGTTTTTAATCTTAATATGGTATATAGAGTCCTGGGTTCAATTCCAATCAATGGCACATGCCTTCTGCATGCCCCACACTGGGATCAAGCCCACAACCTGGGCATGTGCCCTTGATTGGAATTGAACTCAGGACCCTTCAGTCCACAGGCAGACACTCTATCCTCTGAGCCAAACCGGGTAGGGCCAATTTTGGGCTTTCTTTGTTGTTCTTTTTCTAGTTCACTTATTATAAAGTTAGATTATTTACTTGAGTTTTTCTTTTGTTTCTTGAAGTAGTCCTGTAATGATATGAATTTCTCTCTTAGGTCTGCTTTCACTGTGTCCCATTGATTTGGGGGTTGCTATGTTCTCATTTTTATTTGTTTCAAAGTATCTTGTGATTTCTTCCTTGATCTCATTGTTAACACATTCATTGTTTAGTGACATGTTATTTAGCCTCTGTGTCTTTGTGTGTTGTTCAGTGTTTTCCTTGTGATTGATTTATAGTTTCATATCTTTGTGGTCAAAGAAGATGCATGCTATGATTTCCTTCTTAAGTTTACTAAGATGTGTTTTATGTCCTAACATGTAGTCTATCCTAGAGATGTCCCATGGGCACTTGAGAGAATGTATATTCTGCTGCTTTGGTGTAAAATGCTCTGAAGATACCAATTAAATCCATCTGTTCTAGTGTGACATTTAGGCTGCTGTTTCCTTGTTGATGTCAATGGGGCAATAAAAATCACTTACTATGAATGTGTTACTGTCAATCTCTACCTTTATGTTCATCAAGATTTGCTTTACATAGTTAGGTACTCCTATGTTGGGCGCAAAAATGTTTAGAAGGGTTATACCCTCTTGTTGGGTTGCTCCCTTTATCATTATGTAGTGTCCTTCATTGTCTTTTTTTATAGCCTTTGTTTTAAAGGTCTATTTCATCTGATATTAGCATTGCTACCTCAATTTTTCCCCCTTTCCATTGGCATGAAATATATTTTTCCAGCCCTTTACTTTTAGTCTGTATGTGTCTTTTGTTCTGAGGTGGGTCTCTTGTAGTCAGCATGTGTATGGGTCTTGTTTTCTTATCCATTCAGTTATCCTGTAACTTTTGATTGGGCATTTAAGTGATTTACATTTAAAGTAATTATTGATAGGTAATACATATTTATTGCTATTTTAATCTTTTAGCTATGTTTCTCTGATTTTTTTCCTCCTCCTCCTCTCCTCCTCCTCCTCCTCCTCCTCCTCTTCCTCTTCCTCCTCTTCCTCCTCTTTCTTCTTCATCTTTGTCTTCAAGATGACCCTTTAACATTTATTGTAATACTGGTTTGATGATAACAAACTCCTTTCACTTTTTTTTTGTCTGGGAAGCTCTTTATCTCTCCTCAATTTTAAATGATAGCCTTTCTGGGTAAAATAGTCTTGGTTGTAGATCCTTGGTTTTCATCATTTTTAATATTTCATGCCAATTCATTCTGGCTGAAAATGTTTTTGTTGAGAAATCAGCTGACAGTCTTATAAGAGCTCCCTTGTTGGTAACTAATATTAACCTTTGGCAATTTAATTATGGTGAGTCTTGGTATAGGCCTCTTTGGCTTCATCTTGTTTGGAACTCTTTGCACTTCCTAGACTTATGTGTCTTTTTTTTTTTTTTTTTTTTTTTTTAACCTGGTTAGGGAAGTTTTCAGTCATTGTTTCTTCAACTAAGTTTTTTTATTCCTTGCTCTCTTCTCTTTTCTTCTTCTAGTATCCTGATGATATAGATGTTGTTATGCTTCATGTTGTTCCAAGGCCCTTAAACTATCCTTATTTTTAAATATTCTTTTTTCTGCTCTTCTTGGGTGTTTTCTGTTACCTTGTCTTCCAAATCACTGATTTGATTCTTCATGCCACCTACTGTTTATTCCTTCAAATGTATTCTTCATTTCATATTTTCATTTCTGGCTGGTTTTTTTTTAATGTTTTCTATGTCTTTTTTTTAATGCTTTTGTAGTTCTCACTAAGTTCCTTGAGCATCCTGATAATGATTTTTTTAACTCTGTATTTGATAAATTGCTTGTCTCTATTTCTTTAGTTCTTTTTTGGAGATTTCTCTTGTTCTTTCATTTGAGGCATGTGGCTTAGTCTTCCCATTTGGGCTGCCCCTTTGTGTTTGTGTCTATGTATCAAGACTGCTATGACTCCCAGTATTGGTAGGGTGGCCTTATGGAGTAGGTGTTGTGTGGGACCAAGTGGCACAGTCTTCTTGATCCCTTGAGCTGGGTGCTCCAGGAATGTCCTTTGTGTAGGTTATGTGGATTCTCCTTTTGTAATTGCGTCTTCACTGCTATTGCCCATTTGTGTGTGGAGTCAATCTTTAGGCTGGTTTACTGTGAGGCTCAAATTTGCCTAAGCACAGTCTGGTGGCTGCCAAGATGTCCCTTTGGATATGCCACTTGTGACACTGATTGGATCCTGCTCTGATGTTGTCTGAAGCTGGCCACTGGTTATGTTGGTTTGGGCAGGACTCTGCTGTAGGCCAATGTTGGAGTTGTCTGTGACTGGCTCTGGGCAACCTGTTTGGAGCTAAAAAAAGATCAACAGCTTCTGGCTTCCTCTGCTGGACCTGGATGTGTGGAGAAAGGATTAAGCTGCTCACCAAGGCTTGCTTTACCAGCACTGGGCCTGGGGGCAGGTCAGTAATAGTTCCAAGGCACTCCGAGATCCAACTCTGCCTGCCTGTGCTTGCCAGTTGCCTGTTAGGCTCAGTCACTGAAAGGGCCTTTGGAGTACTCGAGTTGCATGTGGTAGGTTCTCAGAGAGTCACCAGGTAGGGGCAAATGTTGTTCACCAGATTGATACAGGTTCAAACTTGGGGCTAGTTGCTGAAGCCACTGAGCAAATGTCCCAGGGTATACCAGGTCTAGCTGCCACCCTCTGGGTTCTTGTACACCTATGTGGTGGGGTGGGGGGGGGGTCTCAGGGAGTCATCAGGGTGAGGCCTAAAGAGTTTATCAGTGCAAAGGCCAAGATTTGGCTGTGAAGGGAGGGCTCTAAACTGCTCAGGTGTGCGTGGGAAAAATAGCCACTGCCCTATCGTCACACCACTCAGTCTATCCCAGATTCTGCCCAGGCCTTGGTAATGTGGAGCCACCAGGAGTTGGGAAGGTGGGGCTGCTGGGAGTCTGAAAAGTAAGGCTAGCAGATCTCTCCTGAGGGGGAGGCACTAGTCAGTTTTATGCAAAGTGAGAAGAATGGCCCCCACCCCAAAGCCACACAATTTAGTCACTGATACCCCCTGAGTCTGCCCAGACCTTTACATGACAGGCCAGGCTGCTGAGTCCTCAGCAGGGCACAAGCTTTGCAGGGTGGGGCTATTGCATTCCCCCAGGCTGATGCTGCATGGAGGGGAGTGTTCCACCCAAGAGAGTTGGCATCTGCCATGTGGGAAAGTGACTTAGCACAGGTATCATGGTGGCTGTCCCTTCAGCTGAGCCACAAACCCCAGTCTCTTCATGGGATTCTAGTCCACTTCACCCTCCCTTTGCTGGAGCCCAGGGTGAGCGGCTGTGAATGGGATTTTGTGTTGGTCGTTTAAGAGGGCACTTGTATTTCAAGTAGACTCAAGTCCAGTGATGGCGAACCTTTTGAGCTCGGCGTGTCAGCATTTTGAAAAACCCTAACTTAACTCTGGTGCCGTGTCACATATAGAAATTTTTTGATATTTGCAACCATAGTAAAAGAAAGACTTATATTTTTGATATTTATTTTATATATTTAAATGCCATTTAACAAAGAAAAATCAACCAAAAAAATGAGTTCATGTGTCACCTCTGACACGCGTGTCATAGGTTCGCCATCACTGGTCTAGTCTCTCCCTGGCAGACAGGGTCTCTTCTTATTTTCACAGCCCAATGTTATGTGGGTGCCTCTTCTCAGCTCTGGTATTTTGGCTGGGGAGACTGGTTTGGGGTTGAGACCTCATGCTTCTCAGGAGGAACCTTTGAAGCTAAGATATCCCTCTGGAATCTCAACCACTGACTGGCATTGGGTCAGCCCTTTTCACATCTCTGCTCTTCCTACTGGTCTCAGTGTGTGTGTTTTCCTATAAATCCTTAGTTATAAGACTTCTCTTCAGCCAGTCTTCAGGTGGTTATTCAGGGTGATTGTTTTATATTTTATATTTTAGTTGTAATTCCATTTTGGTCCTGGGAGGAGGTGAGTATAACATCCACCTACTCTGCTGCCATCTAGGATCTTCGCTCTTTTTTTCTTGATGAGTCTAGCTATAGGTTTATCTATTTTGTTTTTCTTTTCAAAAAAACAGCTCTTAGTTTTGTTCATCTTTTCTATGTTTTTTTTTTTTTCATTTGTATTTCAATTGTTTCTGCCCTGACCTTTATTATTTCCTTCCTTCTACTTGCTTTGGCCTGTTTCTTTTTTCTAGTTCCTTTAGGCGTAAAGTTAATTATTTGTTTGAGATTTTTCTTATTTCTTGATGTAGGCATTTATCACTATAAATTTCTCTCTTAGAACTGCTTTTGCTGTGTTTCAGTGATTTGGTATTGAGTTTCCATTTTCATTTGTCTCAAGATATTTCTAAATTTCCTCCTTGATTTCTTCATTAACCCATTGATTATTTAGTAGCATGTGTTTAGTCACTATGTGTTTTTTCCCCCCAAGTTTTCTTGTAATTGATATCTAGTTCTATACAATTGTGATCACAGAAAATATTTTATATTGTTTCAGTCTTCTTAAATTTAGAGACTTGTTTTGTGTCCTAACGTGTGGTCTATCCTGGAAAATGTTCCATGTGCACTTGAAAAGAAAGAATATTCTGCTATTTTGGGGTGGAATGTTCTGTAAATATCTATTAAGTTCATCTTATCTAATGTGTTAAGGTTACTGTTTCCTTGTTGAAATTTCATCTGGATGATCTATCCATAGTTGTAAGTGGGGTGTTAAAGTTTCTTACTGTTGTTGTAATATTATTCCTCCCTTTACGTCAGTTAATATTTGCTTTATGTATTAGATGTCCCTACATTAGGGGCTTAGATGTTTACAAGTGTTATCCTCTTGTTAGGTTGATCTTTTTATCATTATGTAATGGCATTCTTTGTTTCTTGTTAGTCTTCATTTTAAAGTCCATTTAGTCTGATGTATTTTTATTCAAGCTTTATTTTCATTGACATTTGAATGCAACATCCTTTTCATCTCTTTACTTTCAGCCTCTGTGTATCTTTCAATCTAAAGTAGTCTCCTATAGGCAGCATTAGCATGGATCCTGTTTTCTTATTCAGCCATTCTATGTCTTTTTAAAAAATATATATTGTTATTGATTTCAGAGAGAGGAAGGGAGAGAAAGAGAAACATCAATGACGAGAGAATCATTGATTGGCTGCCTTCTGTATGCCCCCTACTGGTAATTGAGCCTGCAGTGTGGGCTTGTGCCCTGACAGGGAATTGAACCCTGAACTCCTGATTCATGAGTTGAAACTCAACCATTGAGCCACATCAATCAGGTCATCCTAAATGATGCAGCATTTATTCCATTTACCTTTAAAATAATTATTGATAGGTATGTATTTATTTCCATTTTAGTATTTTCCAGTTGTTTTTGTAGTTCTTCTTTGTCCCTTTCTTCTTCTCTTGCTCTTTTCTTGCACATTGATGACTTTATATAGTGATCTGTTTGTTTAGGTTCCTTTGTAAAATTTGTTGTGCATTTATTTTTGGATACTATGGGATTAGTATATAACAAGCTATGTTTATAGAAGTCTATTTTAAGTTAATGGTCACTTCAGTTTGAACACATTCTAAAAGCACTACATTTTTTACTCAACCCCATTTATGTTTTTGACATCATATTTTACATTTTTCATGTGTGTGTGTGTGTGTTTGTGTGGGTGTGTACATATTGTATTCCTTAATTTATTACTGTAGTTACACATGCCTTTACTACTTTTGCCTTTAACTTTCACACTAACTTTATAGTTGGTTGATCCACTATATTTATAAAATGACTAGAGGCCTGGTGCACAAAATTCATGCAAAGGGGGGAGGTCCCCTCAGCACAGCCTGCCCCCTCTCACAGTCCTCAGAGGTGGGAGGCGACCTGGCGATTAGGGGAAGGCAATGCCCCCATCACACCTCTGCTGCTGCCACTGCCGGCAGCACGAGCCTTGGCCGGCCCTGGTTACCTGAGCCTCAGGCAGCTCTGGGCGGCTGGGCAGCTGCCATCCGAGGCTTGCCTGTGCCTCAAGCCAGCCCTGAGTGGCTGGGGGGTGAGGGGACTGGGGAACTCTGGAGGCAGGCGTGCAGCAAGGCCAGGCCCGCCTTGGGGCAGGCTTGGCCTTGCTGTGCGCCTGCTGCCCCAGCAGGGCTGAGGGGACTCAGCACCGCCATCTTGTGGCTGTGGGTGCTGCCATCTCTGAGGGCGTGGCAGTAATTAGCATATTCCCTCCTTATTGGCTATGGGCACTGCTATCTTTGCGATGGTGTGAGGGTCAATTAGCATATTCCCTCTATTAAATAGGATTGCCTTTATCAGTGAGCTTTTTAAAATTTATTTATTTATTTATTTATTTATTTATTTATGTTAATCCTCACCTGAGGATTTTTTATTTTTTATTTTTTATTTTTTTAATTTATTGCTTAAAGTATTACAAAGGGTATTACATATGTGTCCATTTTATCCCCCCGCCCTAGACAGTCCCTAGCCTCCCCTATCCCCCAGTGTCTTATGTCCATTGGTTATGCTTATATGCATGCATACAAGTCCTTTAGTTGATCTCTTACCCCCCTACCTCCTGCCCCCCAACCCTCCCGGCCTTCCAGTTTCAGTTTGACAATCTGTTTGAGGCAGCTCTGCCTCTGTATCTATTATTGTTCAAAAGTTTATAATGGTCTCTATTATCCATGAATGAGTGAGATCATGTGGTATTTTTCCTTCATTGACTGGCTTATTTCACTTAGCATAATGCTCTCCAGTTCCATCCATGACGTTGCAAATGGTAAGAGTTCCTTCCTTTTTAGAGCAGCATAGTATTCCATCGTGTAGATGTACCACAGTTTTCTAATCCATTCATCTACTGATGGGCACTTAGGCTGTTTCCAGATCTTAGCTATGGTGAATTGTGCTGCTATGAACATAGGGGTGCATATATCCTTTCTGATTGGTGTTTCTGGTTTCTTGATTTTTAGAGAGAGTGGAAGGGAGGGGGAGAGACACAGAGAGAGAAACATTGGTGTGAGAGAGACACATTGATTGGTTGCCTCTTGCACACATCCTGACTGGGGCTGGAGATTGAGCCTGTACCAAGGTACATGCCCTTGACCAGAATTGACCCCATGACCCTTCAGTCCATGGGCCAACACTCTACCCACTGAGGAAAAATGGCTAGGGCTATTTTCTTATTTTTAGTTTTGGCCTTTTCAATTTAAAGAGGCTCTTTAACATTTTTTGCAATGCCAGTTTTGTGATGATGAACTTTAGATATTGTTTGTCTGGGATACTTTTTCTCGCTCCTTCAGTTCTGAATGATTATCTTGCTGGGTAGAGTTTTCTTGGTGGTAAGCTTTCATCAGTTTGAAGAGACTGTGCCATTCCCTTCTGACTTGCAAAATTTCTGCTGAAAAATCAGCTTATAGTCTTACGGGGGAAATCTTTGTATACCACTATTTTTCTTTTGCTGCATTTAAGATTCTCTGTTTATCTTTAACTTTTGGCATTTTAAGTATTATGTGTCTTGGGGACTTGTTGGGGACTCTGTGCTTCCTTGACTTGGATGTCTATTTCCTTCACTTGTTAGGAAAGTTTCTAGAGATTTTCTTTAAATGTTTACTGTCTTTTTCTCTCTCTCTTCTCCTTCTGGGACCCTGATGTTAGTATGCTTGATGTTGTCCCAGAGGTCCCTTAAATTATCTTCATTTGCTTTGATTTTTTTTTCCTTTTGGTCTTCCAGTGGGATGACTTCCACTACCTTGTCTTCCAGCTTGCTGACTCATTCTTCTGCATTATCTAATTGGCTATTTATTGCCTCTAATGTATTTTCATTTTAATTATTGTATTTTTCAGTTTTGACAAGTTCTTTATATTTTCTCTCTTTGTCACTGAGTTTACTCTCTCACGAGTTCGTTGAGCATCATCATAACCATTGTTTTGAACTCTTTATCTGGTAGATTGCTTATCTTTTTCTGGAGTTTTGTTCTGTTCTTTTTTTGCAGCATATTTGTCTCTTCGTTTTAGCTCTCTCTCTCTGTTTTTCTATGAATTAAGTGAAACAGCAACCTGTGCTGGAGGGCAGCCAGGGCTGTAGTTATATCAGGCTTGGGCCAAAGGGAATCCCAGGAGTAGGCCTGGCTGAGGCAGGAGGTATAGCTGGCGTAAGCATGGGCTGTGGAAAGTCCTGGGTGCAAAGCACCCTGGGACCCAGTTTTACCTGGAGCATGTGTGAGCCCTGGTTGAGTCCCACAGGCACGCTGCGCTGGGAAAGCCCTGGCAGGCCCGTTGTAACTGGAGTGAGCTCAGACCACGGGACAGAGGCAAGCTGTGCTAAGCCCTGGTGCTGTAGCTGAAGCGGGAGTGGTCTGTAGGGCGTCCCTGGAGCTCGCTGCACTGGGTGGGAGCTGTGCTAGGGTGGGCGTGTGGGGAGTTCAGAGGTAAGGGCACTGGAGCCACCTTGGTGGCCTGGATGAAAGCTGGAGCTGAGGCAGGCTAAGGGGAGGCCCAAGGGTAAGCTGTACCACAGCCCAGCACTGTGGCTGGAGAGGCTGTGGGGAATCCCGGGGGTGAGCCTCAGGTGTGCTGGGATGGCGAGGGCACGTGGATAGTGCTGCTGCCTGTGTGGCCAAAGGGGGGAGGGGACGCACAACACGCGGTGCCCTCACCTGACACTGGGGAGTTCCTGCAGCTCCCCTCCTGTGTGGCCCATGCTCTAGGCCAGTGGTCGGCAAACTCAGTCAACAGAGCCAAATATCAACAGGACAACGATTGAAATTTCTTTTGAGAGCCGAATTGTTTAAACTTAAACTATATAGGTAGGTACATTGTTATTAACTTAATTAGGGTACTCCTAAGGCTTAGAAAAGCCGCATATGGCTCGCGAGCCGCAGTTTGCCGACCACGGCTCTAGAGTTATTAGTAAATGGATTTATTTCTGGAATAGATCCGCTTTAAACCAGTCTTTTCATGGCGCCCCAGGACAGACGAGTCTGTGTGGGCCTCTCGGTGCTACCTCCCTGCTGCATGTTGGTGCACTGGGGGTGGGGTGTTTATCTCTCCGTTTCTGAGGTCCCTCTTACTTGCTATGCAGAAGCTGTTGTTAGCCCTCGGTTCAAGATCTCTTTAAAGGTTAAAATGTCACTCTAAATGAGCCTCACGATGGAATGTATTACATTGCAAGGTTGCTAGAATTAAAATTCTTCCACAACGTAACTGTATAGACAGGAAGGCTCTAATAAGAACACCTCAAAATGACTATGTATTTAAATGCCTAGCATTCACGTAACTGCTGTCCTGTATTGCACACACACTAAGGACCTGCCTGTTGAAAGGGTTTAACTTACCCGGTCTTAGCACACTAGGTGATAGGCAGTTACTCCCTGCAGTTAGTAACTTACCCTCTACCTGTAGGGTATATGCAGTGGGATGCAGCCTCCACAGGCTGATGGTTGCACATAGGGAGGAATGCATTTTTAGAAAGTTAGTTTAAAAACCTTAAAATGTTTAAAGTGTTGATTTAAAAAAGTCCTTTACGCCTTTATAAACACCTAATGAATATCATTAACTCTAAAACAGTATTTGAGGCACAAATATTAGTAAGTACATATGTTTAATGAGGTGCAACTATAGGTATTTTGTTTTGAATACATTCAATAAGTTCACCATTATAGTTGCTTTTACAACTCTCACTTTCCAAACATGACTTGATTCATCAATATATACGAGTCCTTTCTCTTTAGACAAAGCCACTCGGAGGGGCAGGGAGTGGCGTGTAGGGGGATAAACTATTAACTCTAGGCCACACTGTAGCCTAAACGAACATTCCCCTAGCGTCTCAGCTCCGTCTCTCCCACCTAACACTGGCTTTGGATATCCTGAGTTCTCTGCTAACTGTAACTGAACATCAAATCAAACCTGCTCAGGGAGCTGAAATAAATTACCTAAATCCATAAGATTCCCGGTAAACAGCTGAAGAGAAATGGAAAAAAAAAAAAGAGAGAGAGAGAGAGAAATACCTAACAATGGCAAAAAGCAATTTTAGGAAAAAAATAAGAAAAGCAAAAGTCTGCAGAACAATGAAGTGGGAAAAATCTGCTACTTGAAATAAAATAGTTTCCTATATACTGACACAGAGTTTGAATGTGTTAAGCCGTCAAGAGCAACAGACCATTTTGTAATTGTGACGATATTTGAAATAGAGTATTTGCAATTCATAAAGGGAAACAAGCCTACTCAGGGCAGGCATTAGTAAGGCACTAAGCTTCACTCATGCAAGGGATGCAGAAAACTAGAAAGATCGATACAATGAAGACCTCCAGGTCACAGGAGGCGACACAGGAGCCTCAAGGTGAAGAGAGAAACAGCTTCGGTTACTCACGGACGGATCTGAGCCTTTAATCCCGTTTCATAGGATCTAACGTGGCTCTAACTCACTGAAACTGAACGTGGGCTTCTCTGCAGAGACTCATGTTAGTAGCCACCGGCTGCCGGTGGGTGGGCCAGGGAAGGGTGCCTTGATGCACACAGCACCTGTGCTGCTGCATGAGGTCCATTTCTTCACGAAACAAAAACAAACCACCATAAGAAAAATGAATTTTTTAATTATTTTTTCTCAGAGGCAGAATCACATAGCCGTTTTGATACGATTTCCAGTAGGTCTAAAATACTGCTTTTTGGAGTTGTAAAAATTCCATTACAGAAACACGCAGAACAGACACAGGATAAACAGAAATCACATCAGTTGATCAAATGGTTGTTCTAAGGATGTTCTCTGCCTTATTTTCCTATAAGAAAGGTTTGAAGGATCCGATCGGAAACTGCTGTCCGCATACAACTAGGCTTTGGAAAAGGAAAGACCACATCAGTCACCTGGCTCGCCTGCAACGCTGTGTGCACACCTGCAGAAGCCTGCATGTTTGTGGGTGTTCCGTCTCAGCTAGGAAATTTATAATTTTAAGGAAATCTAAAACATATTCTTTACAAAAACAAACCATTGCTCCAATGTCCTTTTCTCTTGAGACACAAGCGGCATTAAGAATGGGTTCAAAAGCTTTCATGTACAACCATTTGTTATTCATCTGAGATGTCCGGACGGAAAATCGGCAAACTGGGTCCATGGTTTAGAAAGTGAAACGTTACAAATGTTATAAACAATTAAAATATGCGCAGACACTTTCTTAACTGCTAATGGTCAAAACTTTATGTTGTTTTTAAATCTGAAAGACTAAGGACTTTGGGGAAAAGCCACTCCTAACATACAACAGTATTACTGTAATGGAAGTAAAAAGCAGGTTAATAGACGCATTCAAGTAAAAATGTTAAGTAACCAGTTACTGTAAAAGCTTGAGTTGTATTCCAATTTTATAAGAAAGTATGACTACTTAAGTGGATTGCAACGTTCAAGACTGATGGCAATGATGTTACTGACGTAACAATTTATAGAACACTGAATGCACATGCTCTGCAGGGTGTGCGTCCATTGAATTTAAAATTACACATGATCATGTTAAGAATACCATTCACCAAGGGCTGTCCCAAGGCATCTTTAAAAAATCTACACCGAAGGTTTGGACAGCGAAAGCAGCGATACACTCTGTTTCCTATAGAGACACCAATACAGTCAATGCATTCACTTTTTAGCTACCATTATACTAGTCACAATTTGTAACCTCACAGAATATAGTATCTGAAATTACAATATATTTATCTTCTTTAAAACAATTTTTAAAGAAGGGCCTATCTATCCATTTTTTAGAAGTCAAAAACCAGCAGAAAAATGTAACTGATAGATGCAGTCTTTAAAATATTTTGTGGTTAATTATATGCTAATTTTCAAAATACAACAGAATTTTTGGTCCATGAGGCCCTTAAGAAACAAAAGGTAGGTGAGGGAGTCCCATTTATCAATAGAAATATAAAGTTCATGAAAAAATTTCAATACTTACTAAAATACCTTTTTACAGAATGCTTTATTTTTGGTGGTTAAACATAAGAAATCTCACTAATAAATAATAGGTACGAGCTGGTAGGACCCATAAATGAATTAAGATGCTTTAATATGATTGTGTCACATTCTTCTTTTGAAGGCCATTAATAAATGATTTTCTTTCTATGTCAACTGAAATACAATTATTTCTTAACATATATCAGAATTTAATGCTTAACATGTCTGTTTTCTCCCGGTAGGGCAGGGATCAGCAAACTGTGGCCCACAGGCCAAATCTGAATGACTGCGTGTTCCTGTAAATTAAGTTTTCTTTGCACACAGCCACACTGACTCACTTATATATTGTCTGTGGCTAATTTCATGCTGTAGGGGCAAAGGTAAGTAGTTTACAGAGACCATATCATTCATTCTCAAAGCCTGAATTATTTACTAGCCAATCCTTTATAGAAAAAATTTGTCAATCTTTGTCTAGGGGGTTTCCCAGACTAATCTAAATTAATGAATGTTCCTCTACTTCCACACCCGTTCTCTATTCTAATACATGTATGAAGTTCATGTATTTTATACTGAGTTGTATTTGTTGGTATATACCTAGGAAGCCAACATCCTAGCCGGGCTCCCATATTTAATGTATTTCGAACATAAGCACTCCCTATGGCTATGACCTGTTTGACTTCTGGTCACTCTGGAATGCTTTGGGAGTTGGATGATAATAAAATGGGTGGGCCATCCACTAACAGAATGGCCAGAAAACTGTGCATCTTATTTCATCATGAAGAAGGAAGTTGGATAGCAAAAAGAATAACCCAAATCAAATATACCTTAGGGCAAATGCCCTTCAACCAGGAAACACAGCTCGATAGTTTTACACACACACACACACACACACACACACACACACACACACACACACACAGCCACCCTCCCACCTACCACAAACTGACAGCTAAACATAAAGTATATTTGTTTTATAAATATATTACTGTCTATATACATATAGATACATCCATAAAAGGTATGTTAAATAATTATCTGTATAATCAATACTACTTTAAAGTTTTTCTTTCGTGTGTTTTAAAGTTACACACTCTATTAAAATTATCAAAATAAGTCTTTAAAAATACCAGAAATAAAGCCAGTGAAAAGTCACTTTCCATTCAAGTGTTTCCAAATCTCATCATTGGTCACCTGGACTCCAGACTTGGGCATGCACAGATCAAGGAAACACAGTTCAACCAAGGAAAAGTCAGCCATCAAAATTCTAACACCCTCTCATTGTTAATACTTCATAACAAGTATGTATATACATAAACATTCTTTTTAGTTATATTACATATGCTTATAAATGAATTCTCATGAAAACACAAAGTTCTAGTTTCTACCAGCATCAAATATTTTATACTGGTTTGCATTTCTTTCCAATGTTTAGGTCAATGACAAACTCTATAGGGATACAGAGGCCATAAAAGGAGCCTGAAAACTTACCTATCACATGCGAGAAAGGAGGAAATACGAAGGGCCAGTTCTTGGCCAGTTGGGGACTATTCCCTTTGTACTAAGACACAGAAACAATGAACTGGCTAATTGCTGTGTAAAGTACAGTCAACTTTCAGAAAATTCCAACCGGAATCCTTTCTCCTGGCAGCTTCACTACTTACTAACCACCTCTCTTATTTATTAGCGAGTCTGGTAAAAGATAGGATTAAGGTAAAAGTTTTGGCTAAATTAAAGGTTTGGATTCAGCTATGGGTTTATTTTAACGGTGGATCCTTTTACATATTGCTTTAGATAATTAAGAATTGGATGTATCTAAAGTCTGCCAAATACCTGATTCTTAAGCTCTGAAAGCAACACTGGTGCTTCAATAAAAGGGGAAGGAGAGGGGCGGCAAATTGTCCTCTCGTCATAAGAAAATGGCTGTATCTTCACTTACACTTACACTGAAGGGCTTCAGTGTGGGCAGCTCAGAGCTCTCCACTCAGGACAGGCGCGGCAAGCCCCCCATTCCCCATAGTCTAAAATCCATGAAGCAATGACAGATAGTTAGCTAAAAACATTTAGAAGGTACAATTAAAGGTGTGATATACATTTCACCTAAAATCTCACTTAAATAAATTGAGTAATGTTTGCCAGCATCTCCAAACAATTGAGATATTAAAGTTAAGAAAATGGAAGCAAAAACTACATGTACATTTTAAAAGTGATTTCACACTAAAAAATAAGAAAAAGACTTGGAATATGACTGAGATAAAAGGTACCATGCATTTGTAACCCTATTTTGGCACTGGTTTCGCCTCTGCATCTAAGCTTGTCCTACAGAGCGTGACCACGAAACAAGGAGAACAGGTTCACAGGCGAGGGGGCGCCCTGGCAGACACCGCCCGGAATGGTGTGTGGCTTCCTTCGCATTCTTTCTAGTTACAGACGAGAGCCACACTTGCTTCAAACAACAACAGCAGCAACTGTGTAGAACACCACTTTCCTGGGTTAAGTTTGCTGAACACGGTTCAGATTATTGGATATGTCAATATGCACAATGCCTTTTAGAAGCATTTACTGTATACCCAAACCCTACTTCATGCAACACACAGTGTCACACAAGTAGTGAAAATGTTATCCTAGTCAAAGGTGCTTGGACATTATTTTCAGGCAGCATTTTATCTTTATTTTAAGTTCACGCTAGATGTTTTTAGGAGAAAGAAAATGCCAATAAATTTATTTAATATACTTTAATATATTATATAAAACTAGGACAGACACTTTTATTTACCTAAATTGTTACTTTAATTTTCTACCCTATTCTAGATCTCAATTTTACTTAAAAAAATTTGTATTTAAATAAGGGATAAAATGTTGCCCAAAAGTCTAATCATGTTACACTTTTGTGTTTTAACTAGATCTACAAATCAAAAAGTTCTTATAGTTAAAAAGATACAATTTGTATCAACAGTAAAAGGTACTTTCTGGTTTTTCAGGGTTTTCCTTCGAACTGTAGCATGTGGAGTAATCAGAATACCCAGGGCATCTTGGCAGACTGAGGAAACAGATCGGAACGAGTCATTCACTACGTAAAATTCAAAAACTGGAGGCAACAGGCAAGTCATACCAATCACACAACTGTCTGCCACTGATCGCAGTATCTACCTTCTAACTGATGAAAATGAATTAGCATCTAGCAAAACCCATGACTTTGAAACCAGAAATATCCCTTACTAATACTAAAACAGACTTTAGTCTGTATCTAAAACTACACTATTTGTGGCAAGAATCTGGCCTTAATAATATAATAGGCCCCCCCCCCCCCATAAAACAACCTTCAGGAAAATGGAAAATATACAGTATCTTACAAAAATGTTAAGTTACCATTTACAACTCCTCCATCGCCATTTCCATAGTGCAGTATCAATAAGTGTTGCATATTCTCAACACATAAAACCACCTCAGGCCAGCCTTGATAAACAGCAGGAAAGCTAGAGAGTATATTAAATATAAAAGTTGCATTGAGAATAATTAGATTCATTAAAAACAGGCAAGTACTGCGAAAGGGTTACTTTATCCAGTTTTGTTGTGCCCCCAAACAAAAAGACAAACACATTAAAAATACAGGTCAATGGAAATCTAGGAATTCAATTCCATTTCTACTATCTAGAAGCACATCATAGCTGGATTGCAAAGCTCGAAACTGTAAGTTACGGCTTTTGCCTTATTCATAAAATAAAAATGGAAACATTTTTTTCCCATTGATTGCATCTGCTTTCCTTCAAATCTGCCATATTAAATTAACTAATTACGTAACAGACAAAAAAAAAATCTGAACAAAAATAAAACAATAAAAAGTGCCATATTATAAATCATTCTAGTATATACTGTTACCCATTTCAACATAAACTGGTAACTTACATTTGTTTAAAATATAGTCAGTGCTGTAGTATATCTTTGTTTCTATAAATAATGATTATAGCACAAAGAAGCCCACTTTCCCCAAATAAAAATAACTTAAAAAGCTGTAAAAGATTCAATTAAGCTTGGCTTGAAAAAATAGTTTGCTAGGTCTAGTCAAATGTTCAACATTCTGAAGGTATTGTAATTGCTTGCAATTGATAGAGAAACACCAAGTTAATAAAACATGAAATAAGGATAAAAAGTGCTGCATATAAACCCCTGATGCACCAAAGATTAATATCAAAGATCACATCTAATAAATCAAACTGGAAAAATTTCCAGCCAAGGATATAGCTTTAAAAAGGAAATGTTAAAAAAACGTTTGAATGTGAAGCAATCCCGTGATACTTCCACTATGTGGGGCTATACATACAGGTTCCATGATACAGTATTTCACATAAATGGATACTATATAACCTCCTTGCTGAGAAGGAGATCACATGTGCTATTGTAGCAAACCTCCCTCAGCATTTGAGCTGAACAAAAAACTACTAAACACCACAAAGATGCATCATCTTTCAATAGCCCAGCTGCGATTTCTCCACTAAAATGGCTGCGGCTAGCTGCTGGGCGTCTGTCACGTGAGGGTTCCTTTTCATGACAATTCTCACAAGGTCAGGTGGGAAGATGTTGCACAAGTTGATGTAGATCTTCTCTCGGTTGTCCGGATACCTCGGGGGATCCTGTGGCAGCCCGCAGTACGGAATCCGCCAGGGGGGCTCCTGCTGCTCAGGGAGGCTCTGGAAGGTGAACTGCTCATAGCACGGCTGCGTGGAGCTGTCAGGCAAGGAGTAGGTCTGCCGGTAGCCGTAGGCGTCAATCCCGTACCCCTGCCTGTCCCAGCTCCCCAGCCCCTCCTGGCGGGAGTAAGGCTTTCTCTGTCTTGAAGGAGAGCTGTCATACAGCCGAGAGTCAGAAATGCTGTCTAGTCTCGTGGCCACTAAGGACCGCCCCAGGTGTGGTGCCTTGTGTGCTGAACTCGGCGGAGAGGGGTACTCGCCAGGACAGCTGGACCGGGCTGCCACCGCTGGGTGCTGCAGGTGCACAGCCAGGTGGGGAAGAGGCGGCTTGTGATGGTACTTTGGTTCTTCGTGACTGTAACTTTGCACTCTGGTTAAGGGGTCGTGGAAACTCTGCAGGAAGGGCTGGGAATTAAGGCGGCTGTGAGGGTACATATGCTGACACTTTAAATTCTCTTCGAGTTGTGGGTCGGGAGAACTGACGTAGGACCGGTCGTTGTAGCCCACGTACGAGTCACTGCTCCCACAGCTCATGCTCCCGTCACTGCTGCAGTCAGAGGCTACAGAGCTGATCCTATAATCTGTGTCCAAGGAAAAACGCCTTTCAGGACTTCGTGGGCCTGAGATACTCAGATTTGAATATGCATTCAACATGGAATAATACCCAATGTCAACAGGGGAGTCACATTTGGGGTACTGTTCGTAAGGCATTGGCGTTCCATGATTTTTGGTTGTCATCATTATTGGAGGATATTGTCCCTGTGGTCTTTGATCCTGAGGTGGGAAATGAACTCCAGATGGAAGGCCATTGCTTAAAGATGTAGTGCTTTGGGGTTTTGCAGTAGAAGTAGCCGGTATACTCACTAAGGAGGGTACAGACCTGGTTTCCAATTTATTTTTGGTGGGAAGCTTTTCCTCTAGGTCTGGGTAGGCCTGAGTCCTGATGCTGGGGTCCGACTGCCTCTTTGGGGCGCCTCGCTTGCCGTCGGCAGAGCTGTCAGCCTTGGTGCTGCAGGGGACGCTGTTGCTTTTCACCAGTCCTCCTTCGTTTGCAGTCTTGGCAGCCGTGTTTCTTGACATGGCACGAAGTTCATCGGCCACCGACCGCTGGGGCTGACTGCCCCTTTCCGGGTGATAATATTTGCACTTGTGCCCATAGGTGCACTTCTTTCCTGCAAAGAGGAAGATGAATTAGGGAAGGAGCACGCCCCAGGTCCCCAGCGCTCAGCCTGGCACGACGACTCGGACTAGTGAAAGAAACAAAGGCAGAAACTGAGGCACACCCAGTGCTCCTCACTTCTGAGAAATGCCACCTGCAGTCCCCCTCTATCAACAGCGCTAAGAAGCTGGCCGAATGACTAATGATCGCCTCCAGAGTTTCGGGTTAATACCCTGTGTCCTCAACTCCGACCTACCCATTCTCTTCCAGGATGACTTTATAATAAGGTAGGACATTCTGGAAAAAAAAAAAAGAAAGTACTACTGTAATGTGATGAAGCCTTTCTGTTCTGATGTGTATCTAGATGTAAGAACTCCAAATTCTGATCTACCTGAAAACTTCATGTAGAATGAACTGAGTTTTCGAAACTGAGTTTTGGGTGATGCACTGGCATTGAAGCCAATTAGGTAAAAATAATTACTTTTTCATGGTTAGAATGTTTTCTTAAGTTTAATTACAAACAAAAGAACTAACACTATGCCATCCAAAATTAAAAATGATTATTAAAAATTTAACAACATACTGTGCTCTAAAGGCAGATATTAAATACTCATAAAGCAAGTTACCATATGGGCAAGGCTGCTTCTTGTGTTCGGGAACAATAGGTTTCTTCCTCAGAAAATTGTCCAGGCTCGGACCGTGCCTGCCAAGAGGGTCATCAGGGGGCATGAACCTGTCACGAATAAAATACAAAGTTATACTTAAGTAGGAAGTTGATCATTTAATTCTAAAGACAGTGCAAAGATTTATTACTCTAAGGTATTTTTTTTCAATGTTAATCTAAATACTTTGATTCAACATTTACAGGATGAAAATATCAGTGCACTAAGTTCTCTGGATAATAACAAAATTAAAATGTTTCAGGCTAAACTCCTATTTGTTTTAATCAAATAAGCTTTGAGTCAAACATGTTCTAATTATTTCTTCCTTCCTCTCAATCTTGGGAATTCGTAAGGATTTTAGAAAACAATCCCAAGGACATTTTAAGAGAGTTTTATAAACATCAATGCTGTGAAGCAGTAGAAACAGGTGGGGAGCGCCGAGGGGGCTGCTGAGGAAGAGAAGGGAGATGATGTATAGACGGACGGAGGACGGCAGCTGACGACGCCTCGCAAGTCGGAATCTGCACGCGTCATCTCGCTTCATGCTAACAGGATCCCTGCAGCATCAGCGCTGCGTTGCAGGTTAATGCACTTTTCTAATTCAGGCTTAGGTAAATGAAGTTACTTTCATCTAAGTTCACATGGTGCAGCCAAGATGTCTAACTCCACAGTCCATTCCCTTCCCACTCTTCTCAGGTGCTTCTCAGCTGATGTAGAAAATGTCTTAAGAAAATAAACATTGGATCGACTGTCCAATGGAAGCAAGAATTCATAGTGTGCATAATGAAAAGCAGTTATGCCTGTAAAGTTCTGTTACTAGTTAAGTTACTGTTTGAACTTGAAAGAAACCAAGTATTTACCCATAAAATGTGAATAATTTATGAACTCTTAAGGGGGTGTCAACCTTAAGACACTTAGTAACACTTAGCAAATATTAATATAAGAACAATATGGCAACATTAAAAGTTTAAAATAGAAGACAGTCACTCAATCCTACAATCTTAATACAATTAATTTCACTTATGTGTTGCATTTTAGTCATTTTTCTGTATGCATACTCCATTTTACAAACACAAATTTTATGCTTTGTCTTTAACCTATGCTTCAATGTTTAATAGCTTTTCATCATCATAATTCAGGAAAGCAGTATTACGTGTAAGTAAATGGTTTTACTCACTTGTCATTGACAAATGAATACATTAATAATCGCTCATCTATGAACTTCTTCCACTCTGGTTTTTCATTAGCCAAATCCCTGTAGTTATCATTGGACACAATTATACCGTCGGACTCGAAAGCCAGCTTCACGATGAACCTGTCATCGTAGCACACCACCCGCCTGCCCTGGACTCGCCGGGACGGTGTAAACACCAGGATTTTCTCCTTCTCTAATTTACGAAGAATTTCTTGATCTGCAGGGTAGAATTTCAGGAATAAATACATACGTAACACATGTAGCAACTTCACACAATGTGAGATTTTATAAGATAAACTGGATATATGTAATCCTTTCATTAGGGATTATTATTTTACAGCTTATGGATGTAGCAAATTGGAAACTCCAAATATTTTTCCTTCAGGATTTCTAATGAAAAAGCTTTAAAAATAGTCCCCCTCAAATGAACTTTAAAAATATAAAACATTTAAAACTTCAAAAACGTTTAAAAGTTAAGAAAAATTAAAAGCATAAAACTTAAACATGACCGAACAACTTGTGAATTAACTGGAGTTACTAATTTTATAAACTTCTGTCTCTTCAGCAGACAATCACTACATGCCTACTCGATGGCATATACTATGCTAAGTGTTAATGACCACCAAGATTAATAATGACCTCCCCTCCAGGAGGTCTCAGGTACTGGATTGGGTAAACATGTAAATCAGTATAGTAACAAGGGTTGTAACTGCCACAACAGAAGGACGAGCAAGGTATGAGGGAAGTGGGATGGAAGAGCAATACGGGTCAACTAGCTCTGAGACTGGCAGATAGATCTCATGATGCTCCTGATAAAGTGCCAAAGTTCACGGAGACCAGAACTTTGGTTTAGAAAAGCAGCAGAGGAGTGGAAGAAATGTGGGCTTTGAAGTCAGCAAGTCCAGGCTGAATCTCAGGTTCTGCTGCTGTATGTATATGGCATCAGTCCTACTGCGCTTGTTTTTTCGTGTCGTCAAACGCAGCTGGTGGGCTCTAAGGAGCCAGTGAGTTACTATGCGTAGAAGCACTTAGCATAGTGCCTGGAAAGCTCTCAATGAACGCTGTGTTCTTTTACTTAATGTTGTTTAATAGATATATGTAATTGTTGCTCTCTTTTAAAAGTAACAGAAAACCAATACAAAATTAAGAGCCTAGTCTCAACTACAGGATCTGTCACTTTAGAATTATTTTCTGTGTTCCTTGGACAAACTTTTTAAGGGCAGGTGCCATGTCTCATTGATCTCTGCTTCCACCAGCAATCAGCACATCAATAGATAATGTCTGCGAACGAATACATGAGCTACTTAACCATGTCCATTCAGAGGTCTTCCAGTTTATTTATGTTCATGAATAACCCACTGTACTTTATTTGTAGGTGTGTTTAGTCATATAAGACATGCCTGGATCCTCACTAAAGTGCCTGAAGGAACCAGTGTGGTGGCCATCATCTTGTTTCCTTAATAGCTAACGAGAAAAACAGGACACTAACTAGGATGGTAATTAGTGATCACTGATTAGATGACAACTAGTTAGGATAAGTAACCCTAACTTAAATATTGGGTCAGTATAGCCAGGAAGTTAATGGAATCTCTAGTTCCTAGCATAGTACCCAAGTCACAGCTGAGTACTTGCTTGTTAAATATTTGATAAAATCAATGGAAGACTGACTGGCAAAAGAGCTGGTCTGAATCTAGATCTGAGAACTTAAAAACATTTCTTATCAAGTTCATTTATTTTTTTGCTACAGTGAGAAATATGGGACTATTCAATTGCCCAGTTTTAGTCAGGAGGATGGTTACCCTGGAGGAAATACCCAACCCCTGACAGTTGGTGTGTGCGCTCAGAGTCCGCTGCATACTAAGGGTTCCAGAGGCACGTGCCGGTGTTTCAAACACTAAACTTGGGCGCAACCCGCACTGTGTATTATCCTTTACCTTCTTTTTTAAAAAAGTATATTTTTATTGATGTCAGAGAGGGAGGGAGAGCGAGAGAGAGATAGAAACATCAATGATGATAGGGAATCATTGATCGGCTGCCTCCTGCACGCCCCACACGGGGGATTCAGCCCACAACCTTGTTATGTGCCTGACCAGGAATCAAACCATGACCTCCAGGTTCTTAGGTTGACATTCAACCACTGAGCCATGCCGGCTGGGCAGTCTGTTTCCCTTCTTGATCTCATATTCTTTCTATGCTCAAGAGACATGCCAGTCATTTTCATGTTTAAATATTGTTTGTTTCTTTTCAGTTCAATTACTGTTAATATTGGGGCATATTTCTTTCCAGTTATTTTCTGCGTATTTTTTCTCTCCGTTTATATATGTACATATGTATGTATATGTGTGTATACACATACACACAGTAATAAAACCTGCCTTGTATGTAAAAGAGTACTTCCTCAGGTCATTAAAAATGTTGCCTAATATTCTAATACATATTCGATCCTATTAATATATACTAATTTATTGAACCATTCTTTTATTTTTTTGTTAATCCTCACCCAAGGATATATTTTTTTCCATTGATTTTTAGAGAAAGTGGAAGGGAGGGGCAGAGACAGAGAGAGAGAAACATCGATGTGAGAGAGACACATGGATTGGTTGCCTTCTCAAATGCCACAGAGGGATCCAGCCTGCAAACCCAGGTACGTGCCCTTGACCAGAATCAAACCCGAGACCCTTCCATCTGCAGACCAAAGCTCTAACTGCTGAGAAACCGGCTAGCTGAACCATTCTTTTAAAGAATGCATGGTTTGTTTTCATTGTTTTCTACTATAATATTGAACTAAATATCTTTGTGGTTAGAAATCTTTGTGTGGACTCTGCTTAAATTTACATTTCTTTAATTGCTAATGAGGCGAACCCTTTTTTCTCTTATTTGGCACTTGCTTTCTTCTGCAAGCTGTCTATTCCTTCCCTAGTACCACTTATATATCAAAAAACCTGTTTTATCAATGCATATGAGCTCCTTATATTCTAAGAACATGGGTTCTGTATTTACTGGTTGTATTTTTTTTTTCTTAGTCAAATAAAAAAGATTTCTCATTTTTTTAGGCAAGTTTTCCAAATACAGAAGTTTAAATTTTGATGCAATTAAATCTATATTTTCCTTTATAATTTCTTTAAAAAATTTTAAATTTAGATAGTTCTCCCTAGCCATTCAAAGACTACTTATAGTCTCTAATGGTTTAAGTTTATGACAATTAATTCTTCAACCACCTGGAATTAACTGCCATATGATGTAAGATAAAGATGTAAATATGTGTATTTTTCCCAAAGAGTTATCTAATGTCTTGGTACTACTGGATGAATTATGCCTACCTCTCCCACCTTACAATTTCCACAGGCCACGGTCTGATTCCTTGGCTCTGGACTCCCCACCAGAACTCATATCTATTTTTAGGGATTTAAGGATTATAGATAAAAATAAAGTCTTAAAATGAGACCAGGGAAATGGTAAGTGGTCTGTCCATTTGTTTTTGGTTGTGAAGTGCATTTTCTTCACCCAGTTCCTCAGTTTTTGCTCATGCTGGAGGTGCAGGGAGCAGTGAGACTCACTTGAGCAAAATGTTCAGCAGCAATAATTAGCAGGCACAGTGGACATTTTTGGCTGAGACTCAGACATTTAGAAATTACAGAATAATGCAAAACACAGATACTTTATTGGGATAGAGTGTTTCCTTCCACCTGATACCAGACAGCATATCCTGAGTCTCAGATATTTTTTGATCTGTAGTCATTATAATTTGATTGTCACCTAGTCTAATTTTTATAGATGAGAAAATTATGGTCCAAAGAGGTTGTGTCTGTTGCTCAGAGTCCTATGGCTAGTAAATGCAAAGGCGGAATTTGAATCTAAATCTCCTGACACCTAGCATGTCTCTAAAGTCAGAATTTCACAAAATTTGAAGTAAAAAGTTTCAAAATTCAAACAAAACAAAAACTCAGCTTATGTAGCAAGGATGACTGTGTAGTTAACATAAAATTAAAGTTAATTTTCCACCCAGGGCACCGGGGCAGTCACAGTGTCTGAGGAAACAGAAACGGGCCGACACGATGCTCAGTGGGAGAGTGGGCAGTGCCGGTGCTCGTGGGGACCGAGAGCAGAGCTGGGGGGCTCACCTGTAATGAGAGCGTCAGGCCGGGACTGCTCTTTCCTCCAGGCAGGAACAAAAACAGTGATGTCTCGGTGGCCTCTTTCCAAAAACCAGTCCACTGCCAACTTTATTCCTCGGCAGGAAAACACTTCTTTGTTTCCGTGGCTGAAAGATTATTTTAGAGCACTTTACACAACAACACCTAAGTTTAACTTAATTCAAATTTGAAAACAGGAATGATCACATCATTACAATAGTAATAGGAGCTTTCAAATTTGAGATGGAGTTGAATAGCTCAGAGAAACACTAAGATAACTTAGAAGTTGAAAATCTGTGAGAAAAAAACATTAAGAAAATTGGGATGATTATTGTGCGGAGAATAATAAAAAAATAAGTTTTCAAATGTAAAGTTGTAAAGGGCAACAAGTCAGAAAGATACAGGCTCTTTTTGACCAGAAAGGGGCCTCAAACACAGCAAGAATAGTTTCAGTCAAATGTAAAAGAGAAGTCATAGAGAAAAATCTGAATACAGTAGAATGGAGCCCAGTGGGTGTGGCTCAGTGGTTGAGCATCGACCTGTGAACTAGGTCATGGTTCAATTCCTGGTCAGGGCACATGCCTGAGTTGTGGGCTCAATCCCAGGTAGGGGGTGTGAAGGAGGCAGCCGGTCAATGATTTTCTGTCATCATTGATGTTTCTATCTCTCTCTCCTTCTCTTCCTCTCTAAAATCAACAAAAATATATTTAAAAACCAAAACAGTGGAATGGAATTCCTATTTGTTTTAAAAAAATTCCTTCTCAAGAGTTCTTATATTTCAATATGATGAATAAGTAATGTACAAAATTTATTAGGTGACCGTGTAAAACAACATACACGGGAAAAGTATGTTCACAGTGCTTGGTCTCATACAAGAAACACTTTCCATGTCCTTCAATGAAAAGACACCTGGTTTCTGTTTAACACTATTGTGTTAGACAAGGATTAATGGCGACACAAGGGCATTCAGAGCTGGATTAGCAGTTTCAGTGCCTAAAAGAAAATGCAACTAAGAGATAGTCATTCAACAAGTATTCATGTGGCACCAGGCTCTGCTTGTGCAATTTAGTCTAAGAATTCAAAACAACACTTCTGAGGTAAAAAAAAAAAAAAAAAAAAAAAAAAAAAAATCTCTTGTTTTGAATGCAGTGATTGCATTCTTTAAAAAAAAAATTTTTTTTTATTGTTGACACTGCATTCTTTTATAGTTTGAGCTCTGAAGGCTGTGTTTCTTATCTGTAATGGAGACAGATATTCTTTGCTTCTTAGCTTCTAAGGAAGGCTAAACGAAATAGGTGGACAAATGCTTTACTAATGTTTAGCACAAAGCGAACATGAAGTATATTAACATATTGTTACAGTGGTCCCCTGTGAAACACTGGACCCATCGAATATGGCTAATCATTTTAAAGACAAAAAGGAAACAGACCACCTTGTTTTGCAGACATTGAAGGCTATAAATGCAAACCAGAGGCACTACGGTTCCACACCCCTCCTAATGGTCCTGGGCAGGATCGGAGGAGAAATCAGATGGACCAGAAGTTTCAGAGAAAGGGGTACAGGATGGGGGACTCTGAAGTCACATTTTCTGGGTTAGAAGGGCTACCTGACAGCCTCACCAATGACACAAAGTGATGCCAGGTTTCATGGAAAATACATTTAATCAGTCTTCTGGAAAACTACAGAAAATGATGGCACTATCTTTTGAGAGAATATATATACTAACTGTTCCTAAATAGAAAAACTCAACGTGCTAAAACATAACTTCTTATTTTGCATGAATGCTTTGAAATCTAAGTGTATGACTATTTGCTGGCCATTATGCCATTTTGCTTACTCAGACTTGAGCATTAACCTGCTCTGGCGCTAAGAGACAATAGAAGCATTTTCTGCCCAGTGACTTCATCTGTAAGGGCGACTGTCACATTTCATCGCAGGAAGAGCAGATTCCACCTTCTATTTAAAGAACTTTCACACAATGTGGGTAAACAGCAAACACGAGAAACAGCAAACATGTCCACACAGGCTGAAACAGGGTCCTGTACCTTGCACTGCTGACAGTAAAGGTTGTTCTCATACCCTTTCTTCCCCTCTGCCCACGCCCCTACGCCCATCCCACAAAACTCACAGGGAGAAAACAGGAGGAAGGAAG
Source organism: Myotis myotis (assembly GCF_014108235.1). Lineage (NCBI taxonomy): Eukaryota > Metazoa > Chordata > Mammalia > Chiroptera > Vespertilionidae > Myotis > Myotis myotis. Next base: position 13,750,854 of record NW_023416314.1, on the reverse strand, counting down.
GGCCCGCACTGTGAAAGGGGAATGGAAACGTATAAAGAACCTGGGTTCCTAAGCAGATGGACCCACATCCATCTCTGATCTTGTTATCAGAGAAAAAAGACCCTTCCTCATTTGTTTAAGAAACTGTAGTCAATTTTTGTTATTTGCAGCTACACACATCCTGAGCTGCTACATTAATCAAACCATAAACCAAAAACACTGGCAAAGCTATACTAATATCAGAAAAAAATTTTATGGCAAAATTACTAGCAACAAAAAGTTATTACCTAATAGTAATAAAGGAAAAATTCACAAGGGAGCTGTAATAATTGTGATCTCAGTCTCCATATGAGGATTGCAAAAGATCACAGGATTTCTAGAATGGACAGATCCACGATCATACAATGAACAGATGGGGCAGAAAACATTTAGTGAGACTGTAGACTGGACAATGAACAATTACAAGCCTGATCTAATGGACATGGGCAAAACCCTGCACAAAAAGAAAGTCTTTTCAAGAGCACAGGGAAGACTGATGAAATTAGCTATGTGCTAGGCCACAGAACAGATTTCAACGGACATCAGACATATGTATCACAGATAATATATATTGACAATGTTATTACTTTGAAGATATAAGGTTCTAGTTTAAAATGAATATTGCTGTTCACCAGCAAACCAATTAAAATAAAATAAAAAATCCCATTTGTATCAGTAACAAAAACTAAACAAATCTAAAGGAAAAGGTAAAGCAAGAGATTTATAGAGAAGGTGAATATTGAAAACCTGTAGTAAAGGGAATAAACAGTGGTTCTCAACCTGTGGGTCGCGACCCCTTTGGCGGTCAAACGCCCCTTTCACAGGGGTCACCTAAGACCATCCTGCATATCAGATATTTACATTACGATTCATAACAGTGGCAACATTACAGTTATGAAGTAGCAACGAAAATAATTTTATGGTTGGGTCACAACATGAGGACTGTATTTAAAGGGCCAGAAGGTTGAGAACCACTGGAATAAGAGAAGACCCAAGTGAAAGGAACAATGAACCATCTTCCTGGATGCAATACTCCAATTGATCTATAGTGCACTGCAACTCCAAGAAAAATCCTCAAAAGGCTTTTCATGGAACTTGAGAAGCTGATCCTAAAGTTAACATGGAAAAACAAAAGGCCAAGAATAGTTCAGCAATTCTGAGGAACAAAAGAGGAGGACCTTCCCCTTTAGTTATTAATACTTAGTATAAAACTACAGAAATCTAATCACCGTTGTATTGGTCTAGGCCAGCGGTTCTCAACCTGTGGGTCCCGACCCCTTTGGGGGTCGAACGACCCTTTCACAGGGGTCGCCTAAGGGGTCACATATTGTTTTTGTGATTAATCACTATGCTTTAATTATGTTCAATTTGTAACAATGAAATTGGGGGTCACCACAACATGAGGAACTGTATTAAAGGGTTGCGGCATTAGGAAGGTTGAGAACCACTGGTCTAGGCAAAGATAAAAAACAAACATAAAATATGTAACAGAAAAGTGGGCATAAAGTGACACACAAGTATGAATGTTAAAAGTGACATTACAAATCAATTCAACAAACAGTATTAGGGCAGTTGGTTATTTATATGGGAAAAATAAAATTGTGTTTTTATCTTAAACTGTACACAAAAGTAAACTGTAGATAGATCAAAGATTTAAATTTCAAAGAAAATATTATAAAACTTTTAGAAGAAATGATAGGAGACATTTACATCAGGATAGGAAATACTTCTTAAGGAAGATATGCAACCCATGCTGTATCAAGGAAAAGTCTGATACATTTGGGCACATAAAACTTCTTTATGTAAAAGACTCCATGAACAAAATAAAAATGCCATAGATTGGGAGAAGGTATTGCAACATATAGCACCAACCAAAAGGCTAGTCCTCATCTATATATATAAAAGGCTAAGCGATTGTCTGTCTGACTAGCCGGTAGGTATGACTCACACTGACCACCAGGGGGCAGACAATGCAGGAACTGCTGAGGGACAGCAACTTTGCAGAGTGCCCTCTTGCACTCTGGGACCCCTGAGGTGAATGTCAGAGAGCCAGTTTCAGCCTGATCCCTGCAGGCCAGGCTGAGGGACCCCACCTGCTGGAGGGACCCCGGTCACTCCACAGATGCCCTTCGAGCCACAGCGCCGCCCCAGGTGCGGCCGGCTGGGGAGGGACAGCAGGAGGTTGGCTCCGGGGTGTGTCCGGCCTGTCTCGCCCAGTCCTGCCCCACCAGCCACCTTCTAATTAATTTCCTTTCAATGTGCATGAATTCGTGCATCAGGGCACTAGTAATATATAAAGTACTCCTAACATCAGGGAGTTTTTTGTGTAACAAGTTTTTTTTTTTTTAAGGCAAATAATATGAGCAAATTCACAGAAGAGGAAACCCAAATGACCAACAAACATGAAAAGATGCTCAATAGTGAAAAAATGCAAATTAAAGCCAAAATTAGACACCACTTCACACTCATCAGATTGGAAAAAATAAAGTTTGCAAACACCAGATGTTGCCAAGGATGTGTGAAAGCAAGAACTCATAGATTACAGGTGGGAGTGTGAATTGGGGTAACAATTCATGAGGACAATTTGGCAAAACTTTATGAAGTTGAAGGCGTGTTTTCTCTAAAACATAGTATTTCACATTTAGGTTGAGGAAACCCAACGGTAACTTGGAAAGGTTTAATGCAGTTAGCAGCTGGTGTTCATCCTTGGCCCAGCCTTAGCTCTCACAAGGGGGCAGGCTAAAGTCTTATCTCCTGCAGGGAGAGGGAAAGGCAGACAAGTGGGGATGTATAAGGTGGGTTCCTGAGTCTCCAATACTTTCCCAGCCAGTCTTTCCCTAACCAGGCCAAAGAAGTGAATGCTGACCAGGAAATCCCTGGAAGGGCTGCTGTTGCCTTAGAATTCCTGGCCAGCAAAGGCCCAAAATCACCCCTCATAATTCCTATTAAAGTCCAAGTAAGACAACTACCAATTGGGTCCAAACGGCAGATGGGACTTCCACAGACTAGGAGAGGCTGTGGGAGACTGACCTTAATCTAACCTTACTGCGTGACGCACGTTGAAGGATGTGACTAATCACATGTGCTGGATACAATATAAGGGGCAACTGAGGAGGTTCTGATAACCACTTATAAAGACAGTAAGCTGACAAAACTACGAAAAACAGGATGTCAGAGTAAGCTCCATGTACTCACTGGTGCAGAGTAACTATCTGCTGAGCGTTTACTAAAAAGGTTGGATGATATTTAGAAACTGGAGCTCTAATTTCATATAAACAGAGAAGAAAAATCATTATAGTTCTGTAGCCACTTTCAAACTATATCTGCATGAATTCAGGGTTATTTCTTCTCAGTACTAAAAATAGCTAATTCTAATTTTACGAACTGGCATGTTCCTTTGGGCCTCAAATTCTTTTTTATTTCAACCCTTTGGCAATAAGGACGGTCTACCTCAAGTGAGTCCTTTGCTGGGTGAATTTGTTGGAAGATATTGGCCACTTTTAACTAGTTAAGAAACCCCAAATGTTTACTAAAAAGTATCCCTTCAGCTACTCTGGCTCAGTGGGATCGGGCTCCTGGGGAAAATTCCCAATCCTCACTGCAAATTTTGAATTACTATTGAGCAAATGGATAATACAGGCTCGAAGGTTGCATGTGGTTCACCATTGGTTTTAATGGTAGCAAACGACAAGAAACCTGCCAGCAGGTCTCTTTCTTAAAAGCCTTAACTTACTGTCATGTTTGGAACAGGCAAGCGTATAAAATCCTGTTTTGCAATGGCCAGAGGAAAGCTCTTTCCTGGTATCTTTGGAGAGATTTTTAGAAAAGACATTCATTAAGTAAAAGGGCTACTGGTATCTCTGGATCCCAGGAAATGAACGAACTGGACAGCCATAAAGAATTAAGACACTGAAAGCCCTTTCTCTGTCTCCAGGTTCTCAACCCTTCTCTGCTGTTGTTCCTTTCACCCTTCTTCGCCTCAGTCTGGGACCGGGGAGATGACCATTGCTTGGCTGGATGGTATCCAATGGATTTAGGATCTGGGGGTAACTTCCCTTTAAAGAGAGAGAGTTACCAGCCCTACCTAAATGTTCTGATATGGATTCTACCCTTGAGAATCCTCTGGCATTCCACACGCAAAACAGCTAGGGTAGTAGAAATGATTAACAGGAAGGAACAAGGAGTCTGAGGATTCAGATAAAAGACTGTCCTAGAATGAAGGCCTCAGGCTGGCGAATGGTTGCTCTGATAACTTGGAAGAAAGGGAAACAGCAAAATGAGACTACAACTGCAGTGCCATAAAACCAACTTACTTCTCATCTCAATGTGTAGGAAAAAAATCAGCCCTCTTCCTTTGGAGCCCCAGGGACCCGTGCCTTCTGTGAACTCACTGCTCACACAGGGAGCAAACCCTTTCCTCCCCCAGGATTGCTGGGTATACCAGCTGTGGTGAGAGTGCATACGCCCCTTTCCCTCGTTCATATTACCCACCCAAAGAGTCACCTTCCAGCGCTTTGGAAAGCTCTGCCAAAACGCACCAGGGCTCTCCAGCACGTTGCCATCTGCAGCCCTCTGCAGGGTGGACACTGGCTGCTGCAAGAGTGTTGTCTCTTGATGACTCTGTTCGAATCATCAAACAGGCATCATGGAGCCAAAGGATAACCCTCACAAGGGAGTACCCTGGGCTCGGGCACCTCCTCCAGCTCAGGCTGCTCCTCAGGCCTGGGACACCCACTGCGGGGAACTGCTGATGGCAGTCTTTGAAATCCTTCTGCAGCAGGTGACCTGGAAGGGCTGCCCATCACTGGGGCCTTTTCTAACGTAACAGGGATGGATTCTCCAGTTCCGTGGTAGCTTTCTTGCTGGAACTGAAGTGAGAAAAGGTACTTGGATGGGAAGAATAGACAGTTTCTCAGGTACTGGCAATAGCAATCCAGTTTTGGGGGAAAATGGAGAAAGGGGAAGACAGAAAGAAACGCAGGGCTGCAGTGTTACCTGCCCAGTTAGAATTGTTCACAGAGGGAGGAAACCTTTTTCTGGAAACACCAACAAACAAGAGGACTCCCGAATGGAGAGTCAGTAGACGCCACTGTAAGAAGCCAAGGACACTGGAAGAGGAATGCTGAGAGACTGGGGAAGACGCAGGAATGCGGCCTCCTTAACTATGAAGCTTTACTACCTCCACCAGGAGACTCTTCCCCCCAAGAAACCAGACAGGAAATAACTGGTAAATAGTGGAAACTAAGGAGCAAAATGGACATAACTGGAGAGCCCCTGAGCTGGGAATGGGAAGCCTTCATATGTACATTTCTTTTTCCTGCCTTCATCTTCTCCTGTCCTTTCTTATGGATCCTGGAGCCATGCATTTTCTACTGACCTTTCTGGTTTCACCCGAACCCAGAAAAACACACACATTATGGGTATCTCTGAACAACCTTCCACCTGCTCTTTCTCCAATGAGGATCCTGAGCAAAGAGGTCCTCTGTGAGAGGACGGAGTCAGTCTTCTTAGTGCTGTGATCTGCTGGGAAGAGACCTGCTGCATAAACGAAGGGCTGCCCTCCAGGGAGAGTGTATTTGAAGCTCTTGGGAGACAAGGCACTGAGGTAGTGAACATGTGCTTACATATACTGATAGTAAATGCGTGCTGGGGTCTGGGCCAGATTTTGGAGAGCTCTAGAGGCTTTCTAACATCAATGGCAACTTATTGTTGATTTATTAGTCATTGCAACTTCCCCAAGAGATTTCTATAATTCATTGAATTATAATTTCAGACAATCAGATGAAATTAATTTACAGACCACGCTGTGAAAGGGCTGCTGGAGTCTGGACGGGGGTAACTGAGGTCCCATGACTTCTACCCAGGGACTCCCATTCAGTTTCAGAGACAGCAACCCCCTTTGAATTCGAAATTGGAAACCAAGGGAAGCTAAAATGAACAGTTTATTTTTGACAAATGTAACACTTTCACTGGCATAACTTATCGTTATTACCCTAACTTATTTTGCCTTACATCTAATGGGATTATAGTTAATTTATTCATATATACTACTATAACTAATTTGAAAACCATATAAATTCTTTTCTGTCTTCAACAGAAGGGCAATCCAATCAACAGTCAAAATAATATATTTGCTACATCTTTTATCAACACCATATATATTCCCACTAGAGCAGTGGTTCTCAACCTTCCTAATGCTGCGACCCTTTAATACAGTTCCTCATGTTGTGGTGACCCCCAACCATAAAATTATTTTCGTTGTTACTTCATAACTGTAATTTTGCTACTGTTATGAATCGTAATGTAAATATCTGATATGCAGGATGTATTTTCATTGTTACAAATTGAACATAATTAAAGCATACTGATTAATCACAAAAACAATATGTAATTATATATGTGTTTTCCGATGGCCTTAGGCGACCCCTGTGAAAGGGTTGTTCGACCCCCAAAGGGGTCACGACCCACAGGTTGAGAACTGCTGCACTAGAGAATTGAAGTATCCTTGCTTAGTAATGTGCCATTAAATATCACCAATTATGGTTAACCTATTGGTCATAAAGGCATATTTTGTAATGCAGAGAAAAATGCAGGGAAACACGTTTTAATGTACTTTGGAACTTCAATATGGAACCTTAGTATTTGATATATCTAGGAAATATAATCTCACATATTATACTTCCTTAAGTTATATATACACATATCATTGTCTAGATTAACCACAGGACAGGAAGAGTTATTTCAGAATTATAACTGTTCTCTTCCAGTGGCAAACATAAGGAGCAATAAAAAAAAAAAAGGAAACTTAAAAAAAGGGAATGAAGTAATTTATTATTAAAGGGAACCCCCTCTTTTTATTTTTCATGGCATTGAAAATAAAAGGGAGAACAAAGGAATCTCTTTTCAATTATCTTATTTCCTCAATTTGATTTTGCTTTAGTTCTTGTTCTGAATTAACATATTACTTATAATGTTATACAGAAACTTGAAAACCATAGGTGATTTTTACTTTCTTATATTCTAAAATTTATGTACTAAGTAATGTGATAAAAGAAAAGCTATTCATGAAAAGTCTTTCCATAAATCTAAAATGTAATTATGAAAATTAAACCTAGAATGGCATATTTAATACTACTACCAATGAATATAATATTAATGCTACTACTACTAAAACTAGTACTACTACTAAATAGAGATAGATGGCTTTGATGAGTAGGCCAATGCAGTGAAAATACGGCCTCATGCATAAACAGAGTTGGACATATGAAAATAGATTTTAATTTCAAAGGATTCTTAGAAAAATGGCTTTAAAATGCTCTTCATTAATATATTTTCCATGTTTGATGACTGTTACAAAGAAATTCTTACAGCCTATGTCCCTGAAGCAGAGAAAGGCTTGCAGCTGGATAGCACCTTCAATATGGAAACCAGGCACCTGACTTCCTATCACTGTTGTCTAAGTAAAGTTCATATTGTATTTGAGAACATATTAACTTCATGTGCTGACTCGTGGCATCTAGAATTCTTTCTTTTACTTTCTACAATTTACTTACTACTTATAATTGATTGATGTTGTTTTGTCACTCTTATAGCTATTCAAATCTGTTATCTCTGATTTCTTTTCTAAGATTAATTTGAGACTAAATCTAGTTATCGGGATGCTAAATACTGAACATACCACCAAAAAACTAAATCCACGCTCCCCTGCTACAAATAGAGTTCCACAGTGTGGCTCAGAGGCCCTTTTGGGAGCAGGGGAAGCAAGATTAAGTGGGAAACACAGCTCCACCTATGCACCCCAACTCAAACCAATCTCTGCTTTTGTTTGTTGTAAATACTGGGCTTCCATGCAAGATTTTCAGGATTGTACTGCTTTGGAGGAAAATAAAGTCTAAGAAATTAATGATTTAGGACAATGAAAATATCCAACATCAAAATTACAGTGGAAGTCTTGACATGAAATACTTACTATTAGCCTGCAGTTGGTTACAGACATAACAGCAGTTTGGCTTAGAGAGAGAATTTTCAGAATGGGAGAGGGTAAGGAAAAAGAAAAGGAGAAAGATTTCTTTGACCTTATAAGGTCCATAATTTGAAACCAAAGTTAATAATAGGAAGCACTTTTAGCTAATCCATAGCCAAGGGGGTGATCAGTCTGAAAAAGCTGAAGAGAACATATCTGTTAAGTAGATGTAAAAATGTCTTCAATATTAACAAAAGTAGAAAGCATTGACTCTAGTCACTTTTTTCTTATTTCTTATAATTGAGTAACTTTTCCCATTTCTTATAATTACTAACACTAGTTAGGTGAACTGTAATTAACTTTATTCATATGAAATAGGACTACTGATGTTGATGTTTGCTAGGTTAGGGTTTAAACAAACACATTTGAGATAACAGGAAAGTTTATTGACCATTGGCCTATTAAAATTCATGACTGAAGACAACTAAAATTATGTACTTAGGGTTATAAAGAGATGCAGTGGAATATAATTAATATTTGCCTTTGTCAGACTCCATGTGATCTAACTAAACAACGGAAAAAAACTAGTTCTGATTCTGATTCTTTTCTTACTCTCTATGGATTTTCCTTAAAACAGTAAGAGAAATGGTATACCACTAAGTAACCTGTAACACCTATGACACTCACCTAGAGGGAATGTGAGCTGTCCTTTAATTAATTATTTAATTAATATTAAGTCCCTACTAAGGGGCTTAAAACATATTCTAATGAGAGGCTATCCAATAGAAATACAATGCGAACCACATATATAATTTTAGATGCTCTAGAATAGCACATTTTTAAAAAAATATATTTTATTGATTTTTTACAGAGAGGAAGGGAGAGAGATAGAGAGTTAGAAACATCGATGAGAGAGGAACATCGATCAGCTGCCTCCTGCACACTCCCTACTGGGGATGTGCCCGCAACCCAGGTACATGCCCTTGACCAGAATCGAACCTGGGACCTTTCAGTCCGCAAGCCGACGCTCTATCCACCGAGCCAAACTGGTTTCGGCTAGGATAGCACATTTTAAAAAAGTATAAAGCTGTTGACATTAATTTTAGTAATAAATTGTATTTAACTCAATGTTTCAAAAATGGTAATTTTAACACAATCAACATAAAAGTTATTTTAAATATTTTTATACTAAGTTTTCAAAATCTGATATGTATTTTACATTTATAGAATATCTCAATTTGGACTAGACATGTATTTTTAATCCTCATCTGAGGACATTTTTAAATTAATTTTTTTAGAGAGGAAAAGAGAGAGGGAAACACCGATGTAATAAAGAAACACTGATCTGCTGCCTCCCAACTGGGATTGAACCCTCAACCTATGAATGTGCCCTTACCAGAATTGAACCTGCAACCTTTTGGTGTATGGGATGATGCCTCAACCAACTGAGCCACCCAGCCAGGACTGGACTAAACACATTTTAAAAGCTTGACTGCCACATATGGCTGGTAGTTATCATATTAGGTTGTACAGGTTCATGACACATAATTTCAATAAACTTTTGTTGAGGGACAAAAAACAAATTTGAATGAACTCTGGCAATTGTACTCTCCCCTAGAGTCTAAGCCAAACATGCAGACCAGGTGTCCACGAGGATTTTATTAACGATAAGTCAGTGCTGCACTTCTCTGACAAACTGGCAGCAGGACAGCAAACCCACCAAACAACTGGAGGCAAATGGCCTTCAGTATTCAACTGACATAGAAAGGAGTTCTCAATTTCTTATGCCTTCACAAGCCAGGCAAAAGGCTCTGCACTTTTAAAAAGATTCAATAGAAGTTTAAAATCCATTTATACAGACTGCTAAATTTTGCTTGTATGTTACAGATATATGAGCTGTTCTTGATAGAAAGGTTATCACAACTTATACATTTTCTTTTTTTAAAATATATTTTTATTGATTTCAGAGCGGAAAGGAGGGAGAGGTAGAAACATCAATGATGAGAGAGAATTATTGATCAGCTGCCTCCTGCACACCCCCCACTGGGGTTACAGCCTGCAACCTGGGGGCATCGAACCCTGATCTCCTGGTTCATAGGTTGATGCTCAACCACTGAGCCACACTGGCTGGGCAAACTTATACATTTTCTCTGTTCATATTCTAATTCTAAAATCTACATCTGGTTTCTGTTCAACTTTAACAAAATGATGGTAAGGAGTGCTTTTCTATATTCAGTTAACACTCAGATTTATACCAACAGCAGCTGGTTTCTAACGCATTCCTTTTTTGGGGGTTGGTGGGGGGGGGGCGGGGGAGGAGTGAAAACTGTCAAGAAAATGGTTGCTTTATTTCTCGATTCTATACCATTTGATTGGTAGAGAAAAGTCATAATATTCTTAGTTCATCTTTTTTTCCAGGAGTTGTCTACAACTTAACCTTTGCATATATTTTTTAAACATAAGTAGGTCTCCTTGTCTCCAGTCTTAGTGTTCAAATTCTCTAAATTTATCTGCAAAGTGATCTTTCTTAAAGGCAAATGATATGCCACTTCTTCCTTGCTTAAATTCAATAGCATGAATCCTACTGGCTAAAAGTGATCCACCTGAGATTATTAGCAAAGAAAATATTTGTCCTAATACTCTACACAAACATGCACCAATATTGCTTACCCACCGTCTGGAGATTTGATCTAAACCCAGAAACCTAGCTTCAGTGTCCAAGATAGAGAGCTTATAATGGTGTGTGGTGGTGGTGGAGTTTCAGTAGTTTGTTCATATCAAAAAGAAAAGTGTCCAGCTTCCTCTCTGACTCAACAGAAGAATTTGTGCTACAGCATAATGCAGAGGCCGTGCTGAGGCTCTGGGTTTTCCTTGTTCGCCATTCTTATCTACACTAATAAAAGAGAAAGATGCAAATTGACTATACCTTCGTGATGCCCCATAGCCAATCAGGAGTGAGTATGCAAATTAACCTGGCAAAGATGGCGGTTTAATTTGCATATGTAGGTGCCAAGAGGGCGGGGCGGGAACATCCCTGGGACCCAGGTGCTCCGAGCCAGTGTGCGCGCAGTCAGGGGTGGGGCGGGAACGTCCCCCTCAGCGAGCGAGCAGACAGTAGGGCCCTGCTTGCCCCTAGCTGTGGCACCAAGGGGCAAGCAGTCCTCCGCAGGGCCCCCAAGAGAGCAGACACCAGGGTCTGCGGTGGCATCAAGCAGGCAGGTCTGCAGAGAGCAGAGAACCACGGGGAGCAGGCCTAAGCCGTCAGTAGGACGTCTCCTGAGGGCTCCCAGATTGGAGAGGGTGCAGGTCAGGCTGAGGACCCCCCCCCCCCCCGCCCCTGTGCACAAATTTCGTGCACCAGGCCCCTAGTCTTTTATAACATCTGGTAGAAGCTGAAGTAGAATATAGAGATATAGTTAATTTTAATAAAGTCATGAAAGCATATTGAAGAAATCAAGGACTTTCAGGAATCAAGGGCTACGACACTCAACTGGTCATACTCCCATCCCTGATGGCTCACAAGGTTGTACATTATTAGTGAGCTGACAAGTCATCTAACGTAAAACCACAGATTAAAAGAGTGCTGGATTCGTTTAAGGAAAAATATGAATTTAAACTATTAAATCTACATGGATAGACTTAATTCTCTACTTCACTGCTAAACCATCTCAAGTTTAATGGAATCACAAATGTGAAGGCTTGTAAAGCTACTTAGAGGAAATAAAAATCTCAATATCATAGAATTTCATTTCAGAAATTGTATATCTCTATAATCAAGTACCTGCCCTATTAAGGAAAGAGGCCCATTTGCTGAATGACCAATTTGCTAAATTATTTTCTTTTTTTTTAAGAATTAAAATTAACTGCAGCTTTTTGTCAGGAATCTTTAGCCCAGCTCCACTAAATGTAAATTTCATTTTTTTCATGTTTCAGAAACCAAGCACTTTTTTGAATGCTTAACATTTTATATGCAAAAGTTTAGGGCTTTCTCTAAACTTACTTTACCCTCTTTTTTACCTTTGCGTACTATGTCCCCTTTGCTCCTATATCTAGCAGTGAAATACCTGTCACAAATTATGCTAGACTACGTTCTGGGTATTTATCTCAATTTTTGCTCATTCAACAAACATATCCAGAGCTTCTATTAAGGTGACACATTTGAAATAGGATATTAAATAAGTCAAAACTAGATGTATGCTCCCCCAAGGCAATACAGGACCCTGAAATTTTGGGACCCTCAGCTATATACTCTAGCTATGTACCTTGTCCCTGTGCAATTCTGGAGTCATCCAGATCTTAAGCGCATGTCTCCTTTATGAAACTGTAGCAATCATCATTGAAAACTGATGCTATAAACTGCAGTGAAAATAAAATGGGCTGCTAAATTGCTACTGTTAAATACTGAATAAAAAACTAGTTTTCATTATATTAGTTACTATATTCTAGTTCTTTAAGGTAATAACAACTGCAATTTACTCAGTACCTATGACATGCCAGGTAACTGGTATTAATTATCTCTAATAACAAGCCTGCAATATAAAAATTTCCCCTTTTAATTTTGCAAACTGGGGCTAGGGAGTATAAATAACTTAGAATTCTGTAGAGAATTACATTTTTAAAAAAGTCTATTGTGCTAATTTTAATAAAAATGCCTTTGGCTTTCCTACTTTTAGTTTACATTTAAAGAATCATTTATATCAGTTCCATGGCTCGCATTTAAATGAAATGAAAATATATTCATCTTATATAGGGAATATATCTGAGAGATCAGGAAGGAAGTAAAATAGTACTTTGTTCTTAACCCATCCCCACATTTACTTATTATGACTTATTACAATATGTATACATTTATTACAGAATAGGTTTGCTAAACTTACGAGTAGGAAATTAATTTCAAAAGTAAAAGCATGTCATATTTTATGCGACATGAAATGGGTGAAATCTCTCTGCATCTTTGTTAAATTAAGATTCTGGATCTGAAGTAGATATGCATTTTTAAACGACTTTGCTACTTTAAGTAGATCTCATAAATGGCAAAATGTAAACTGTTTACTATGAGTTTTTATGAGTCCCGGTACTTTCAAAGTTATGGATGTGGTATGTTTTATTGTGACTGATGGTAGAATGCTGCTATAATAAAATTTCCTGTCGGCTTGCTCAGTCCTGGAATGCCTACGGCACTTCCACTAAAGTACACGACGGAGAGAAGACCCGAATCTGCACCGCCCATATTGACAGCAAGGCCCATGACCGTGCAGAACAGTGTGGGGTGGAAGTTTGTTTTCATAACTACGTAAGAAGAGATCTGAAATGCCTCAGTTATGCCATCGCTTTGTTTACATTAGAGCTCTGCTATGGACAATTTTCACCACGTGGGATGAGCATTGTTTAGTGTTCCGTCAATTTTCAGTTGTTCAAGGACTTTTAATTTCCATTGAGAACTAGGTTTCGGTTCTGTGAGTTGACATCAGGCTGACCCAACTGTGCCATCATTTATCCTGATGATATCCATCTTAAACGTTCATTTCCAGGCTGTATAAATCCGAAGCTCTCTTCCCCCTCCAAGGCCTGCATTTCCTCCAATGCCAAATCTCCTACTTGGGCCTTTCTTGTCTCCTCCTTTAGAACTTTGCTTCAAAAATTTAACTCATATGTCAGCTCCTCTCCTGTGGAGACTTTCCCGTCCCCTCAGCTTATATAGTTTCATTCTTAAAAACAAAACAAAATCCTTTCCCAACTTCTCTTCCTTCTCTTTCTTCCCTTCCTCTGTCAACATACATCTATCTATCTATCTATCTATCTATCTATCTATCTATCTATCTATCTATCATCTATATAAAACCCTAATATGCAAATAGACCAAACAGCGGAACAACTCAACAGCTATGACGTGTGCTGACCACCAGGGGGCGCATCCAGAACATAGTGGGCATGGGCAGCAGGCAGCAGAGCGCGGAACATGGCTGGCACTGTCCACGGCAGGATGGTGGAGCAGGTGAGCAGGGGTGCCAGACCAAGGCGGGGCGCCAGTCGCTGTCATCGGGGCAAGCCTCTGGTGGTTACTGAAAATTCTTTGCTCCTGTGCACTGCAGTCCTGCCTGATGCTCACACCGCTGCCAGTGCCAGAGCCGCTGCTTGCACCTGCTGCCGGCATCCGGCACCGGCCCTGATTGCTCGGCATAGTCAGCGGGTGCGAGTGGCAGCTGCTGGTCCCAATCTCCCCTCAGGAGCAGAGGGAGGTGGAGAAGCCCTAAGAGGCGATCGGAGCTGGTGGCCATTGGCATTGGAGCCACCGCTCGCACCCGCTGCTGGCACCCAGCGCCGATTCCGATCACTCGGCACCGTCAGTGGGTGTGAGCGGTGGCTGCCGGCCCCGATTGTCCCTGAGGGCTTCTCCACCTCCCCCTGCTCCTGAGGGGCAACCGGGGCAGCAGCTGCCTCTCGAACCTGTTGATGGTACTGGCCCCAATCTCTCCGTGCCATCAGCGGGTGCGAGCGGGGCCAGTGCCATCAGCACGTGGGAACAGCAGTGGCAGGAGCGGGGCTGCTGGCAGACAGGGGACTGGGGCCATGGTAGGAAAGGCTGGGTCGGGGTGCAGAGGATGGGCCAAGACCTGCCCCTGTGCCCACCGCAGCCTCTCGGCCCACAATTCCTTTCAAGGTGCACAAATTCATGCACTGGACCCCTAGTTCTAGAATAAAAGTCTAGTGCTATTCCTTCATTTCTTGACATCCTGCAATTGGGCTTCTATCTTTAATATCATATGGCATTCTTGAAGACAAGGATTTCCTGGCTGTCATGTCCTCTGATCTTTTTTTTAGTACAACACACAGGGCATTTTCTCCTTAAAGTCTCTTTGAATTTGATGCCATTTGTATGTCTCCTGGTTTTTCTAACAGTATGCTTTTTCCTTCCTCCTTTCTTCCCTTCCTCCCTTCCTCCCTCCCTCCCTTCCTTCCTCCCTTCCTCCCTCCCTCCCTTCCTTCCTCCCTTCCTCCCTCCCTTCCTTCCTTCTTTCCTTCCTCCTCCCTCCCTTCCTCCCTTCCTCCCTTCCTCCCTCCCTCCCTCCCTTCCTTCCTTCCTCCCTTCCTTCATATATTTTTATTGATTTCAGAGAGGAAGGGAGAGGGAGATAGAAACATCAGTGATGAGAATCATTGATTGGCTGCCTCTTGCACGCCCCCTACTGGGGATCCAGCCCACAACCCAGGCATGTGCCCTCGACTGGAATTGAACCTGGGACCCTTCAGTTCACAGGTCAATGCTCCATCCACTGAGCCAAACCAGCTAGGGCTCTTCTTTTTTTTAATCCTCACCTGAGGATATACTTATTTACTTATTGATTTGAGAGAGGGGGTGGAGGGGAAAGAGAGAAATATTGATGTAAGAGAGAACCATTGATTGGTTGCTTTCCGTACATACCCCTGACTTGGAATTGAACCTGCCACCCTTCGGTATATGGGATGACACTCCAACCAACTGAGCCATACCAGCCAGGGCACACTGTGCTTTTTTCTAACACATTTTTCACAATACTTTCTCCCTGGATTATCACTTTCTTTTACCTCCTGACTGTAGATACCCACACTGTGAATCTTGAATAGTTCATTGACCCAAGCTATGCATTAGAAATACCTTGGCAGTTAAAAAAACGTCAGATTCTCTGAGGGTTGAGGCCTGGATTTGTAAGAACCCCTCTGGTGATTCTGGTATTGGGCTATGGTTGCAGGGGCTATTCTTGGACCTATTACGTCTTCCCTTATTACTCTCTCGCTTAGCAAATTCATGGTATTTGGACCCTAAATATTATCATGCTAAGGTACAGTAGGTCCTTGGGTTACGTCAGAGATCCGTTCCTACAGAGTGACATAACGCGATTTTCGCCATTGCCGTAAGTCGGAACGCACCTACATAAGCACCTACATCACTCACATGGAGCACATACACAGCAGTAATAAAGTGAAACAGTAAAAAAATCTAAAAGAAAGATAACAATTCCTGACCTTTACTTGTGGTAAATAAATAATAAAAAACATAAAGCACATATGTGCATACGTTGAAATAACGGAACTTTTTTTTGGTAAATAAATGGGAGATAGAGACGTAACCACGAAACGATGTATGTCAAGTCCAACGTAATCTGAGGACTGCCTGTAATTGTTCACTAGTTCTGGATTATTATCAGAAAAAAAAATCATTATGCGGCCATGTTTGGAAAAGATTAAACAGAGAGGTTATTTTTGGAAAGGCCTCTCAAGGTCACATACATACTTCATACTGCTATGACATACATACATACATTTATCATATATCTATCTCTCTATATATATCATCTATCTATCATTTATGATCCATCTATCACCTACCTATCATCTATTATCTATCAATCATCTATCAACCTATCATCTATCTATCATCTATCTACCTATCTATCTATCTACCTATCTATCTATCATCTATCTATCATCTATCTATCATCTATTTTAATCCTCACCCAAGGACATGGTAGGAGAGAGGAAGGGAGGGAGGGAGAGAGACATCGATGTGAAAGAGAAACTCTCTGGGAGGTCAAGCCCCGACTCAGGTATGTGCCCTAATGAACAGCTGCTCTTTGGTGCATAGGAAGATGCTCAAATAATGGAGCCACTCTGGTTGGGCCATTGCTCTGACATTGAAAGCCCTCTTTCATAAAACAGTTGTTTGCATCCAAACTCATCTCCTACCTCCTATAATCCACTTTAAACATCACTGCCAGGTATCAGCATTAAGGCATAACTCTACTCTTGACATTCCCCTCCTAAAAAATCTTCCATTACCTTTGGATTTGGGCCAACCTTAAATTTCCTAACCTGGTATTCAAGGCCTTGTAAGATCAGGCTTGAACCTTTGCAACTTGCTTTTGTCTTTCATTACATGATGAAAAAAAAAAAAAGTATATCCCTGGCTGGTTTGGCTCAGTGGATGGAGCACTGGCCTGTAGACTGAAGGGTCCCAGGTTCGATTCCGATCAAGGGCACAGGCCTGTGTTGCGGGTTTGATCCCCAGTGGGGGGCATGCAGGAGACAGCCGATCAATGATTCTCTCTCATCATTGATGTTTCTATCGCTTTTCCTTCTAAAATCAATAAAAATATTAAAAAAGAATGTATAGATTTTGAAGTCAGACATATTTGGATTGATACTATATTCTACCTTGGGCAAGTAATTTAAATCCTGCAAGTTTCATTTGCTTGTAACTGCAAGTAAGATAATATAGCTTCCACCTACAAAGGTTATTTGGACAAGTTGATCCTTCTTACACCCTATGCAGAAGTACTTGCTATCCCCTACTAAAAACAGTGGTGCTCAGACTTCAGCATGCATCATTATAGTGGGGTACTGCTTACAAAAGGAGATGTCTATTCTTTGATCTGGACTTGACAGGTCTGTGTGTGGACTAGGTAGGTCTCTAGAACGACACTGTGCAATAGGTGCTAGCTCAGGGGTGGGCAAACTTTTTGACTCCAGGGCCACAATGGGTTCTTAAACTGGACCGGAGGGCCGGAACAAAAGCATGGATGGAGTGTTTGTGTGAACTAATATAAATTCAAAGTAAACATCATTACATAAAAGGGTACGGTCTTTTTTATTTTTAGTTTTATTCATTTCAAACGGGCCAGATCCGGCCCGCGGGCCATAGTTTGCCCACGGCTGTAGCTACATGTGGCTATTGAGCACATGCAGTATTGAAAGTCTGAAATGAGGTGTGCTGTGAGGGTAAGATGCCAAACTTGAAGACATATGAAAGGAACAATTCAAAATATCTCATTAACAATTTTTTAATTGATTATATGCTATAGTGATATTTTGGCTATATCAGGCTAAACAAAATTTATTATTTACATTCATTTTACCTGTTTCTTTTTTTTATTTTTAATCCTCATGGGAGGGTATTTTTTCCATTGACTTTTAGAGAGAATGGAAGGGAGGATGGGGGAGGGACCAAGGGAGGTACCAGAAAATTTAAATGACACATGTGCTACACATGATATTTCCATTGGACAGCACTGTCCTAGAACGTGCTTTAATTATTTTTAAAATTTATCTTTATTGTTGAAATTTTTAACAAGTTCTTAGATCACCTTTTGAGAAACAATATATAAAATTCTGAGCTCTATAAAAGAATAATTGACGCCTTCATATATCTTTATGTCCCCAGTGTTCTAAACATTGTGGGCAGTTATCTGTACAGTACTAATTGAATTTTGATGCACTTTAAATTTTAAGCCATTAAAAATTTTATAAAATATTTTATAAAAATATTTCATTAGAAGTTCTGCATTTGTTTTTCCCCTCTCAGTTCCTAAATAATTTTTTTGAATTACATCTCTTAGATAAAATAAAAATTGAAACTATTTGTTCCCAAATCATAAAGATAGTTTATTTTCTAAAAGAACTGTGTTTTTTCTTTTCTAAAAATATAATTTTATTGATTTCAGAGAGGAAGGAAGAGGGAGAGAGAGAGATAGAAACATCAATGATGAGAGAGAATCACTGATCTGCTGCCTCCTGCACGCTTCCTACTGGGGATTGAGCCCACAACCCGGGCATGTGCCCTTGACCAGAATCGAACCCAGGACCCTTCAGTCCACAGGTTGACGCTCTATCCACTGAGCCAAACAAAATTGTGGACTATTATTGTACTCAAAGTCTTCATTTAAAACTAGTGGTTAACACTAAGCCAGGAACAAATGCTAATTTTTATAGCAATAGTAATAGGGCCAGAAGAGAAAAAAAACACACATATCTGGGAAGGAGGTCTCTATTTAGGGACAAATGGGGAGAAAATGGCTGACCACTCTAGAAGTAGAGAGCTAGATCATTAAAAGAGATACAATTAGACATATGTAAGTTAATGTTAGGATGCAGAATAAACTTGACTTTAACAACTGTTAGAAGAGAAACAGTCACAAAATTAGAAATACCTCTTAAAGATGACGTGGTAGTAATCACTGATGATTTCCCCCCTTACCTCATTGCCACGTTGCTGCCATCAATAACGATCGGTCTCAGGTTTTCTCCATCATCGGTGACAATCTCTTGCATCGGAGAATCAGACCGCTGAGATTCCAGGGACGACGTTTCCCGCATTATACTGTTCACTGTACTAACTGTTTGTTCAGCCTCACTTTTATTTCCAAGTTTGACAAGTTCTCCCAAAATATCATTGATTAAAGCGTCGGTACCAAGTTTGTTCAGCACAAGCTGAACTTGTTCTTCAGAATAACCTAACTTAAGTGCAAACTCCAGTTTTGTTTGGTATTCTCGCACCACGTCAGGGGGTTTCTTCACTTCCTTGGGTGTGGTCTGGGGCTCTTCGGGTGGAAAGTCTTGTAAGATTTCACTGCCTTTGAGGACATGAGGCTCTAAACAGGGAGACCTACAGAGTTGTCTGTGAGTCTTGGTTAGTAAGCATGGCTCTACCGAAATGCTACTCAATTGTTCCGACTCATGATCAGAATTTGTGCTTTCTTCAGAGTCACCGGAGCTCGCGTTCTCTTCAGACACCTCCTTTTCTGCCTTCCCGGAATTAACTTTATCCATTGTTGGTTTTTCTACCATTGGCCAAGGTACAGATGTGCTTAAATGTGGGTCAGTGCTCTCCACACAAAGGTGGCCTAGGTCGTGCCCCAGATGATCCTTCAAGCCCATGAAGCTGTTCCGTGTACCTGACTCCACTTTGCTGCTTTTTCTGTATTCCTGAATGCAAAGCACCCCGTATTCCTAGAGGAAAATGTAAAATATTTAGAATTTAATATTTGTTTCATTTATCTCAATATACAAGTTGAAAGGAGAATTACCAAACTATAAATACCTATGTTCGTTATGTTAAGCCCATATTCTCTCAACCCTCACCACCCCTGCCAAGATAGCCTTGTTTTCCAAATGAAGTTAGAAATGAGAAAGGCCATGTGACCCCTCCAAGGTAACAAACTAATAAGTAGTGAACCGTATTTTTTACCAATTTTTGTCTGACTCTAAAACTCCTATTCTTCTCACTAAATCATGCTGCTTCTCAACCAGGATGGAAGGGATTTTTTTCAACTGTTAGAAAGGCCTATGTATGTTTCTAGAGTGACATAGAATACTATCAAAAAGCATGTTTTAGATATGCTATGACAGTTTATGTACATTTAAAAAGATAACTCATAAAAAATTGTAAAAATTCTTTTAAAGAGAAAGCCATGTGGAAAGGAAGGAAAACACTAATTTATAATTGTAAAAGTATCATTAATTCTAAAATTAATAATTTAAACAATCTAAAGACATTTCAAAAATGATTCCAGTACTGAGTTGAAAGAGCAGATTCAGCAACAGCCAATAAGAAATTAAGTAATTATAAAGTCAATTATATTCCATTTAAGAGATAGTTTGCCCTAATAATCTTATTTTGTAAATACTAAACACAGCAACAGGATGCAATTTTTAATGTTTTGCTGCCCTTTTTTAGCTCCAGGGACACTGGAGTTTATTTCATTCCAGGAAGTGGGGAAAAGCTCTTTTAGTCTATACACATTTATAGAAAACAGAGAAAACATTTCACATAAAATTAGCAGTAGCCTTGGCCAATTACTCAGTGGTTAGCGCATCAGCCTTCAGACTGAAGGGTTGTCGACTCGATTCCTGGTCAAGGGCACGTACTCGCTTGCAGGTTCCCCAGCCCTAGTAGGGACACATGGGAGAGGTAACCAATCAATGTGTCTCACGTCAGTGTTTCTCTCTCTCCCCCCTCATCCCTTCTTCTCTCTCACTTGCTCTAGAAATCAATGGAAATATCCTCGGGTGAAAATTTAAAAAAAAATCAGCAAATAATTATGTACATTGAACAAATGTTAATTTCTTGAATTTTATAGGAGAAAATATTCCTATATCATATCAGATAACTAACCATTATCTGCATTTAATTAAAAAGTCATCTTTTCTCCTACTTTCCCCCTATAAAATTGCTATTACTGTTTAAAATGCTTTTGCTGCTTTACCATTTTCCTCAGAGTCTATTGGGAGTAATTGTTACTTCTCTACTAGGAACAGGTTAGCAAAATAAAATTATTTTCTCTTGTGCTTCATTGGAAGAACTGTATTTACATCAGTAGTTTACTTATTAAGGCAATCTCAGTGTATATCCATGGATATTGTAAGCCAGTGGCAGCTGAATCTGAGACTGTCATAAAACATCTATTTATATAACCTAAAAAAAGATACTGGAAAAAACATTTAATTCTAAAGCTCTTTAACATCTTATTTACACTAGAAAGGAGCTATTATATAAACGTTAAAAGAAAATGCTAAGTGATTTTCTAAGTCCCACACTGAACGCATACTTGGTGAACTTACCAGTGCAAAATATTGCTACACAATGAAATAAATTATATTAATGATGGTAAATACTAGAGAGGAGAACATGGAAATCTTTCACTTGATACAATACACTTAAAATTCCTTCAGTGTAGAACTCCTGCATACTTACACAGGAGTTTTTTCAGATTTTACCCCTTGAGAAGACAGTAATTTTAATATCACTGTTCTACTAATGTAGCACTCATTAGTTTTAAAGAAACATTAAACTCTCCTGGCTCCTGAACGTACAACTGATAAAAATATTCCTTAGGAGAGCTCCATATACATCTGCTCCAGGATGAGGCTGTATCCATTTCAGTTTTTTTCTATTAATATGGATATTCATGAACCATATTATTTAGAATTAAAGAAACTCTGGAACCAAATCTTTACACTCACTGATTTATTAACTACTGTAATACACTGACACCATAAAGCAAGTAACAAATCACCACAGCATCCTAATAAAAGGGTATAGTTAAAAGAAAAACCTGCACTGTGGCCTTCGTAGAGCTCCCACCAAAAGTATTTTAAAAGAGGAAAACCTACTGGAAGCTGGGCTGCCTGGCAACCAGAAGCTGGTTGCTAAGCTGCACTCCTTTAACATGCCATCCTGAAGGCTAGCACAGTGAAAGCATAATTTGGTTTGAACAAAAGCCTATGAAAGAGACTGGGACTTAAGTGCGTCTGGTTTACCCTCCGAGAACAATGCAGCTGCCAAACCAATCTGGAAGCTCCGACATCATTGTTCTGTAAACCCCACAATCTGCTCTGACTGCAGGAAGTGTAGTTAATGGGCAACAGTTTTTATCTCCCCTGAAAAGTTTGGGTTTTTGCAGAAGTGCTGTTGTGAGATAATTCTTCAAGATCATAATTCAATGGCCAGATCTCTGAATTGAACTAGGAAATATAATTTTAATTTTGAGCAGTGTTTTTGTTATGGACTGTTTCAAACAAATATACAGCCAGCGGGGAAAATTAGAATGAAATGTTATGTTTACAGCATAAATAAAATTCTTAATTTTTCAAAGAAACAAAACCAGATACTATAGTTTTTAAACTGAAAATTAGTCACCCTAAAAAGTACTTAAATCTTTATTAATCATCTTCAGTCTAATATAAAAAAGTACTGATGACACTATGTAAATCTGCTATGTAATTATATTATATACATAGAGAGAAAAAATGGGATTATCAGTTGTTTGCTTCTTCCAATATTAAACCAGATAAAACTCATTTGCATATGAATGCATTTAGTGAATACCATACACCTTCAACTTGTGATGAATCATGTAATTTATATGTACTCTTTAAACCAAAAGTTTGAAATAACTGGACTAATATTATTTTTTAAAAAATAAATATTTATTGATTTCAGAGAGAAAAGAAGAGGGAAAGAGACAGAAACATCAATAAGAGAGAATCATTGATTGGGTGCCTCCTGCATGCCCTACACTGGGCATCGAGCCCACAACCCAGGCATATGCCCCAATCGGGAATTGAACTGTGACATCTTGGTTCATAGGTTGATGCTCTACCACTGAGCCACGTAGGCCAGGTGGGCAAATATGATTTTTAATATTAAGGATAAATGTAAGCTTGATTTAACCTACTTAAAAAAAACACATGTGATTTTGTTGAAAAATAATTTTTCTTTTAAAAAATTTGTTTTTAACTTTTTTTCACACTGACAGGACTCTCTCTTCATTGGTTACTTCAGAGAAAGTTATTCAATATCATCTTAAATTAAACAGTTATATCATTTTTAGTATCTATAAATCAATAGACTAAATATGAAATAGTACAAATAAGGTCAACTAAGTTCATTTGCCAGCCCTATAAACTGCATATACTCTCTCTGCATAATACAAATCTGAAATAATCTGATTTGTATTGAACTGGATGGTAAAGATTTGTGTGTTTTTTTAGACTTTAATCTCTAAAATGCTTCCTTACTCACTTGAAATTAGTAAAGGTAGTAAAGGATTGCCCTAACTTAATATTGGCACTTAAAAAAAAAGAATTTAGCAATATCTTGAAATCTTTCAAAAACTGAAATGCTAAGATTTAAAATCTGATAAAAATATTTTCATATGCTGCAGTACTTGTCAATCTAACGTAATGTGTAAAAATTACAATTAAAAGAAATCTTACGATAAAGAATGGTATATGATCTTTTTGTTTAATGCCTTAAAAATGATCAATATAATTTTGAAAAAGAAAAGATAGCAAAGACTAATAATGTCACAAAAGTTATTACATGTAAGGTAATAACTTTTACCTTGTAAGGTCAGCTTTGTATGGCCTATTGTTGCCGCACACTCCTTGTTAATACACATGCTGCCCAGGGCAGACCCCAAGAGTGACATCAACTTGCTAATCTTAAAAACCTGGATGCAGGGTGCTGAGGTTGGCTTGCATCTGCCTGGCCAACTAATTGTGAGCTTTCTGGCCTATGATTGGCTCAAAAACAAAAAGCTATACTAAAGAATAGCCTCAACTTTTTGGGTCTAAAATATTGGTAAGTATTGGTTAATTTGTTGTAAGACAATAAAAAGAGGAAAAGAGATGATGACACTAATATTTTAAAAACAAAGGTTTAAGGGTTTACAAACAATTGATTTTATCAAGTAAGTTCACTAAAGTACAGTGTAATAAGTCAAAACAAGTTTTGTGCAACTTTGTGCCAAATGACTCATCTGAAATGCATAATTTAGACAAAACTAACTTTAAGGTAAGGTAATAGAATATATTTTCTCCTTAATTTCTACACCATTTATTAACTTTTAAGTTTTGTATTTACTCAAGCGCAACATATATAAATAACTTTAATCAACTCTGAACTAAAAAGGGTAATTTTTCTCAGTTCATTAAGCAGCAACATAGAGTTTATATTCTGATAGTTATAAAAAAACAATCCAAGAAATATGACTTAAGTTTTAAGCTTTCCATCAGGAATCCATTATAACTGGCCTTTACATACTATACTCATGAACACAAGGCGTATTGGGCAAAAATATAATTGTCTGAAAACAGATTTCTATACTTATAAAGCTATAGATTCCCTTCAGAAATTTTACTGGAAATGAAAACAATTTTTCTTGCTAAATGCCTAATAAGTGAAAAAGCAAATAATACTATTTGTTGAAAAAAACCAAAATTTTCATAATTTTGTAGATGATGAAGAACTATAACTAATATTTTAATGGCCAAAACAAAATAAAACTTTATCTTAGCAAGTTGATGCCTTTAGTGAAATTTTCTGAAAATTCTCATTAGATGACTTGGATAATCCTAAAATCTTCTTCTCAAATCAAATGTAAAATTTGTTTTGTATTCTAAAGAGCCTCATATTAATCAGGAATATTAAACCATAAACTTGTTAAATCAATTTATTTGTTTGTAATGTAAAGTTACAAAGCCATAAAGTGGGTTCTGGTTGTTATCCAAAAAGTAATACTAAGAGAACAATAAAAATAAAATAATGAATATGTAATAAATACCTACTGCTGTAGTCTCTGTGTATTTAATTACCATTGTATTTCAGTGAGTGCTGTTGTCTGTGTCCCTCTAGCTAACAAAGGAAGGATGTCCCTTTGAACAGATTGGTTAATGCTCTAGGGCAACAGATGTCTACTGGAACTGCAGGAGACCAGCAACTGGTGGCCTGCCCATCTTCTGAAAACTTTCAATAGTCTTATGCATATGTTCACACAATAGGGCATGTGGTAGAAGTGAAAACCTCTTTTTAACCCTTTAAGCTCTCTCTTTCTCTCCCAACTGAGAGAAGAAAGTCTTTGTCTCCTCCCCCCTTTCCCATAACAGAACTCTTGAAAGCAATAGTTCTTGAAATGACATCTTCAATCTAATATCTGAAACTAGGTCAAGGAAAGAAAAAGATGGGAAGAAGAAATTAGTAATTCTATGTGGATACTGAAACTTCTGAGAAAGTAACAGGATGCTTAATCATCACATTTAAAACAAGCTGTTTGAAACATCTAACTATATTGATCCATCTCCCCAAGCTAGGTTTTTAAGGCAATGGAAAAAACCTATCAGATCTTACTATTATTTTACAGCACCTAGGTCTGACAATGACACAATAAGAAACATAAGATTGTGACAAGATAAAAATCTAAATTTGTTGTTTACGGAAATATCAGAACATGTTGTAACTTATCTTTAAGTACCAAATGATTACATGTCATGCCTAACACCTGGCAAATGCGCATGGAGCAGTAATTATAAAACTCCAGAATTAGAAAAATGTAAAAAAATCTGCTTCACATATTTTACAGAAAGAACTCAATTTTCTGGTATTTCGGCACTACGTAGTAAATTGTAGGCTTTCATTTGAGGTGCTTTCTATCCTTTACAGAGTTCAAGTTAATTGAATATTTACTAAAGTTTAACTTCCAAGGCAGGAAGTAGCACAGATACTCACGTTAGCAGGAAAATACAAAGACACTGGCTTCTGTAGTAGCTTCAGCAGTAACTCCTTAACACAATTTTAGCTGCAGACTTCCAGGCAGGCAAGAAAAACAATGAATGGTTGAACAGATGGACGGGCAATGTCTTTGCTTAACCTACTATCGAGTGGAATAACAGCCAATCATAGGCCAGAAAGCTCACAATTAGTTGGCCAGGCAGATGCAAGCCAACCTCAGCACCCTGCATCCAGGTTTTTAAGATAAGCAAGTTGATGTCACTCTTGGGGTCTGCCCTGGGCAGCATGTGTATTAACGAGGGGTGTGCGGCAACAATAGGCCATACAAAGCTGACTAGGAGGCAGCTGCTCTCTGAGAGCAGTCATTAGGGAGCAGGCTGCCAACAAGAAACACCTGGCTTGGGCAGGCCAGCTTTTCCTCCTTGTTTAGAATGCATGGAACAAAGAAACCAATTACATTTAAAGGAGTAAAAGTTGCATGTTTCCAAAAAGTTGAGGCTATTCTTTAGTACAGCTTTTTTTGTTTTTGAGAACGAAAGAAAATGATGTGTGTCAAAGTAGCAATTTAACGACTGCAGCAATCCCCTTTCTGTAATAAATGAGTTACTGGTGAAATGAGACAGATTATAATAAAACTATTTCCCTGGAAATACTGGGAGGTCTAAAATATTGGTAAGTATTGGTTAATTTGTTGCAAGACAATAAAAAGAGGAAAAGAGATGATGACACTAATATTTTAAAAACAAAGGTTTAAGGGTTTACAAACAATTGATTTTATCAGTTTCACTAAAGTACAGTGTAGTAAGTCAAAACAAGTTTTGTGCAACTTTGTGCCAAATGACTCATCTGAAATGCATAATTTAGACAAAACTAACTTCAACCTAAAATCACCAGGACAGACCATCTTACGTGTATGTCAGAGGGTAGTGTAAAATTATTTTATGATGGATACTAATGAAAGCAAAACCTTTAAACCTGTTAAAAATATTTGTACTTAATAAAATTTGTAAGATGTAATATTCAGATTCCAGTTCAGCAAATAGTTAACTTTATAAAGAAGAAATATTGTGGTATTTTCGAAGGATATAAAAGTCTACAAAAACCAGCCCCCTCAGTGAGGAAGCTTGTTATCCCTGATTTATGTTGGTTTCAGACTGCAGTATTTATAATGCTGGGGACTACTTGCTTCTGAGGCTGCATAAGTCATATCTTGAGTGGCCTCTGATGATGAAAAAAATTCAATAAAAATGTAAACACCATCAGAGGTTGTGAGACAATTTCCCTACTACGGAAAAAGGAAACCTGGGGCTGTCCTGCTCCCTACTTATGTGATTCAGCGTGTGCACACGCACCTGCACACACTCGAGCACCTCCTTTTCATTCCAGTGCAAATTAAAGGAGCAAAGGCAAAAAGCTGCTCTTACAATTTTCTGACACAGGCTGATTTATGCAGAACCTCGGCTTTTCCCTTATGCACTTAATCATGAACTCTAAAGACACAAAATTTGGTTAGGGCCCCCAAACAGTCAAAATCAATCTTTCCTTTCACACACATATACAGAGGCTACTCATAATTAAGATCATTTGTGAATACTTGGACAATATCATATTGGTTGGGACTCCTGGCCATATCCTTATTGTGCCACCAAAGTATAAATAAGCTCTTCCCTCTGTACAAAATAAGAGGAAGATGTACTCTATTTGGTTAAAATTTTCAGTTATCTCACTGAGAGCATTCCTTATGCCTACTAAAGGCCTAGAAATTATTGTTGTTTCCAGAAAAAAAAAGGAAATATAAAGTATGACACAGTAGTTCACCATTTGTCTATAGATATTTTCCGCAAAAGAGCTTGAAGGTATGCCATCTCAAAAATGTCAGGAAAGTTAAAAATCTGAAAATATTTTTTAACTAAATGTGATTACTAGGTTCTGAATGACAAACTAATTTTTAAAGCAAGAACCATTGTTTTCTCTCTGCCAAGGGCTTCAGTTATGCTTCTGCAGTAGTTAAGTCCACAGTCTAATTTCATAGGCCCACTCAAAATAAGTTCTAATATTCTATAGTTTACTGCAAATTATAAAGTGATTACACAGAATTTAGTTTTTATCTATTGGGTAAGCACATGAAACATAAAGAAATGAAGAAAATAAGAATTATCTTTTTTTATTTCCTTTTTTGGTGGTATGCTGCTACTTCTTTTTGCAATTGCATGAGTATCAACCTGAAAGAGGGAGGAAAGATAAATAAGGCCACTAATATGGTTTAGTAAATGTACTTCTGGTAAAACTGAGTTTGATTTTAAAATATAAGAATAAAAAACATAACATATTCATGCAAAGCAGTTAAAACTGAAACCTAATAAAACTGAAACTATGCACTGACTGGAGAGATCAATGTTTACGGTCAATATTTATGAATTCAGACTGCAAACTTTTTCTTTTGTGTATAAAAAGGAAACTCTTTAGTATGAATAGACAGCCTTCTTTCCCTTGGGTTCTCTTTCTTCTCTTCATCCCTTGCTACTATAGTTACTATTTTATAGCTTTAATTCAGGAGGAGGAGGATCCTCTCGCTAATTCCTGCCACTGTGAACACAAAGAATGAGAGAGAAGAAGGAAGAGCTCAGCAGGCAGCCTGATCTCCAGCACTGATTAAGCTTTTCGCCAACAGCAAATAAAGGCGGTGATCTGAAAAAGCTAATCAGACCCTGCCGTGGTATTTAGACTATCTGTGCTGCTAGGACTGGATAATGTTAAGCACATTACAACATCTGTAGGTGAAAAGATGGCCCTGGTCTGTCTCTCTTAGTCACACTTCCCTAGTCCACTTTCCACCGCAGAGCTGGTACAAACAGCTGCTGGCTCAGCCTGGTCACCGCAGTAAATGACTGTGCAGTTTCACAGAAGAAACAAGAAAACAAGGTAGTGTCTAACATCTGAAACTTCAACTATATGACAAGACCTTGTAGGCTTGCTGAAGTCTGAATGTGAAACTCCTGAGCTTTGATGCTAATGTTTGGAATCCATTCTCGGTCAGTGATCCAAGCCATCTTCCTGGTACCTGCCTCCTAATGTGGGTTTGTTCCCCTTTAATATACTAGTACAATCTCTTTCAAGTCTAACAATAACACTATAGAGTATAGAAGATTATTATATCAAGTCTTATCAATTGTCCTCCAAAAAATTAAAAGGTTAAAAACTTATTTTTGAGAGTTACAAACACCCAGCCAAAACCCTACTTTTATACACATGATGTAAAAGAATGGTGCAGAATCAATCAGGCATCAACTCTATACCAGTCCCTTTAGCATTCCTTGCATTGCTGGCTTGGTGGTGATAAACTCCCTTAGCCTGTTTTTGTTTGTGAAGCTTCTTATTTCCCCTTCAAGTTTGAATGATAGCCTTGCTGGATAGAGTATTCTTGGATTCAGTCCTTTGCTTTGCATCACTTTGTAAATTTCTGTCCATTCTTTTCTGGCCTGATGTGTTTCTGTTGAGAAATCATTTGACAATCTAATGGGAGATCCCTTGTATGTAACTTTCCGTCTCTCTCTTGCAGCCTGTAAGATTCTCTCTTTGTCCTGAACATTTGCCATGGTAATTATGATGTGTCTTGGTGTGGGTCTTTTCGGGTTCACCTTGTTTGGGACTCTCTGGGCTTGTGTGACTTTTTTCTTCCCCACCTCAGGGAAGTTTTCTGATATTATTTCTTCTAATAGGTTTTCTAATCCTTGTTCATCCTTCTGTTGTTCTGGTACCCCTATTATTCGTATGTTGTTTCGTTTCATGTTGTCCCAAAGCTCCCTTAGGCTCTCCTCCTGTCTTTTAATTTTTTTCTCCAATTGCAGTACATTTTGGGTGTGTTTTGCTTCCTTGTCTTCTAATTCACTAATTCGGTCCTCCGCTTCTCCTAGTCTACTGTTGATACTTCCAATGGAGTTTTTCATTGCAGCTATATCACTCTTCATTTCTTCTTGGGTCTTACTTAAGTTGTTGATTTTTTCATCTGTTTCTTCTAGCTTCTTCCATATGTTATCGATTTTTTCATCTGTTTCTTCTTGCTTCTTGCAGACGTTGTCGATTTTTTCCTCCATCCGGTTTATGCACTCTAGGACCCTTATTCTGAATTCTTTTTCTGTCATGTTGCATGCCTCTGTATCACTTAGCTGCTTTTCTGGAGAGTCCTCCTCTTTCCTTTGGGGGTTTCTTTGTCTACCCATGTTTGATCTCACTGACATATCTAGACGTTGAGTCGTTCAGTGGTTGCTCCCTTGGTGGCAGTGACTCCTTGGTCTGTGGTTGCTCTTCGGGCGGTTGCGGTAGCAGCTGCTCTTCAGTTGGCAGCAGCTCCTCTGGTGGGTGCTGTTCACAGCTGTGGTGGCTCTTCTGGCTGGTGGGGCGAGGTTTCACGTACAGCTGTTGTTCCTCAGCAGAGGGTGTGGTGTTCAGGAGGTTGCTGTTGCTTGGATCTGCTTTCCAGGGGAGTTCTGCTCTTCCCGGCTGCAAACCGTCTCACCAGCTGAGCAATTTCGCCAATTTGGGGTGGATGTTACTAGTTTCAGCTGCTCACTCCATTTGCTCCGGGACACGACCTGGGACGCGTCTGCCTATACCGCCGCCATCTTCCGTCTCCCAGGCATCAACTCTAATCTCTAGGTTACTCTATTTAGGAAGTCAGATGGACCATGACAGCTTTAATATATTTTATTTTCTTTGGGCCTTGCTTACTTTTGCTTCTTAAGTTACCTCTTCCTTGAGTAGCCCCTAGTACATCCCTGCCAAAGTAACTTTCATTGACACCAACCACTCTCATGCTTAAAAACAGTCTCAGTAGCAAACCATGAGTCTGATCCTCTGCTTGGTTGTTAAGGTTCTTTCTACAACCTGGGCCCCTCCTGGCCCTGTGATCGCTACCTCCCATTTCACTGAAGGGGAGGTAGCACAGGTGAAGTCACCCTGTGTGTTCCCTAGCACTGCCTCACCACCCACACAGATCACCTCTGCTGTTCTAAGCCCAGCTCAGGGTTTATTTTCCCCATAAAACCTTCTTGGACTAGTTCAGTTTTTATTGATGCCCAACTCCTGTAACATGAAGAGTCCATACTGCCCAATATTAGCACTTATTGATGAATCGGGCTGGAACCTTCTTGAGGGCAGAGCCATTTACTCATCCATAATCCACACAGAAAAAAACCGACGTGCAGAAATATGCTGACATCTAGAAGGCATCGGAGTGAAAAACAAGACCAGTAAAACAACAGGTTTCTGCCAACAGGAATGCAGGCCTTCACAGAAACAAATCGCTCCCCTGCTAGGTTTTCTCCCTCTTTTGTGACCAGGTGAGCTTATCAAAGAGCCCTCAGCTGTTTGCAATGCTCTGTAGCCCTGGTTCTGCCATTGGGGCTGCCTGCACCATTCCAGGCCGCTGTGAGCCAACCCTCTCGATGACAGAGAGCTTTTCACACAGTCTCCTTCGCTGGCTTCCACTTCCCACCCAGAGTAACATTCGGCCTCTGCCTCCTCACCTAGGATGACTGATCTGATGGGAAAGTCTGGGAAGAGGAGCTGTGAGAGCAAAGCCCACCCCTTATTCACATACTTCTCATTGGGGTCTGCCCAGGTGCAGGTAAATGCATGGTTGCTTTGCTCTCCAGCACTGCCTGAGGTGGAGTGGTTAAATCTTTCTAACTTGGAGGTTCAATGTAACTAAGCTCTTTATGCTGTGATCGTAAGTCATGGTCTACAATAGTTTTATCAGAAAAAGACCTGCAATTTTGATGTCCATCTGCTTGGCTCCTTTATCTATTTCTCAATGGGCTCAAACCTAAGGCAGGAAAACGACCCACTCAAACAATATTCAACAATAAAAAGTTTTGTTTTAAGAACTATTCAGGAAAAAAAAAGTGATAAAAAGATTCAGATACATGAACTCTGATAAGACTACTTTTTTAAAAAATATATTTTTATTGATTTTTTACAGAGAGGAAGGGAGAGGGATTGAGTTAGAAACATCGATGAGAGAGAAACATCGATAAGCTGCCTCCTGCACACCCCCCACTGGGGATGTGCCCACAACCAAGGTAATGCCCTTGACCGGAATCGAACCTGGGACCTTTCAGTCCACAGGCCGACGCTCTATCCACTGAGTCAAACTGATTACGGCAAGACTACTTTTAAAATACATATAAAGTTAAGAAAAACAAAATTCTGTAATAAAGAAAGAAGATAATGTTCCTCAAAATAAAAATTCTTAGGGTTTGATTTAAAAAAATCTTTCAGTGTCCTATCACTATGAGCAGACAACCCTCAACTATCTTTAAGGTTCAGAGACATATACTAAATAAATCCACAAAAACTGCATTTCTTCCCAGTGGTCTAAAAACAAAGGAACTTTTCTATAGTCATTTTAAGTGACAATATAACCCATATTCTTAGACTTAAAATATTTCCCAGTGATTAGCTTTCCATTCAGTATTTTAAAAAATTCATTAAATAAGTCTTTAAACATTATCTTAAATTCCTATACAACTTGTAAATACTCAAGGAACAAGGAATCTTAGAAAAGGTCAGCGGATACAAATCACATCTGAAATGCTGGTGTGATAGGATGCTAAGCAGCTAATATATGAGGAAATAGTGGAGAGACAATTCCTGAGAAAAAAAGGCATACATGATTTTACAAGAAGTAGAAAGCACATGATATCATCCATGTTAACAAACACAGTTATATTAAGCACAACTGAAACTGAGGAAAAACGGACCCAAAATATGTAATTTTATAGAAAACATATACAAGACATTCTCAGAATTACATCACAACTGAGTGGTAGTTAAATGAGACTTTATCTCGTCTGGTAATGACAGGATTTACATCATCATCATCAAAGCCTAGTCAGAACTCCTCTCTTCTGAGCCACGGCACTTAATCTTCCCCTATGACATTCCTCACTTTCTGCCCGGTATGTGCTGCTATCTGCACACCACACCTTCTGGCTGTGCATCATGCAAGCTGAGGGTGGTGCATGTCTTGTTCTTTAAATATTAAATAATTCTGCTTAGCAAACTAACTCAAAGCTGCTTGACCAAAAGCATTGCTAAAGTGAAATGGACAGATTTAGGCTATAGAGAATGATTGCACTAGGTAGAACTAAAACAGGGCCCTCTCATTAGGTCTGCCTGGTCAAGAAGAGAGCGTAATAGTAGCATGTGAATATTAAATGGAAAGGAACTCAGAAAAACATAAAGCATGCTATACAACAAATAATACAAAAGGAACTGCAAACCATCTATCACCCAATAAAAGTTCTGTTCATTATAAATTTGATCTAAATATGAATCCTTATTAATGATCAAGTCACAAAATAGTTTCTTATATACCAATTCTTATAAGATGGAAAAACAAAATGCTTAATACTTCCAATGGCCCTCATATTACTGATTTTAAATCACTGCACACTACTGATTTTAGACAACTGTCCTGGTGTGCAAGACACTGGAAAACACGGAGAGGCTGACAAAAAGAATGCTTGTTAGAAGAAATGCTCAGTGAAATTAGCACAAAAGTTTATGAAAAATTTTTTTTCTTCATAGTGTTCCATTCATACTAGAAAGAGAGGTAATAATTCAGACATTAAATTTGTTATTCTGGCCTGGCCAGTGTGGCTCCGTGGTTGAGCATGGACCTATGAACCAGGAGGTTACAGTTTGATTCCTAGTCAGGGCACATGTCTGGGTTTTGGACTCGATCCCCAGTAGAGAGTATGCAGCTGATCAATGATTCTCTCTCATTATTGATGTTTCTATCTATCTCTCCCTCTCCCTTCCTCTCTGAAACCAATAAAAAGTATTTAAAAAATTTATTATTCTGAGCATTTAGGACAAGATTCCTTCTAAGTAGGACTCATCATCCTATCTAATAAAAGAGAAACATGGTAATTGGCGTACGACCGCTACCCTTCCCATTGGCTAATCAGCGAGATATGCAAATTAACTGCCAGCCAAGATGGCGGCCGGCAGCCAGGCAGCTTGAAACTGACATGAGGCTTGCTTACTTCAGTGATGGAAGACTCCAACGTTCCCGCCTGCCTTGCCGGCCTCTGAGCCTACAGTTTGAAACATTGTAACAAATATAGAAGATAAAACCCCAGAAACCAGCTTTCAGTGAGCTGGGATCTCAGAGCTGGAGTTGATACAGTGTCTCGATTATAGAACCCAGCAGAGGCCTCAGAGCTGGAGCCAGAGCTAAAGCTGGCCCAGAATAAAAAAGAAAAAGAAAAAAAGGAGCAGTTGGGAGCTTCAGTCACCCGTGAGCCTGAAAACAGCCCTCAGCCCCTCACCCAGACTGGCCAGGCACCCCAGTGGGGACCCCCACCCTGAATCGTGTGTGACCAGCTGCAAACAGCCATCATCCCCTCATCCAGGCTGGCCAGGCACCCCAGTGGGGACCCCCACCCTGGTCCAGGACACCCTTCAGGGCAAACCAGCCAGCCCCCAGCCATGCACCAGGCCTCTATCCTATATAGTAAAAGGGTAATATGCCTCCCAGCACCAGGATCAGCGGAGCCGCGAGGCCTCCCAGCACCAGGATCAGCGTGACAGGGGGCAGCGCCCAAACCCCCTGATCGCTCTGCGGCTCTGTGTGTGACAGGGGGCGGGGCCACAACCTCCCTATTCGCCCTGCTCTGTTGGTGGCAGGGGAAGGCGCCCCAACTTTCTGATCAGCCCTGCTCTGTGCGAGATAGGGGGGAGCTCCCCAACCTCCTGATCGCCCTGCGGCTCTGTGTGTGACAGGGTGCGGCGCCCCAACCCCCCCCTCCCCCCACGGGCCCTGCTCTGTGTGTGACGGGGTAGAGCCATAACCTCCCCATCGGCCCTGCCCTGAGTGTGAGAGTGGCAGCGCCCCAACGCCCTGCTCTGCCCTGCTCTGTGTGTGACAGGGGGTGGTGCCCCAACTCCCCTATCGGCCCTACTCTGTGAGTGACAGGGGGGAGCTTCTCAACCCCCTGATGGGCCCTGCTCCGTGCGTGACAGGGGGGAGCTCCCCAACCCCCTGATCAACCCTGCTCTGTGCGTGACAGGGGGGAGCTCCCCAACCCCCTGATCAACCCTGCTCTGTGCGTGACAGGGGGGAGCTCCCCACCCCCCCTGATGGGCCCTGCTCTGTGCGTGACAGGGGGGAGCTCCCCAACCCCCTGATCAACCCTGCTCTGTGCATGACAGGGGGGAGCTCCCCAACCCCCCTGATGGGCCCTGCTCTGTGCGTGACAGGGGGGAGCTCCCCAACCCCCTAATCAACCCTGCTCTGTGCGTGACAGGGTAAGGAGCCCCAACCCCCCGATGGGCCCTGCTCTGTGCGTGACAGGGGGCAGCGCCCCAACCCCGATTGGCCCTGCTCTGTGAGTGACAGGGGGTGGTGCCGCAACCTCCCCATCAACCCTGGCTTGAGTGTGACAGGGGGCGGTGCCCCAACCCCCCAATTGGCCCTACCCTGAGCGTGACTGAGGGTGGCATTGCAACCTCCCGATCCGCCCTGCTCTGTGCATGAGAGGGGGCGGTGCCCCAACTCCCCAATCGGCCCTGCTCTGAGCCCCACCAGGGGCTGCACCTAGGGATTGGGCCTGCCCTCTGCCACCTGGGAGCAGGCCTAAGCCAGCCGGTCGTTATATCCCGTGGGGTCCCAGACTGCCAGAGGGCACAGGCCAGGCTGAGGGACCCCCTTCTTCCCCCCTGAGTGCATAAATTTTTGTGCACCGGGCCTCTAGTATACTATAATTAGTTAAATCTAGAATATGAATCATCCTGAACAGCTGCCAATGAGATTTGTTTGTTAACTCCTGTGTTTTGCTTTCTGATTTATCTGCAGAGCCCAGCAGAGTGCCTGGCACACACAGGCACTTAATAAATATGTGCTAAATAAATGATGGCACTTCAATTTGGAGCCAAAATCTCTTCTTCAGATTTGTTCTTTACTTATTTTATATAACCTACACTCCAGCCAGACCCGAGTATTTAAGCAGTGGTTCTCTCAATTTGCTTACATATTGGAATCATCAGGGGAGGTTGAAAATACAATATTTGGATTCCAGAGTTCCATTGTAGAGGTTTATTTATTTTTTTATCTAAGTGAAGCCTGCCGCACTCCAGTGATTCTAATGTGTAGCCAAGGTTAAGAACACTGACTTACAGTTTCTTTCTTCTAAAATACCTTTCTCCACAGCTTCACTTGTTAGAATCCTACCCATTATCATTGAAGACACAGCTAAACACCCAACTTTGCCAGGAAAACTTTCCTGGAACACTTTTCAACTTACCTTAGGATTATTTAAGTTTTGCACAAGGCCTGACATGGTTAGGACCTTGTGGGGACCCTGACCAGACTACGCCAGATGTTCAAGGCCCATGTGCCATACGCATGTGCAAAGGCAATAGCACAGTTCTACTGTATGCACTGTGCAGGCATACCTTTCTATAACCCACACGCTGGTGTCACTATGTGACGAGAAGCCTCTTTCATTTGAGTTAGTATAAAAATGTGCTGCTGACCAGCTGGTGAGCGGCTGCTTTGTGGAGGGTACTTCGAAGAACTACTTTGTCTAGCAGCTCCTGTGTTTGCTGCCGTGCTAGCAAGGACTACTGTATGTGCAATGACTACTTAGCCTGGAATAAAGTTTATCTTAGATGCCTGTGGCTACTCATGTTTTCTTCCAATTCCTGGCATCCACGGAGGTCCAGCCCCTAGCAGAGGGGCTGTGACCGACAGACCTGATAAATCTTTGAGTGGTGAATAATTCTGGGAGCATGACACATAATAGAAACATAATAAATATTTATTGGAAGAATGTATGGTTGGTTCTCATTATTCAGATTCTGTATTTGCAAATTTGCCTACTTAGTAAAATTTGTAACCACAAAATTAATACTCACGGTGCTTTGGAGTCTTTCTACAGACATGTCAGCACAGAGAGGCAGAAAATGTGACTTGCCCAAAACACACAACATTCCCACTGAGGCTGAACAAAGTGACACTTCCCCTTCTTCTTTCAGCTCTCCTACTGTAAACAAGCGTCTTAAAAAGGATTATTTAGTGCTAACTTTTTGCATTTTTGTGCTTTTTGTGGGTGAATTTTCTGTTTAAATGCTCCCAAGTGCTCAAGTACTATCTATTAAGTACAAGAATGCTGTGAAGTGCCTTAAGGAGAAACTATGTATTAGGCAAGCTTTTTTAAGACATAAGTTACAGTGCTGTTGGTTGTGAGTTCAATGTTAATGAATCAACAGTATATATTAAATAAGGTGTCTTTAAACAGCAATACATGTACAAGGTTATGTACTGATTGGTCCATGGAAATGTTTTGACCTGAGGCTAAATCCTGTGTTTCCTGTAGGAGCAATGGTTCAGTATTTGTGGCAACTTTACAGAACAGAACTACAATGAAAACAAGAATCGGCTGTAATTTTTCCCTCTTCAGAACTCATAGAGATCTTACCTGCAATTTTTAATACCAGTTTTATTCAGCAACTGGGACCCTCCTAGGGCCCTGCACTGGGACTACAGCAAGAACAAACCAAGTGTCCTTCCCTCACCAAGCTTTTGGTGTAAGGTGGGGTGGGGTGGGGGAGAGGGAGAGAATATAAACAATAAATATACGTCAGGTGATGGTCAATGCTAAAGAATCTTTGAATCATGGAAGTCTACCCTAGTAAGGCAATATTTGTGCAGATACCTAAATGAAGTGAAAGGAAGTATATACCAGGAAGAGGGAGGATTAAGTACAAACCCCTGAGATGAGAGTGTTCATGGATCAGCAAGGTGGCCAGTATGACTGGCAGCAAGTGAGCAAGGGGATGAGTCAGAAAGATAAGGTCATGAGAAGCCAGGACAGGTAGAACTCTGAAGGGCAATGCTTCCCAAACTTTACGTAGCATCTGAAGATCTGAGGACCTTGAAGATTCTGACTCAGGAAGACTGGGGTGGGGTCTGAGATTAACGCATTTAACAAGATCACAGCTGATGCTGTTGCTATTGGTCCATGGACTCTACTTTGAGTAGCAAGGTCATAGGTCAAAGTTGGCTTGTATTCTGAGATGGGAAACCTTTGGAGGGCTTTGAGCAGATGGAGTGATATCACCCTATTTTATACTAATGTCTAATAAGCTTGACCTACTTCCACACTTCCAATTGAGTTACATCGATCTTTACCCATGCTGCTGGCGGTGTTGTCTCCATTTCATATTTGAAGAAACTGAGACACAGAGCAGTTAAGTAACTTGTCCAGCTTAGCTGTGGGGAGGGATGCATGGTATGGTGTTAGTTCTTATATCCGTAAGTTATGAGATTTCCTTCTTCTCTTCCTCTTGTCTTTGAGCCACATGCGGGAGTAAACGCTGCCCTGACATTTATACTAAGGGTTCAGGGACACGTTTCAGAATAGCAGTAAATCAGAAATAGTGGTGCCTGTGTGGGAACACGTGGCCCAACCTAGCCTAGTTCCCTGTGGTACTCTGGGCAGTTGGTTTACCACTGAGAAAAAGTTTGGATGAATACCATACCACTTTTCTAATGTCAGCAAAACAGTGGTGCCCAAATGTGTCAAAGCAAGTAAGAGAAAATGACAATCTAGTCTTATGATTATTGATATAAAAAGTTTTAGGGAAATATCAGTATATATAATCCTTCCCAAATGTAATCATGTTTCTATATTAGGCAGTCTATTAATATACTTGACAGTATTAATAAGTCAAACAAATAATTATCATATATCATTTTAATGAAATTCACATTTCAGATTTTTTTCTTAAATCTTTCTGAAGGAGGAAAATGTATTTCTGTAAATGATTTGTAAAGACTATGTACAGTGTTATATATATATATATATATATGTATATGTATATACATATATATACATACAGTATATATGTATATAAACATTATTTCATGTAGCTAACACTGAGTGCACGGGTAGGGTCCCTAGGCCTGGCCAGCAATCAGGGCCGATTGGCGCCTCCCTTCCCTGGCTGCCGGCTGCCGGCTGGGGCCTTCCTTCATTCCACGCCACCCTCCTGGAGGTGAGCACATGTCATAGTGAGTGATAGAATTTCCGGTCGAACTTCCATGGGGACACTTTGCATACTAACCTTTTATATATATAGATAGATGGGAAAGATTGTGCAAAAAACCCAAAATAAACAAAAAAAACCTCCCCCAAAAACAGACTATCATGCAGGCAAAGGATACAATTGTGTCCCATGTGCCATTAGCTCTTCTTACCACATGTTCATAGAATCAAAATATCAAATGACCTGGAGTTCAAATGCCCTATGCTGTCTTTGTTCATGACCTTAACCATGTGAATTTTGTTAAATAAATAATTTAGAACAATGTCTCTCAGAGGGAAAGGGGATAACATTTAGTTTGGAAAAGATAAACATACCTATCCTTTTTTGTAAGAAAAACTGATGAGTTAAGTGTCATGGAATACTTTAGCTAGTGAGGTTAATTAGAAGATGCTAGAAAGCATTGTAAGGAACACAAGTATAAAAATGGTTGGAAACCAATGGCTTAGGAAAAAACACATTGATTTGATGGTGGGCAGGAGTGAAGGGATGAGGGAGAAAATGGAAGTATAAATAGAAGAAAATGTAACAGGCGCCTGAGAGGAAGCAAAGAGTTTCTGTGGAAAACATTTCTTTCAGTTTTCAGGGGTGGGGAATCTTTTTTCTGCCAAGGGCCATTTGGATATTTAAAACATCATTCACGGGCCATACAAAATTATCAACTTAAAAATTATGTTGTTACGAAAAAAAGCTCCTAGATTTGAATTTCGAGTCCTGTCTGCGTTTGCCTTGGCAGGGCCAGGCCAAATCATACAGCCTGCGAGCCAGACCTTCCCCACCCCTGATTGTAAGTGGTGGGTTGTGAGAAATTACTTAAAAATAAATGGCTGTAGACAAAAAGCAGCCATCTCTTCCCACCTCAATAATCTTTTAATTTTTAGACACAGATTATCCTAAAATAATAAACTGAACACTTTTCAGAGTTAGCTTTTTTTCTAAGATCTATAAGCTATTAACTATTGAAAAATTAACTCCATAATAATTATCTCCCTTAAATAATTGTTAAAAAATTATTTTGTTAAGATTTTAATGGCTGAGGAATATATTGATAGTAATATTTAAGTACAGAGTATCTTACTTCTTAGGGCATTTTTATAGATGTAAGCTAGTTGATCAAATTTTATTTTAAAATTGTTTACAACTAATACATTTAATAAGTAATATTCTGATGAAAGGCAGGAACATAGCAGAATGATTCATGATTACTCAATCAGAATAAATGAGAGGTTAAACTAGTTTTCAATGAATTCATGTATTCATTCAAAAACATTTATTTGAATGCTTATTATGAGAAAGGGATAATGCTAAGTGGAGAAGATGGGTGATAAACATAAATACAGTTGCTATCCTAAGGAATATAAAATTTATACTAGGGAAACCAGATAAAGGAATGTCCATGTAACATAGGGTATGTCAAAATTAATGCTATTAATAGTGATATGAAGGGTATGAGAGACAAAGACAGCAGCTCAGATTTGAGAAGGTCCTGAGAGGTGACATGTATGCTAAGGACTGAATGATGATGATGACACATTCCTATATACACTATGGTGTGTGTGTCTGTGCAGGGGGAAGGAGGGGAGTGGGGAAAGACAGATTTTTGGCCAGAGAACAACAAAATCAAAGGCCCAGCGATGTGAGAGATGATGAAATATATAGATTATGTGTAAGAGAGGCTAGAAAGTGGCCAGTTTATGGGAAGTCTTGAATGCTATATTAGAGTTTCAACTTTGGTTCCAGGAAATGATGGAAAAAGAGACAAACAAATATGAGACATTTTCTAAGATAGAGCCAATGGGTCCAGAAATGATTGGATTTGCTGTCCCCTTATTTATACATTCATTGGTTGATTCTTGTATGTGCCGTGACCAGGGATTGAACCCACAATCTTGGTGAATTGGGACGACGCTCTACCTAACTGAACTACCCCAGAAATGATTTAATACTAAAGACAGAAGAGGAGGAAGTAATAAAAAAAATTGATGGCATCAAATGCTATAAATATACTGCAGAATGACTGAGGATATTGAGGGAGCTATTTCTGTGGAATGAACAGACAGCTATTCTTAACCTTGTATTTTTTTTTTAAACCCTCACCCAAGTATATTTTTCCATTGATTTTTAGAGAGAGTGAAGGAGAGAGGGAAAGACAGAGAAATGTCGATGTGAGAAAAGAATGGCTTTGTGGAAAACCAAGATGGCGGCATAGGTAAACACCGGAAATTGCTGCGTCGCACAACCACTTCAAAAATACAACTAAAAGATGGAACGGACATCATCCAGAACCACAGGAAGGCTGGCTGAGTGGAAATTCTACAACTAGAAGGAAAGAGAAAAGCATACCGAGACTCAGAGGAGGTGCGGTGTGGAAGTAAAATACAGAGGTACAGAGGCGCATGCGGAGAGGGCTGGCGGCTAAGGACACGGTTGTTTTTTTCAATCGGGAGGGAGTCTCAAGCTCTGAGCTCCAGTTCCAGGCGAGTCTTTGGGGACCCAGACTCATACGGGAGAAACTGGACTGTCTGGCATCGGTCAGAACTCGAGGGCAGCTTTCTCTCAGAGGTGCTTGCAGCGATTGCCGGGACACTGAGAAGCAGGGCCTCTGAGGGCAGGACTGAGAGCAGCCATAACTGCTCATTCCTCCCTGTTGAACCCTGGGATCCCTGCCCCGCCCAAGCTGTGAACAGAGGCTTTTGCATATGAAAGGCCTGGTGCTTTGCAATCTGATAAATACCTAACAAACTGCAGCTGGCCTAAGGCCCCAGGGCAACTTGCATTGCATCTCAGCTGGCTCCTGCTGGGTAGCCTCAGGCAAAGGCTAGATTAGCACCTCCTTAGAGATACAGGAGCCAGTGTGCCCAGTGGTCAGAGTGGGACCATCCAGATTGCAGCTCCTCGGACCCATAAACAACACACTCAGGGGGCAGACTCAGTGGCCACCAAAGCCCCATTAAAGCAAGTCTTGCCCTGGAGGGGTGTCTCCAGCACAGAAGTTCTCCCACTGCAGACACAGCTGATTCTCACAGCCAATTGGCCTGGAGGCCAATCCCCCCCAGTGCTACCTACAACAATCAAGGCTTAACTACAACAAGACTGTGCACAAAGCCCACAAAGGGGTGCACCAAGAGTGTCTACCTCAGGTAATTGGGGAGGCTGAGCCACTGGGCCCTATAGGACACCTAGCACAGAAAGCCACTCTGTCAACACAGCAAAGCATAAAAAAATGCGGAGACAAAGAAACAGGACACAAATGAAAGAAATGGAGGAAAACAAACAACTGGATATAGAGTTCAAAACCACACTTTTAAGGTTTTTCAAGAATTTTCTAGAAACCGCCAATAAACTTAATGAGACCTTCAAGAAATCTAATGAGACCCTCGAGGTTGTGATAAAGGAACAACTAGAAATTAAGCATACACTGACTGAAATAAAGAATATTATACAAACTCCCAACAGCAGACCAGAGGATCGCAAGAATCAAGTCAAAGATTTGAAATATGAAGAAGCAAAAAACACCCAACCAGAAAAGCAAAATGAAAAAAGAATCCAAAAATATGAAGATAGTATAAGGAGTCTCTGGGACAGCTTCAAGCGTACCAACATCAGAATTATAGGCATGCCAGAAGAAGAGAGAGAGCAAGATATTGAAAACCTACTTGAAGAAATAATGACAGAAAACTTCCCCTCCCTGGTGAAAGAAATAGACTTACAAGTCCAGGAAGCACAGAGAACCCCAAACAAAAGGAATCCAAAGAGGACCACACCAAGACACATCATAATTAAAATGCCAAGAGCAAAAGACAAAGAGAGAAACTTAAAAGCAGCAAGAGAAAAACAGTCAGTTACCTACAAGGGAGTACCCATATGACTCTCAGCTGATTTCTCAACAGAAACTTTGCAGGCCAGAAGGGAGTGGCAAGAAATATTCAAAGTGATGAATACCAAGAACCTACAACCAAGATTACTTTATCCAGCAAAGCTATCATTCAGAAGTGAAGGCCAGATAAAGAGCTTCACAGATAAGGAAAAGCTAAAGGAGTTCATCACCACCAAACCAGTATTATATGAAATGCTGAAAGGTATCCTTTAAGAAGAGGAAGAAGAAGAAACAGGTAAAGATACAAACTATGAACAACAAATACACATCTATCAACAAGTAAATCTAAAAATCAAGTGAATAAATAATCTGATGAACAGAATAAACTGGTGATTATAATAGAATCAGGGGCATAGAAAGGGAATGGACTGACTATTCTTGGGGTGGGGGGGGAAGGGGTGTGGGGGATGCTGGAAGAGACTGAACAAAAATCGTGCACCTATGGATGAGGACAGTGGGGGGGGGTGAGGGGTGCTATGGGGGGAAAAAGAGGAACAACTGTAATAATCTGAACAATAAAGATTTAATTAAAAAAAAAAAAAGAAATATCGATGTGAGAGAAACACATTGATTGGTTGCCTCCTGCAAGAGCCCCGACCAGGACCCAGGCCGGGGAGAAGCCTGCAACCAAGGTACGTGCCCTTGACTGGAATCGAACCTGGGGCCATTGGGTCTGTAGGCTGAGGCTCTATCCCCGGAGCAAAACTGGTAAGGCTTAACCATGTTTTTGTGTTATTGATCACTTTCTTAGTCTAATGAAGTCTCCCTTAAATAACTGTTAAAAAAATTCAAAGTAATGCTTTTAAATACA
This sequence comes from Myotis myotis, assembly GCF_014108235.1. Lineage (NCBI taxonomy): Eukaryota > Metazoa > Chordata > Mammalia > Chiroptera > Vespertilionidae > Myotis > Myotis myotis. The sequence continues at coordinate 13,707,248 of NW_023416314.1, read as the reverse complement.
TAAATTAAAAAAAAAGAATTTTATTACAAAGAAACCAATTATATTAAAATACAGTTATCAAAATATATAAAATTGTGGTATACTGAAATATATACCTTTACATTAACATATTAAAATAAGATATAACAGCAGATCTAATCACTACAATGATTTTGTAGTTAAAAGTGAAAGATACTCAAAATATTTATTTCAACTATAACATGACAGAGAAATGTTTATGATTTCTGTGGGTAACAAAGTCATATATACTGTTATTAATATTGGGATTGTTGCCTATATTCATAATTAAGGAAAATGCTAAATTTCATTCAGAAATTATGAATATAATAATAAAAATTTTTTTCTCACCCAGCATCACAGAATGCCCAAACTCATATCCATAGCAAAGGGGAACCACAGAATCCAGGTTAAAAACTCCTGATTAAGAAAAAAAAAAAAAAACCTGGTAAGAGTGTGCTGAAAAAGATGGTAGTATAAGTGTTCTTTTAATAAGTATGACAGGAAAGGAATAAGATATAGAAAGATAGTTTGGAGGGTGATAGGGAAGGATAAGTTTTTCATTTTCTCTTTTTTCCCCGTTAGAACTTTAAACCAGGAGAACGGATTCAGTGGGGCAGGAGAGGAAAAAGTGATGCATATCTATGAATGACTAAATGAACAAATGAGAATAACGAAAGGGATAATAACTTGGTGAAAACCAAAAGGAGCAGGGAAGGGCTCCTCTGTCTACCCCCTCAGCCTTGCCAGTCGTTCCCAGCCTCTAGGAGACCCACGGGCCAGGACTCCCTGGGAGTGAAGAGTGAACGGTGAGAAAGGCCCCTGGCAGGACCTGCCAGTCCTCAGAGAGCAGGAGGTGAGCTGGTGTCGCTTCTGCCTCCTTTTCCAACCCATCTGCAATCTTCCTCCCCAGCTCTTAAGACCCCTAGAGGCTCACTGCTGCCAGTTGGCAGTCTAAATACTCTCATCCTGTTGCTCCTTCCAATCTCTCTCCCACCAAAAGTCAAAACTCCAAATGAAAGATCAGTGCGGGTATTGGGATACGTGTAAGCTTAAAGCAATTATTAAGCATTAAAGTATGGTTCCTCGATATAACGGACTAATTCGAGCGAGGGTGTGTCCATTAAAGCTAAAGTCCGTTATATAATAAAGTAGATTTTCCAAATGCGTATGTTAAAAAATGACAGATTAGTTTACCTGTTATTACTTATATAGACATGTTTGTGCGATTAAAATTAAGTATGTATGAAAAGTTTAATTTCACAGAAAAGCTTTCTATATGTATTACTGTCATTTTACATTTACACTGAATAGGTCAGTAAATGGGTGCATTGACCAGTCCCCTCGAGTAAACAAATGCGCACAGTTGGGGCGTGGCTCAGGGCAGGTCAGAACCACTTCCACCAGCGGTAAAACTGCCGCAGAAAGTCACCCCATGCCATGTGACAACAGAACCAATTACTACTCGCCTCGCCTCGCGTGATCACGTGCTAATCATTTCCCAAACACTGCTTAGGAGCTGTGACTCTGGAATATAAATATGTAGACTATAGTTGTAGATATGTAATTTTATTTATGTCGGTGAAATTACTAGTTTTTTCTCCAACATATGGCCTATTTGCTAAAATCTGTTAAAAATAACTGAATTCATAACAAAAAACACCCTGTCAATTTAATTATAAGCAAATCTTGGTTAAAAGCTTTTTAAAATTAACAGGGTGTTAATTTTCACATATGACATATGGACTGGAAATTTTGTCAGTTAAATCAGAAGTCTGTTAAACTGAGGTCTGAAAATCGAGGGTTTACTGTATGAAGGAAGGGGTGATTGATATTGTAAGAATAGCTTCTTGAACCAAATGACCATTTAATGGTTAGATAAAGAGACTTAAATATAAGAATCTCAGCATACTTCTGGTCCCTGGATTTCCTTCCTTATGCCTGACCTGACCTCCACCTCACTTGTGTGTGTTGATATGTGGGTGACCATGTGCACGGGCAGAAGCAGGTACAGGGAGGATAGAATCAGCTTACCTTTCTCACTCTTGGGAAAGGTTCTTAACCCAGTGGGTTTGGTAAGCAAAAAGTTACTTTAGTGGGAAGCAAAGATTTGGCAATTAAACAAATTAGTCAGTCTTCAGATCCATTATTTCTAAAAGAAGTATTTGGTTATTTTATTTTATAATATAATTCTGATTATCTTTTTATCCTGTTAAGCCTTACCCAAGCATAATGTATTCTTTTCCCCACATTGATTTTTTTAGAGAGTATAAGGGAGAGTGGGAAAGAAAAAAAGGAGAGAGAGAGACATTGATATGAGAAAGACATCTATTGGTCGAACCCCCAACTGAGGTATGTGCCCTTGACCAGGAATCAAACACATGATCCTTCAGGTAAGCAGGTCGATGCTCTAACTACTGAGCACACCAGTCAGGGCTCTTATTATCTTTTAAAGAGATAATACGAAAAGCTGAGTAAGAGGCTATACACAGTGAGAAGAAAATTATTTCAGAACTTTGGCCAAATGTAAATCCATGCTGAACTGTCCTGCCTATTTGAAGTGTTCATCATCAAATAAGTACCCAATTAAAATGCACATGAAACTTAAGTACTCATTTGCTATCAAAGTAGGAAATAAACATTTACGACCCATCTGTTATTCTGAGGAATGATCAGGCCCAAGACTCAGCACCTGATAGCCCGCTGCTTGCCAAACTGGCATCCTGGCTTCTGGCTGTCACTCAGGAGTTTCCGCGTGCGTTCTCCACCTGCCTTGTCTGCACTCAGGTGCTATCACACCACTGGAGGGTCTCCAAGCTAAGCCACAGCTGCCAACCTGGCTCCTGCTTCCCCGCCACCAAGGCCAGCCTTCAAATTTCCTACTTCAACTAAAATCACAAAATCAATTTTGTGACATTTTTCTTATATGCTGGATTCCTGATGTGTTTTCAACACCGTACTTTAAACATATATTACCTATACTCTGAATCTAATCTTACTCAAACCTCAATTTTGAATAAGAATGTTCCCTGCAGATGTTTTTATTAAACAGAGGGTGGGGGTAAAAGACATTAGAACCAATCAGAGGATCTCTCTTCAATGCAATTGAAAGACCTAGAAGAACACTGAAAAATAGGGAACTCAATAGGAAATAAAAGGGCAATAATTTAAAACATCTTTTCCTCTTCAGAAAAAAAAAAAGCATTTGGTTAATTTTCTTACAGGAATCACTAGAATTGCCACCACTCTCCATTTTCAAGAATGTGAGTTAATTCTGATAATTTTGCTATTCCTTTTTATTCATACCATTCATAATCAGCTCAGGAAAGAAGAGCTAATTCCCCCCCGCCCCCCCCTTCTGGGGGTGAAAGTGGGAAGTATCTGGAAGATGCTCTCTGAAATATGATTAAACTGCGTAAGGTGAAGAGCGTAAGGAGGGCCATGGAGGAGCCACAGCTGCTAGCCCCTCCAACTCCCAAGGAAATCCTAGGAAACGCGCAGAGGGAGAACACCGGGGCTGAGAGGTATGAAGTTCTACAAGCAGAGAAACCGCATTTAAGGAACTCAAACACTTTTAAAACAAACTGGGAAATCAGCCTATTTTGAAAGTTACATCATTCTATCCTTCCACAAAGATGACAAAAAGCCCTGACAATTCAAAGCATTAGATTTATTTCTCTTATCCACAGTGCTTAAATGATGATGTGGCATTAAACTCCAGGGTATATAGTATTTAAACTACAACAATAAAAATGACCCTTATTTCAAGTGCTGAAATAATTCACTATGAGTTTCTTGACTTCAAAGTTGAGATATAGACAGACATTTACGCTAACCAACTTTTAAGGCTTAGGAAAAACTCAAACCAACATAATGGAAACATACTCTGACCATGATATAAAAAATGAGAAGTTAGCAGCAGATAGCTAGAAGCAAATTAAAAAAAACACGCACAGCCCAAACCCAGTATCCATAAATTAAAACTCTCTTCCAAATAACTCTGTAATTCAGGGGTGGGGACTGTCCAGCCTGCAGGCCATACAAGGCCCAGAAAATCATTGGGTCCGGCCCTGCCAAGGCATTAGGGGTGAATTAATTAAACGTTTGACCAAATAGAGCAGGCTAATTTTTAAGTTGATAATTTTGTATGGCCTAAATGGAACAATAAAAGAAAATGAAGACTTAAAGATAAAACAAGTATCATATAAGTCAACAATGAGGCAGCTTCAATTATTTGGGAAATCTGCTCCCTGTAATCGGACAAAAAAGTTAAGATTTGAAACAGACTAAGTCACACAGTAAGGATAAATTAAGCCCACACAATTTTGAATAGAAAATGAGTACAGATGACTAAGAAGAACAAAAACTAATTTTAGCCTGCCCCTAAAAGACAATGAAGTAATAGACTAGAAGGCCCTTTAAAAAATCTAAAATACAAACTGACTTGATTTTACAGAAATTTTCTATCTAATAATCCCAATTATCTTGAACACAATTTAGAGCCAGTGAATAAGTGAGACTGAAAAAAACACACAAAATCTCTGTCCAATCAAATCAGTGGATACTGTTAAATCATCCTATATAATAAAAGGCTAATATACAAATTGTCCCCTCGACTCTGAGTTCAACCAGGGGGTGGGGACGGCCAACCGCCTGCAGCCCCCCCCCCCAGCTGGCCCCGCCCCCGATCAGCCCCACCTCCCCCCTCCCAATCAGGGGCAGGGCTGGCCCACCAACCACCAACCACACAGTACAATCTTTCAGTTCTGCAATCCAGACTATCTGAGCATCCTAAAAGCGTTTAATCACTGACTAAAAACTTTCATTTTAGAAATAATATTAGCTGTTGTTGTACAGTTTTATAGTCCACAGCAGATGCCTGCTGCATAATAGAAGGAGGGAGTGACAATGTCAACAAGGAACAGCTAACATCAAGGAGAAAACACCAAAAATCACTGATATAAATCAATAAAAATCATGGAATTCTGCTATCCCCGCCATCTTAAAAAAAGCAGGGCAACTATTGCTATTTCGTTTAGGATAAATCGGAAACCTCAATAACCTTGGCAAGATTAATATCTCTAGGCATGCACTCCATCACATGGAAGGTAGGCAAAACAACAGTGTAAACTGTATAGAATTGTTTTAAAACTAAATTAGGTAACATAAGTGCTTAATACTATGCCTTGCATAGCGTTACTGCCCAATAAATGTTAGCTATTATTATATTTCATAATAAGTGAAATTACAGGCTACCTATTATTTGAAGGTAGAAAAATAAAATGCATGTGTACAGACTCTTCCATTTAAAATAGTTAAAACAGTTTGCTACTGAAAGACTTTAAAGACTTTTTGAAAAATTCACTTTTACAATATCCTTCCTCTGTTAAGTGGGGTAATTATATTCTTACTAGAGGGCCGGTGCACAAGATTTGTGCACTTGTGGGGAGTTCCATCAGCCTGTGCACCCTCTCGCAGTCGGGGAGCCCTCGGGGGATGGCCAACTGACAGCTTAGGCCCGCTCTCCAGGGCAGTTGGACTTCCTTAGTGCTGCCGCGGAGGTGAGAGAGGCTCCCGCCACCATCATTGTGCTCGCCAGCTGTGAGCCTGGCTTCTGGCTGAGTGGCACTCCCCCTATGGGAACACACTGACCACCAGGGGACAGCTTCTGCATTGAGCGTCTGCCCCTGGTGGTCAGTGCACGTCATAGCAACCGGTTGTTCCACCATTTGATTTGCATATTAGCCTTTTATTATTTAGGACTAGAGGCCCGGTGCACAAAAATTTGTGCACTCGTGGGAGGGGGGGGCGCATCCCTCAGCCTGGCCTGTGCCCCCTCGCAGTCTGGGACCCCTCGGAAGATGTCCACCTGCTGGCTTAGGCCTGCTCCCCAGGGGATTGGGCCTAAGATGGCAATCAGACATCCCTCTGGCAGCCTGAAAGCCCTCGGGGGATGTCCACTTGCCAGTGGGGAGCAGACCTAAGCTGCAGTCGGACATCCTTAGCACTGCTGAGGAGGCAGGAGAGGCTCCCACCACTACCACTGTACTGGCAGCCATCATCCTGGCTTGTGGCTAAGCAGAGCTCCCCCATGTGGGAGCACACTGACCACCAGAGGGCAGCTCCTGCATTGAGCGTCTGCCCCCTGGTGGTCAGTGTGTGTCATAATGACCGTCATTCCCAGTCTTTCTGCTGTTAGGGTCAGTTTGCATATTACCCTTTTACTATATATGATAGAGGCCTGGTGCATAGGTGGGGGCCGGCTGGTTTGCCCTGAAGGGTGTCCCGGATCAGGGTGGGGGTCCCACTGGGGTGCCTGGCCAGTCTGGGTGAGGGGCTGAGGGCCGTTTTCAGGCTGGCCGGCGACTGAAGCTCCCAGCCTCTCCTTTTTTTCTTTTCTTTTTTTAAAGTATTTTTTCAAAATTCTGGGATTTATTTACCTTCTATAATTGAAACTTTGTTGCTGTCACTGGAGCTGAGGGCTGGTTCCTGCTTGCTGCAGCTCTGAGGCCACGGCCTGCTGAAAGCAGGTATCTGGGTTTGTTTAGCTTCTATAATTGAAACTTTGTTGCTTTCGGAGCTCAGAGCCAGGCTGCGGCAGGGGGGGAACCTTGGCTTCCTCCATCACTGCAGCAAGCAAGCCTCCTGCTCACTTCAGCTGTGTGGCTGCCGGCCGCCATCTTTGTTGGTGGTTAATTTGCATATCTCGCTGATTAGCCAATGGGAAGCATAGCGAAGGTGTGGTCAATTACCCTTTTTGTCTTTTATTATATAGGATAAGGAAAATTTGTATGGCCCCTCAAGAAATCACATTATGAATTCTAAGTTAACTTACAAATGTTTAGGTAACAATAATTGTGCTTTTTGCTGTGTTATTGAGTGAATCTCTTAATCATGTACTGGCTTTTGTTCATCCTACTCACATCAGATTATTATTTAAAGTACTAGATGGCCTTTAATAATAAAAACACATTCATGAAGTTTTCTACTATGTGCCAAATGCTGTAGAAGACCCTCAGGGAGCCTAGAGACTACGATCAATATAAAAACTCCTAGGCACAGTAGCTCTTATACTGTTATCTACATTTTTGTATTATTAGGTAATCCTTATGGTCTAGGTAGTATTTTTCTCTGTTTTCTAGATGAAGAGCAGAGACACAGAAAGCAGAAAAGAAATAAGAAACAAAGAAGAAACAGTTAAGTATCACTAAATATGCCAAGTGTTATGGAAAATATACAGTATTTTGAAAACACAGAAATAATTTTGCCTAAAACTAGGAAATTAGAAAATGCTTATGTTTTTTTTTTTACTTTAAAACCCAAGTAAAAATTCTACAAAGTATAACTACAGGTATTAAAAATTGTCAGAAAAATATTTATCAAAATACAGACATTATTTCTGGATAATGAGATTCTAGGTGATTTTAACTCTCTTAACTTTGCTTCTTTTTAATCAACTTGGAGTACTTTAATAATTTAAAATGTAAGTTAGAAAAAATATTTAAATTAGATATTAATGCTCATCTAAGTAATTGTCAAACTTTGAAGTGCTAATACTTAGTGCATTCAAATATGGTATGCAATCAGCACTCTTGATTTGTTAATGGGTGTGTACATCAGCACAACTTTTCTGGAAAGCTTTTTGGCATCAAAAACCTTAAAGCAGTGGTTCTCAACCTTCCTAATGCCGCGACCCTTTAATACAGTTCCTCATGTTGTGGTGACCCCCAATTTCATTGTTACAAATTGAACATAATTAAAGCATAGTGATTAACCACAAAAACAATATGTAATTATATATGTGTTTTCTGATGGTCTTAGGCGACCCCTGTGAAAGGGTCGTTCAACCCCCAAAGGGGTCGCGACCCACAGGTTGAGAACCGCTGCCTTAAAGCATAGTTATTATCTTGGATGATTACTTCTAGGAATCCATCCTAAGAACATAGATAGAGAAAAAAATTATTTTACTGGGATAGTCAACTTAAGCATTATGATATTAAAATTCTGGCAAAAGAAACCCAAATGTTTAACTGAAACAGGAGAATGATTAAATAAAATGACAGGTTCTCAGGAAGAAAATATTTGCAATATTCTTAACATACACAAAGAAAATCCTTTGTGTACATTACAAAGGGAAGAGAAGGGGGGATACAAAGCTCTATAAAAAGTATTAATTTCAGTGATAGGAGAAAAAGATGTATCTTTTAAGAACCAAACTCCCAAGGAAGATCATTCCATTATGTATTTTAAACCTCACAATAATAGACACATTAATTAACATGTACTAAGTTCCAGAAACCTTAATATTTGACTAAGACAGACTCAGCCTATGTTGGAACTCTCGCTCGGCCATTAATGTGAGGCCCATTAAGTTACTTAACCACATTGTGGTTTGGTTTCCTCATCAGAAAAAAAAAGAGTAATGAAATAGTTTTTCGTAGGAGTGTAGTAAGTATTAAACGCATTAGTACAGGTGGAGCACTTAGAACAATGCGCGGCAGAATAAGTTATCCATCTTAAACTACAATGGAGTCAACTGAGATCTAAGCTGAGGCCTGAATAACGAGGCTGAGCCAGGCGGAAGGTGAGGGTAGCCAGCGAAAATGTCCAAGGCAAGCAGGGAGACCTTGGGATTTTCTTCTTATTCCCTATACGATATGATAATTTCCTTAAAGGCAGAATGCTTTGGCTGTTCAGAATGCGCTTCTGGGCTTTGCTTTAGGCTAGTTCACTGTGCATAAGAATTACTGTCAGTGTTGTGACATAAAATCATATATACTAAGCTTTATGGTGATTATACTCTATTTTCATCTTTAATACAGTAAAACAATCCTCTGTCAAATAGAAAAATTAAAGAGAAAATCATACTGAATGAAAAAGTGAATATATTTAGGGATGAAATAGATTAAAAAAAAAACCACCACATTCTCAAGTGTTGGTTATTTCCCTGAACTGTCAATAGTGAAACAGCAACGATTATAACATGTTTTTGATGAATCTCACATTATAGCTTTTTAACACATGAGATTTTACATGTTGTAGGTCCATGAGGCATATTAACACTTAAAACACAAGAAGAGCCTGGCTGGAGTAGCTCAGTGGTTGAGTGCAGACCTGTGAACCAGGAGGTCAGGGTTTGAGTCCCAGTCAGGGCATATGCCAGGGTTGCGGGCTTGAGCCCCCACGTGGGGTGTGCAGAAGGCAGCCAACCAATGATTCTTTCATCATTGATGTTTCTATCTCTCTCTCCATCTTCCTTCCTCTCTGAAATCAATACAAATATATTTTTAAAAAAACCACGAAGATTTTTTAGAAAATATGATATAGTTGAGATCCCACCCTAGAATCTCAATATTATTTATTTAAATTTGGAATCCTGATTTAATAAAGTCTTCTTTACTGACCTTGCTACTTAATATTTCTCTTTTCAAGCACACCCCCCCCCCCCCGCCCGCCCGAAACTATCTTCACCACCTTCATCACCCACTACTCCCATCTTAATGCTCTGGACACACAGGCCACCCATTCCCTGCTTCCCTGCCAAGGTCCCTTGACTCACAGCACATATTCATTTAGAAATGACTCCCACCCAGCTCTACCTACAGGCAAACCTCATTTTATTGTGCTTCTCACAAATGTTGCATTTTTGTTTTGTTTTACAAATTGAAAGCAAGACCCTCCGCTAGCAAAAGGATTCCTTTATTGTAGTAGTCTAGAAAGGAACCTGCAATATCTCCAAGGTATGCAAAGGTAGGTACTAGCATACTAGCATCCTACCTCTGAGGCCTGGAACGCAGCCTTCCCCAGGACCTGCATTTACTTCTTCTCTCCTGTCACAGAGAACATTTGATGTGGCATTGTGTTCTGTTCATAATCTCCTTTTACAGGTCAGGGGCCTTACATAGCACAGAGACTTGATACTAAATAGTTATTTGCTGAGGGAATAGTTTATCAGTCTCAAAAGAACAATGACTGCAGATTAGTGTACAATCCTAGATTCTAACACCCAAAGAATAAAAACCCCACTTCACAACTTGTTTCTTTAAAACTGCAATCAAACCAGAATCAAAGTAAAATTCTTCTGGATTTGCGTACAAGAACAACGAAAAACATCAAAGATATAAAATGGCATAAAAAGCCATAAAATGATAGCAACACGTTTACATCTGTTATAGAAAATAAAATTAAACGTAGAAACCATTGTGGGCTGCTAGGATGAAGACAAGGTAACCTAGTTGTAGGATGAAAAAATTTAAAAAAATACAATTTTCATTAAACACTTGGGGACCAATTTGGCAGATGTAATCCATGAAAGCACAGCTCCAGAGAAGCCATTAATATAAAGTAGGATATCTTTATTAGTCTGTTAATTAAAACAAAAATGTAGTAAAAGGAAGTGACTAGTAAAAACTCTCATCAGCGTACACACTCCAAGCTTCTGTTTCCTATCCTTTAATATTTTCCATTATAATAAAATAGTTTCATTAGACTTTCATTATAAAATGCAGGCTAGAAAATACTGGCTTCTTTTTTGCTGTTGTTTTGTTTAAAAGTTTGTTTTATTTTGCTTACAGTATTAAGTACTTCTGTGATGACCAGATGCTAGAGGCAGAATTGTAACTTACTTTGAAAAGTAAAACCCGTTCTTAAATTAAGTAAAAACACTCAATTAAACATTCTGAATTATAGACAGTTACTGGACCATTCTGATGTTTGTAGGGTATCTTCAAGTAGACAGATTTAGATAACTTAAAATAAGAATGCCAAATGGAAAGAAAACAGATGAAGCGAGAGGCCAAGTCTGAAATAAGCCTCTTCTTCAATGATCAAAATAAGATAATTTCACAAATATTTGGTTCCACTATTTTTATATTCAAATACTAAATAACACCAATATTAAAAATTACTACCAAAGTTAACTGTATGTGTAAGTGACCAAGGGATGTCATACCCACTGAACCCTATATATACTGAGCTTAAAAAGATAAAACATACATTGTGACTTCTTGTGGTTTTTGGAAAGTCTAAAAAATATGTTTGAGGTCCTTTCACTGTTTTCCATTCGAAAAATATGATGAAGTGAAGAAATGAAGAACTTCTCCAAATTCCTAAATGTAGAGTACTTAGCCCGAAGTATCTTTGCATCCATTCTAAGATGATTTAAAAAAAAAAAAAAAGGATCTGAATCCAGGAGGGCCTCGTGGGCCTGGGGATATTCCAACCCGGTTCTGCAACCAATAGGAAAACTCCCCCTAAATCCGAATTAGCATTTCGCCTCTTTATCACAATGCACGGAGCACAAATCAGGATTGTTATTGGTCACCCGAAAGGCCAGGAACCCAGGTCGAGTGAGGCTGTGTTTTAAGGAACCTAAAAGGGGCAACGGATGAGAGAGTTTAGGGAGGGCAAGTGGGATTCACGTCTTGGAGTTATGTTTGCACCACGTCTTTGTACGGAGTTCATACGAGAACCGGCGCAGCTAAAATGAGCGCTGGGGGAAATGGGGATTCGCTGAACTGGAGCGAGGGCAGCAGGAGGGTCGCGAGGGGCCGGGACGGGGGTTTCGTTGGGCGGCCCGGGCGCGGGGGCCGTTTGGGTGCGGGATGGATGGATCATAAGGCGAACGGCTGGGGCCGGGGGTGTCGGATGCCTCACCCACGAGCGCGCGGGGCTGAGCCGCGGCGCCGGGCTGCGGTCCGTTTCCACGGGGCGCCGCTCGCCTCCACGTTCGGCGGCCGAGCCCGGGGCGGCGGGAGTGGACGGGGCCCTAGGCCGCGGGCGGAGACCGGCCTCCCTCGCCCCAGACCCCGCGGGGGGCGCTGCCGGCGGGAGGATGCGCTCGGCTTCTCCCTCGCCTAGCCCGGACCCGGGCCCGGGGACTGGGGATCGGGGGCTGGGGGCCGGGGATCGGGGGCTGGGGGCCGGGGATCGGGGGCCGGGGCCCGCGGAGCTCCTGACTCCACCTCCGGGCGTCCGCCCCGCTGGGCCTGAGCTCGCCGGCGCCGCCGCTCCCGCCCGTCCGCCCCCCGTCCCCCGGGCAGCTCGCCGCCGCGGCCCTCCACCCCTTCCCGAGGGACTAACCTGGGGACCGCTACCCGGAGGGCCGACCGCGCGAGAGGCGGCGACGGGTGCGGGGCCGCAGCGACAGCGGCGCCCTCGGCCCGCTCCGCGCTCCCCCGGCCCGGCCCGCGCCCTCCGGTGGCACAACTCCCCGCACGCGCGCGCGGCCCGGCCGCGTTGCCCAACCTACTTGCAGCGTCTTCTCCGCGGCCATCACAGCACGTCCCGGACGAGGGCAGCCCGGGGCCTCGGGCGGCCTCTCTCGCCTCGGCCCTGGGCCGCCGCGGCCGCCGCTAGGGCGCGGGACGAGCGGGAGGCGCCCCCATGGCCGCCGGCCGCCGGCCCCTCGCCGGCCCGGCCCCGGCGCGCGCTGCTCCGCGGGCCGCACGCTCCGGCTCCCCGCCCGCCTGCTCGCTCCGCGACCTCCCGCCCGCAGCCGCCGCCGCCGCCGCCGCCGCGCCGCTTCCTCCTCCCCTTCCCTCGGTTCCTTCTCCCCGGGAGCCGAGGCTGCAAACCAGCACCTGCTGCTGGAGATCACCGAGAACTGAAACAGGAAACCCCGGGCCGAGGGGAAAACCCGGGAGGCGTGGAGAGGGTGCGGGGAGCTGCTGGAACCTGCAGGCTCGACCCGGCGCCGGGGCTGCCCGCCGCTCGTCCCCGGCCTCCGCCCCCCGCCCCCCGCGCCCCTTCCCTCGCCGGCCCAGCCCGGGGTCCCCACCTCCCCCCCCCCCCCCCCCCCCCCCGCTGCCCGCTGCCCGCTGCCCGCTCCCGGCCGGGTCCGGGAGGGCGCCCGTCCGCCCGGCGGCACCGTCACCCCGCGAGAGCACGCATCACCCCCGGGCAGCCCAGGAAATCGGGAGTCTGACTTCTTAGGGCAAGTTCCCCGTGGCCGTTCGCTTCGTATCCATAAACCCGTAACGAGGAAAACCCGCGGCCATCATTAGCCAGACCCGTAAGGGAATTTAAACACACGAAGCTGTTGGGATTTCTTCCAGGGCAAGCACTTCACTCAGCAAGGAAGCCGGCCTGGTTGGAAATGGCAATCTGTCGACATCGAGGTTAAACCTGGGATCAACCCAGATCTCTGTCGGGAGGTTGGGAGGGGACAGCCTGCGACACGGGCGTGGGCTCCTGGGCTGCGAGTGTGAACAGCCACGGGAACAACTTTTGTGACTTGTACAACATCCCGCACCATCGAGGTCAGCATTTCGGAAATGCTCAAATACTCGAATTCACCGGCCCGTGGGATGGTCACCAGGCGCCTCACTGCTAGCCTCGGCAGGATGCAGCAGCTCTTAGAGTGAAAGGGAAGGGAACCTATGTGGATTGCGCCCCTACTGTGTGCCACACACTAGGTAGCCTGGTCTAACTGCATTTTCTCATTTAAGGTTCACCACAGCCATGTGGTGTGATCCCCTTTATCAGTCAGAAAATTGAGGTTGGAAGAATTTCCCCACATTACACAGCTCGCATATGAAGGACTGGGATCTGTTTGCATCCAGAGCATCTATTTGTTTCACTGGAACAGAGTTCATGCCTTTGATAACACTTTCTCACCTTCAGTAGAATTATTTCTTGCCTCTCTAATTGTTTTCAATAGGGCATCTGTGGTTTAAGCCTGGAATTGTTGGATTTGCTTGGACTACTTAATCGTAGTGATGTCCACAATGCTTATTGTGGCTCAGACTTTATATTTTCTAGTTTAATGTTCTCTTTCTTCTCTTTAGGAGAAAATAAATCTGCCTCTATGGCTTCCGGGAGCAGCACAGAGGTCCTTGCCTGTTGGCTGGCATCTGTTGCTCCTTAGCTATTGATGATGGGGTCCCAGCTGAGAGGGCTCCACTGGCTGGTGTCGGTGGGCATCCCAACACCTCTGAGATGAGAGGGGAGCATCTCCCTGTGCCTGCTTTCCACTCCAGTAGGCCAGTCTTGGGGCGCAGTAGGTGAAAGAGCTGGCTCCTAGACTTCTTTCTGAGCACACGAAAGCCCTCCAGTCCACATTTTTAGTACCATCTGTAAGACCCTTAGGAAGTCTGGCAGCCTGTTCTCGGCAGCCATGTTCCTTGTTTTTATTGCCAGGAAGGGAAGCTTGCTTTGGAAAAGCATCTCCTATTACTGAGCCAAACCCTCAAAAGTCTCTTGAGCAGCACTAGGGATCAGCTTAGAAAGCCTACGTGGCTGACAGCCGTAAGTGATGGCATCATTGCATGATTTTTTAAAAGCCAGGGAGTTCCCCTACTCCACAATATCCACTCCTGCAATCGACCTTGTTTCCCTCAACAGACTCAACTAAATTCCACTCAGTATCGACTCAGCATGGCTATAGACCCGTGGTCGGCAAACTGTGGCTCGCGAGCCACATGCGGCTCTTTGGCCCCTTGAGTGTGGCTCTTCCTAAGCCTTAGGAGTACCCTAATTAAGTTAATAACAATGTACCTACCTATATAGTTTAAGTTTAAAAAATTTGGCTCTCAAAAGAAATTTCAATCGTTGTACTGTTGATATTTGGCTCTGTTGACTAATGAGTTTGAGACCAAGGCACTGTATTAGGTCCTTTGGAGGTAAGAGACTGGGTAATTATTATAACTGCTAACATTTAGTGAGTGCCTACCATGTTCCAGGCACTATTCTAAGCACTTTGCACGTGTTCTCTCATACAATTCCCACAAAACCCCTATGAGAGAATAGCTATCATGATTTCCATTTTACAGATGAAAAAAAAAATCCAGACCAAAAATAGTAACAATACAAGGATTGAAATGTAGGCAGCCTGACTCTAGAATCAGGAACCTTATGTGAATAAGGTACTGCCCTTTATTACCTTCCTCTGTAGTTGGGGAGACGAAAACAGGAAAATTAAAAGAAAACAAGGTAATTTACAAGTGTTCAATGCGTGTTCATGCAATGAACGTTCAGAGGAATCTCTTTAGGTTGGAGTGGTTGGGGAGTCTGCATAGAAGGTGACTCTGAGTTTCAAAAAGGGGCGTGTAAGCTGGAAAACATTGAGGAATAATGTTTTGATAAGCAGAGAGTACAAGGAAGGGCGTATCAGTGGAACGGCATGAAGAAAGAGAGAGTGTCAGGGAAAATTGAAGATCACCCTTTCAATGTCTAATAGCAAAACCTCAAAACATAGCCAATCTATATTTGAGTTATAAAGTCTAGTCTGGATCTTGAGTTGTGACTGAATTGCCCATAATTTAAAACTTGGAGTGGCTGTGACTCCGTAACAGGCAAAACCTTGAGCAGCCTCACTGGTTGAAAGCAAATGCTTTGGAAGGACAGGTTGGAGGGAACATGATTGCAAGGGCGGCACTTCTTTCTAAACTGTAGCTCCCGGGTAGACTACCACAAACCTAGATTCATTTTGAACCTTAAAAGACAGAGTTTCAGGTGCCCACCACATCTCATCTGGCTGCCTCAACCTGGAACTTCTAATTGCCCAGCCACCTTACCTATGACCTTAAGGAACAGTAGGTCACCCTCAGGTTCAAAACTGGTACACACCCCAGCACCTACTTCCACCTCAATCCAGAGCTTTTCTAATGGCATCCTTAGAAGTTTTCTCATAAAAAGTGGGTGAACCCAGTGCCTGCACTTGGGGGTGCAAGATAATCATTTTCCTTGTTCTCATGTCTCCTGCCTCTACCAATTTTGCCAAAACACTTACCGTAGTTGGAACAATGTCAGAAATCCCTTGGGAGCACCTTCATCTCCAGCTCTTTGGCCAGCACTTGATTTCCTCTGAAGAGCTTCACCCACATCGCCAGGTGACTACTGTGGTTTTTCATTCACAGTTTCTTGTATGTCTTTCAGAGAAGTTCCGGTTATTCCAACGGTCTGTGAAATGTAAAGTCTCCTTAATATCGTTACCCTAAACAACCATTTCCTAAGCACATGATCTATATAAGAGAGATACGAAGGCATAAAACTCATTCTTGACCATGTGCTTCAGTGACTGGGTAGAGTTGCTTTTTAAAACTGAGTTCTTAGGGAAAGGAAACTAAAGGGCACGAGATATGTGCTGTTGACCAATCCCAGAGCTTCTCTCTTTTGATGAGTTGCCACAAGATTCCAGACTAACAGCATGACTCCTTTTCAGCACTTGTGGGAGGCCACCAGCGAGCCACAACAGCAAGGTGTTCAATATGCTGTGCTGGGCAGCCAAGAGCTGGGTTTTCTACCTCAGTCAGACAGCATGGCTGCCCGGCTTTCACCACAGTTGAGCAACAGAGGAATTTTGAGGAAAGAAGCAATAATGGAATGAAAAATGCTCTTAAGGAGGCACTTTGCCATCTTGACAAGGACAACACCTGTCAGTGCAGTTCACCCTGCCCAGAAGTTTTGAAATTTTTATTTCAACACAGAATTTCAGGCATACCTCTGCAAGCACCTATTATTTCAAAAGAAAATTGGTATACAGAATTGCACATGTACAAAATTGAGATAGTTGGAAACAGAATTATAGAATTTCTAAGGTAGAGTGCATTTCACACTAAAAGTTATGTCACAAGAATATTAATTCCAGCTATTTGCAAAGGCAAAAAAAATAGAATCAAACTAAATGTCCATTAATAGGAGACTATTTAAATAGATTGTATTACCTTATTACATCAAAATGCCATTTACCTACTTAAAAGAATGTAGTGCCCCATCCGGTGTGGCTCAGTGGCTGAACATCGACCCCATGAACCAGGAGGTCACAGTTCAATCTTCAGTCAGAGCACATGCCCGGGTTGCAAGCTGGATCCCTAGTGGGGGGCATGCAGGAGGCAGCAGATCAATGATTCTCTCTCATCATTGATGCTTCTCTCTCTCTCCCTCTCCCGTCCTCTCTCTGAAATCAATAAAAAACATTATAAAACAAAAACAATGAAGTGGCTTTATGTGTATGGAATAAACTATAAGATCCATTGTTTATGGAAAAATTAATGTGAATAATAGTGTGTATAGTAAGTGACTATTTATGTGAAAGAAAAAGGTTATCTGCATTTGCTTACATCTATATTAAAAACGTAATATGCTAGTTATACCGGACGTCCTTCTACATGACCTTCCAGATGAAGCCGGGGCTGTGAGGGAAGCCTGGGTCCTGGGTGCCAGAGGGAAGCTGGTGCTGGCAGCTGGGGGAAAGAAGGCCTCCTTTTGCCAGAATTTCGTGCATCAGGCCCCTAGTATGGATATAATATCTCTAGAAGGAGATATAAGAAGCTGGTAATGATAGTTGTCCTGGGATAAACAATTGGATGACTAGGAAGGAAAGGTAGAGGAGAGATTCTTTTTACTTTATACCCTTTTATAGCTTTTGAATTTCAAAGTGGGTACTTGCATTAGCTATTCGGAAAATATTTTTGAAGTCTACATTTATTGGTGGTGTGTTACTATTTTTCTTGCCTTTCTACTTGATTCTATAAATAAACAAATATTGGTTTTCTCAAGTAGTGCCACAGCCACAAAGAAGAGGAAGTGTGGGAGTCCTGTGAGTGGCACGTGTGGAGTGCGGGGCTTCCCAGTGAGAGGAACGATTCCTATGATCATGTGGAAGGGGAGATCCCATGATTGCTAAAGGATTCCCAGCCAGCATTAGTGGGGTTAGTCACTGATTTTACAACTTAATTGTCGAAAGTTTCAAACACAGATCCTAAAAGATTTTTGATGGGGACTGCTTTAACCAAGGGGAACATTTAGGGAAGTTCTCATTAGCTGATAGGAGAGAAGTTCATATCAACTTCAGGTGTCACAGAAGGTCAGCAGTAGGCATGGGGCAGAAGGAGCATTTTTTCCATAATGCTCATGACTTAGAATTATGTTCGCTTGTTTATTTTATCGTGTTTCCATACATCAAAAATGTAAGCTCCACGAAGGCAGGAGTGCTGTCTGTCTGGCTCCCCGCAGCATCCTCAGTTCTCCTTGCCTGGCACATGGAAGGCACTCAGGTTGGTCCCAGACTCTAGGACCACAGCATCCAGTAACTCTCCAGCTTCTGGCTGCTAGTTAAGTATTAATCTGTTGGAAGGTAGTAAAAACATGGCCATGGAAACCAGGATTCAAGACTCCAGTCTCTGAAACAGTGGGCAAAGCAGAATTCAAACCTCAAAGGAACTGGGGAATTAGAAAAATACTTAAGCATGGGGTAGGTAACAAGTCACGGAACCGACTAGCTGAATGAGGTAGGGGCTGGGCTTAAAAAAAGAAAATAACCAGCCAGCAAACATATTAAAATAAAACAATTCCCCCAAACAAGTAACAAACATCATAACAATAAAATAGAA
The DNA here is from genome assembly GCF_014108235.1 of Myotis myotis. Classification (NCBI taxonomy): domain Eukaryota; kingdom Metazoa; phylum Chordata; class Mammalia; order Chiroptera; family Vespertilionidae; genus Myotis; species Myotis myotis. Next base: position 13,688,919 of record NW_023416314.1, on the reverse strand, counting down.
GAGACAGCCCCATAATTAGGGCTACAGTTCACAGGAAGGGCAGGATTATCATCCGAGCAGGTCTGCTGCTGGTGGTTAGGTTGGGCAAGTCATTGACTTAGCATCTCCGTTGGTTTCAGAGTCTGAGCTAGGACATAGGTAAGTGAGCCTAGTCTGAGAGATTCATCTAGCTAACTTAGCTGGTTTCAAGTACTCACATCCCTGGGAAATTTACACTGTCAGCTATTTTGGTTTGAAGGGGGAAATTCCAGGAGTATTCAGCCAAAGAGCATCCAAGAGTGAGAAATGAAGAGTTCATCCAGGCAGGAAATGATAAGCAGATCTCCATGTGACCCATAAGTGAGAGCTACAGACCTAGGAAGGGAATAATTGACTCTGAAGAGAAAAATAGACTGGATCTGATGACTGTTCCCGGTTTTGGTAGGTCTGATTTTAGATAAACGATTTTTCTTCAGTTTTATCTATTATCTGGTCAGTCCAGAGCACCAAGTGTTAACTTAGGCAGAGGTAGAATCAGACTGTGTCTCAGGGCCTTCAGTTTGATCAAAACATTTACCTTATTTGAAAGAATGTTAGTAGTCCCCTGAAATGTGTCTTTAGTCCCCTTGTGACTTCCTCTAGTATTTGAATTTCAGGTGCAGAACCCTGGCTTATTGAGAAGGACTAGGCCATCTGTCTTTTGAATAGTGAACATTTTCTGTCTTTGGCAGTCCCTACTTTTTAATGGAGATTTTGCTAGCGAAATTCAGGAATTTATCATTTTATTTTGGAAAACTACAAGAGGCAGATAAATGTTCATTAGTCTTTGGCAAGAACAACTTGTTTACTAAAGACACTGTTCTTACCAAAATGTATGATCACCACTTTCTGTGGTTTGCTTTGCTAAAATATGTGTTTGTGAGGACATTTGAGAGGGTTGGTAGGATTTGGGCCTATACAATTACTTGTAGTGTCTTGGCAGTCAGTTATTTCGCATAAAAGTAGGAGCTGTAATTTTCTAAGACTCTTTTATACATATAGCCCCCCAATAGTGAAATTGAGACTCAGATACTTCAGCTATAGGGATCTTGAACAGGGTTAATGGTGGTGGATTTCACTGGCTTTAGTATCTAGTACCTTTTAGTATTCTAATGTATTATTTTAAATGATAAAAGAATGCATGCTCATTGTAGAAAATTTTTATTGAGTTTATTGGGGTGACATTGGTTGACAAAACCATATAGTTTCAAATGTTCAACTCAACAAAACATCATCTGCACACTGCATTGTGGGCCTGTCACCCAAAATAAAGTCTCTCTCAGTCCCCATTTATCTCCCATTTGCCTCCATCCACCTTCCCTCCAGCCCCTTTCCCTCTGGCTATCACCATACTGTTTTCTGTGTCTATGAGTTATATATATATCCCATCACCTTTTTTCATCTAGCCCCCCCAAAACCACCTACCTTCTGATAACTGTCAGTCTGTTCTCTGTTATCTATGTTTCTGTTTCTATTTTGTTTGTTAAATTGCTTTGTTCATTAGATTCCATATATAAGTGAGATCATATGATAATACATGCTCACTGTAGAAAAAACTTAAGGCACAACAAAACATAAGGTTTCAAAAATACAAATGACCGCTCATCCCATCAACCAGAGATAACCACCCTTACAATTTTTTCATTTTCTTCCGTTCTACATCTCTATTCCACTAGCTTCATTGATTTGATTAGATCAAGCGTGTGTTTATTGAATTCCACCACTGGACTTGGAATCCTAAAATAAAAGGCATGGTTCACATCTTAAATAAACCAAATATTTTCCCAGAAAGCTAAGACACACATTTGAAAATAAAAATCTAGAGAAAACACTAAATTAAATATGATCAAGTGCCAAATGTGCCTGAGTTTGGGGCTAACTCAGTCGGCTGTGATACCTAGGACAGGGATCTGAAAATAATTCTCTGTTCTCCTCAGGAATTCATTTATTCAACAGACGTTTACTGAGCACTCACTCTGTGCCATTGTGAGGATGTACCACTACCTCCTAAGGTGAACTTGGAGGATTCCTAAGCCAAAGCCAGTTACTGCTTCCCTTAGTCTATCTTGGACACTGCCGACTCCTCATCTACTGCCACTCATTGTCCATGAGCCACACTGGCGTTCTTGCTCTCTCTGCTCTCTGGAACACTCTTCCCCAAATATCCACAGGGCTTGCTCCCTAATGTTCTTCAGATTTCTGCTCAAATGCCACCTTATTACAGAGGCCATCCCTCAACACCTTATGTAGAATATTACGCATAACCTCCCTTCACATACATTCTGGTCACTATCCATCTCCTAGCTCTGCTTTTTATTTTTTTTAAGCATTTCTAAAAATGCTACATATATATGTTCTTCTGATAAGATGCCTATCTTAATGGGAATTTATTTATCTGAAGATGAAAATTCAGGAAAGTTTATTTCAACAAGGTAGAAGGAGAGAGAACAGGGGTGGCATCACTGTTGGGAGATCTCACGTGGAACCCAGACAGACAGTAGTTATGGAGGTGAGGCTTTCTTCAGAATTCCCCGGATGGGTCCAACACTGAGACAAAGTAATGACAGAGGCCTTAGCTGTCCAGGTACCTGCTGCACATCATAATCAGCCAGAAGCAGGTTATCTAATCAAGTTGATTCCATCATGAACTCTGTTTTCTGCTGCCTTTTGTTACCACTTCTCTCCTGGCTCCTCCTTACCTGTCCCGATCAGTCTCTTTAGGACTTTTCTTCTGTCCACTCCTACAAAGAAATCCATTCTGACCCATTATTTTATGGCTCCACACACTTGTCTGGGGTTTTCTCACCCATTCCTGTGGCATTAACCACTACCTACCTTCGATGTTTGCCAAATCCATATTGGCAGCCCATATCAGCTGGTACTGGGTAGGCATACAATCAAAGCACATTATATTTATTTACTCAAAATAAACTAAAGGCTTTTTGTGGGGGAAGGGAATCCTACTGTATGTCAGCCATTATTGTAGGTGCTGGAGAAGTTTCCTGCTCCAATGGAGCTCATATTATATACAACCAGTATGCAATTCAACAAATACACACACAAACAAAAAACAATTTCACATTCTAGCAGAGGCTCTGAAGGAATAAATTGGAGTTGGGTACTAGCAGGTTTGGGACTGGCTCATGGGTAGGGGTCAGGGAAAGCCTCTTTTGAATCGCATTTGAGTCAAAATGATGCAAAGGAGCCAGCCATGCAAAGCACTTTGCAGGTAGAGGAGCTGGCAAGTGAAGGAGTCGTGCTAGCGCAGGTTTGTGGTGCCAGAAATGGAGGTCAGGGAAGAGAATGAGGAGCAGTGGAGCTTAGAGGGAAAGAGCTTGGCGGGAGTGGAGGCTGGTCCTTTAGATAGGTCTTTTGTGCTTGTTTGCCCCAGACCTCATGTCTTCCTTCCCTTTATCGTACCGCTGACTAACCTCTCTTACTTACTTTACCGGCCTGGTTCTTGTCAGTATTTGAGTTTGCGATCCTTCTTTGTCTTTGGTAAAGCACACTGGTGAGTACAGAAAGGCTCTATGCTTTTGTTTACTTCCGGGCTTCTACATAGGCTGCTGGCTCTGCCGGTAACACCTTTCCCTTAATGCTTTGTGAATAAAGATTCAGCTGAGGCTCTAACTGGTTTGGCTCAGTGGATAGAGCGTTGGCCTGTGGACTCAAGGGTCCCAGGTTCGATTCCGGTCAAGGGCATGTACCTGGGTTGCGGGCACATCCCCGGTGGGGAGTGTGCAGGAGGCAGCTGATCAGTGTTTCTCTCTCATCGATGTTTCTAACTCTCTATCCCTCTCCCTTCCTCTCTGTAAAAAATCAATAAAATATTTTTTTTTTTAAAAAAAGATTCAGCTGAGCAATTCACTCCTTTCTAGAAAGCCTTCTCTAATCTCATCTGTCTGGGTTAGTTGTCCCTACTCTGTGCTCCCACAGTCGAATGCGATAACCAAGGCACAGAAAAGTTGAGTAACTTCCCTCAGATCACTGAACCCAGACAGTTCAGCCCGCCCTCTTTACCATTGTGCTAGTCCCTGTCTCAGAAAGCTGCTGGGAGAACGACAGGGGATGATGCATGCAAAGCGTTTAACACAAGCCCTGACATTTGGAAAATATTCAGCAAATGTCAGCTCTAATTACAGACACAATCTCTGCCCCTGAAAAGCTTATGGTCAAGTGAGGGAGTTACAAACCTAGTAAGTATATGAATAAGATGGAGAAAAATTTAAATGCCTAGGAAGATCTGGAGCATAGTTTAGTTGCTTCTCTCTTTTGCACCCTTCTCCGTAAAGTACCTGCCACTTAATAACTGTAATGGTAATACTCTTTGAAAAAGAAAGTATTAAAAGGAGGAGCAGGTCTTTTGGGAAAAATGACAAATTCCGTTTCAGACATGTTGAACCTATCTTCTGGAGGTGCTTCTGGAGCATCCAGTTAGAGATGATCAGCAGGTTGGGCAAATGGCAGCAAAATTCATTCTTCCTTAAGCATCATCCATGATTCTTCCCTTCCCTCACTTCCACATCCAACCTGGAAACCAGGCCTTGTTGGTTCTGCTTTCAAATTATATCCGTAATCTTCCCTCTTTTCTCCGCTGCCTCCACCCTGATCCAAACGACCACCTCATCTTCTTCATCTGTACATGAAGATACCAACAGTATTTACCTTATGAGGTTATAATTAGGCTTACATCAGAGTTTATGTAAAGCACTCAGAATGCTATCTAGCATGTAGAGGAAGGAGGGACCAAAGAGTAGAAAAAGGACCAAGATAGTTTGGGGCCATGAGATCCACTAGATCAGCTGTTCTCAACTTGTGGGTCGCGACCCTTTGGGGGTCGAATGACCCTTTCACAGGCCTAAGACCATCGGAAAACACATATATAATCACATATTGTTTTTGTGATTAATCACTATGCTTTAATTATGTTCAATTTGTAACAATGAAAATACATCCTGCATATCAGATATTTACATTATAATTCATAACAGTAGCAAAATTACAGTTATGAAGTAGCAACGAAAATGATTTTATGGTTGGGGGTCACCACAACATGAGGAACTGTAGTAAAGGGTCTCGGCATTAGGAAGGTTGAGAACCACTGCACTAGATGAATGTTTCTAGGAGAAAAGTAGTTATCAGAGGTGAAGAAGATTGGGAACTTCCAAACATGTGATGTCTCGTTCTGTTAGGACATGTTTATGTAAGAGTAAAACGGAAAGTTGAACGGGGTTGTTCCACCTGGTCAGTTCATCAGAATAGCGTATACAACAGTTATCTACAGAAATGCTGAGTCAATCAGGGTCTCCAGGTTTGAAGGAACAAGACTCAGCTAGAATCGAGTTGACTCAGGTCACCTCTGTTGAGTCAAAACTTTTTGTGTCATGCCACCTCGCAGACTGCTGACCAGTCTGTGGATTGGTTTCTTTGCGGATAGCTGCCCATCCTTATTCAATCAGTGGAGGCTAGAGAGGGGGGTGACCAAGCCACCATGGTTGGGCAGAGCTGCCCTGTCAGCAGAGGCTCAAAGATGGAGCAGTTTCCTTCTCATTAGAAGTGACTCTAGGCCAGTGATGGCGAACCTATGACACACGTGTCAGAGGTGACACGCGAACTCATTTTTATGGTTGATTTTTCTTTGTTAAATGGCATTTAAATATATAAAATAAATATCAAAAATATAAATCTTTGTTTTACTATGATTGCAAATATCAAAAAATTTCTATATGTGACACGGCACCAGAGTTAAGTTAGGGTTTTCAAAATGTGACACGCCAAGCTCAAAAGGTTCGCCATCACTGCTCTAGGCTCTGGGTGTGGCAAACACCACAACTGACAGCTGAGAGATACAGTTATGTTGAGGAAAGGTATGAGGTATGAAGTTTAATGCCTGGTGTTGAGTCCCAGTAATCCAGTTCCACTTTGAAGCAGCTCTGTGCTTGGGAAATTTCTCTGATGCCTAGGTTCTCCTTTATTAAATAAATATTTATCATTTCATAAGTGTTTGCTTTGGAAACCTGTGTGTAAACTAATCACCTTGAATCACCCAGGTCCCACATAACCTCTGTGCTTAGTAGGAGCGATGGTTTTAGTTGAATTGTTAATTGCTGAAACCTTTGTTAAGATATTGCTCAAAGGCACTCCTCTCAGTGAATAGGACAAAGATATAATTCTCACAAAAGAGTTTCTCTTTCTTTCAGAGGTATAGGAAGAACTCCCTTAATGCTAATGAGAGTTAATATGGCCGATTCCAGCAAGACCGTCTAAACACATGCACAATTTACTGCGATGAATTATCTCTGAAGGAATAGGGAGAAATGGGAAAGAAGAGCTAGTCAAGGCTCTTCTTCAAAGGCACAAGATATCATACTAAGGAAAGTGGAAAGAGAAGGAGTACAATGAGGGAAAGTCCAATGGATAAAGAAGGTTGGCCTAGGATTTTAAAGCTGTTCTCTGTGGATGGGAATCACCCCATCAAGAACCCCAAATGGGCCAGTCAGGGTGGAAAAGAACAATCTGGAAGCCATATTATAGTGTGAGGGCTCTGGAAAAGTAAGAGGGAACAGTTAATAAATGCAATGTACATGACATGTCAAATATACTTATTGCCGCCTGGAAATACATTCTAGAATTCAGAGTGAGAAAGCCCAAATCTGATAGCAAATTGTTTTTGCGATGGCTGCCAACTGCCTCTTGGTGCTTACGTTTCCGTTTTCTTCTCTTTTAACCTAGAAGAAACTACTCAGCTTCTAGATCTATAATATATAGCTGGAGTAATCTGTCCAATATTTAAAAAGTAAATACATGGAAATAGTCAGGATCCTGGTTCATACAATAGAATTTATTAAAGAATATTGGGTATCTGACATAAGCTTTCAAAGGGCTGAAAACCAGGCTTGGAGGCACTAGAGCAGTGATGGCGAACCTTTTGAGCTTGGCATGTCAGTATTTTGAAAAACCCTAACTTAACTCTGGTGCCGTGTCACATATAGAAATTTTTTGATATTTTCAATCATAGTAAAACAAAGATTTATATTTTTGATATTTATTTTATATACTTAAATGCCATTTAACAAAGAAAAATCAACCAAAAAAATGAGTTCGCTTGTCATAGGTTCCCTATCACTGCTCTAGAACCAGGCACCATGTCTAACATTACACCACAGAAGTAGCCCAGGAAGATGTCAATATCTCTGTTGATAGGTGTAGGTACCACAGTTTGTCCAACCTCTAGCCTGATGCTGGCAGTAGAGACGGCCACTAGAACAGCTGTGCCTGCTGCCTCTGGAAAATGGATGTAGCTTCTGTCCCTGCTGCTACAATTGCCACACTGGACTCAATGAGGTTCCTTCTTCTTTGGTCACTAGCTCCTGGTTCAAAATTGGAGGTGAGTGTATCCAGTCCGAGGAGTCTAGGTCATGTGCCAGCATGTTAGCTAAGCAAGCTAGTACCTGGTAAGTTCAGGTTCTGAAGCGGCAGGTTGGCTCTGCCTCTTAAGGTTTCTCACACAGAGCAAAAGCTTTAGATGCTGGAAAGCCAGAAACATGAAAAATGTATACAAGGTTTATCTTCTCAGAATGCTTCCTTTTGATCAATAAACCTTTGATTTAGTTATTATGAGATAGTTTAGCATGTAACTTTCAATCTTCTATACATTTGTTTTTAGCTCCCAGTTCTGGTCAATTCCTGAGAAGTCCCCAAGAAAGTGAAGACAGTACTGATTCGTTAGATACTTTAACCTAAGTAACTCTTCTCCCCTGAGAAATATTATGTAAATAGACTGTTAGTTCAAAGTTTTGAACTTTTACTAGCATTAAAAATCAAGATGTGTTTTCTGTTGTGCAGCGATAATTATTAATACATTGAATAAGTGCTTGCCCATAAAAAAACAATGAATAAGTTTAAAGAAAAGCTTATGTATTCTATTTTTGTGCTTAAGATTTGCCAAGATTAGGTAGTATTACTATAATACTAACTACTACTACTACTACTACTACTACTACTACTACTAATAATAATAATAATAGAGACAAGGGAGGAGTAACACTATTTTATTTATTCTTAGTATTTTTGTTTGTTTTAGATTTCTGTCTAGAACTCTGACAGTACAGATATGCAGAAAGAAGCTCCAGCCTCTTTTTGTCACCAGTGGAATATGTTTGTGGCTTAGCATCTAGGCTGTACAGAGCACGCTGTCTTATCAAAGCTATCTAATAGTCATTTCACAATTGATTAGCAATGCCAGCTGTAACCCAGATGCATGCACATGTAAAAATTTCTAATATGCATGGCCCTTATACATTGTCTCCCAACTCCTAGTGCAGCTAATTTAGAAGTTAGAGAACTATAAAGCAGATGGAATTAGACTATCCTCAAAAGCCTGGGAGATGTTTGTCCATATGTTTGTGGTTGTTCCATAGTGAGACCATATTTCCCCAAATGATGAGAATAAAGGGATGAGTGGCCTTTCGTTGCTGCTTACTCAGTCTCTGCCTTTCCTGTGAGTCATTATTGCTTTCCAGCTCAATGCTGTGACCAGCCTTGCTTTCAATGTGTCATTTTCATTCATTTGGAAACTAAAGAGCTGTGCTTTGCACCATGCCCTTAATGCCAGCAAACCCAACTTTGTGGGATTAAAATGCAGAGCTGTGCTTGCAACCAGTGCAAAGTGTTGCAGGCTGCTGATCTGAGCCAAGCAGCCACACTCAGCTTGAAGGCCCCCTTCAGAAAGGCCTAAGGGCTGCATGCTTGGGGCTAGTCACACTTCAAGGTCAGCCATGGCAAGCAAGCTGCCTTTATGCTGTGATTGAGAAGTACAGAGTGTAGCATGTAGGGAGGTATGGGCTGGTAGAAGTCACTGTAAAATGGTGATATATTTATACCTAAATTTCTTATGGAATGGACAGAGGTAAATGTAAGAGGTAAATGAGTTAATACATGTAAAGCACTTAGAACAATATTTTACAGCACTTGTAAAATATATTATCTCATTTAGTCTTTATAATAACTTTATTCAGATATGTTAAGTAACTTACCCAAAGTCATACACCTAGTTAATGGTTTGAAACCAGCATTTAAAACTAGTTCTGCCAGACATCAAGAACCTCTAACAATGAACTCAAATTCAACATCTAGAATTATATCCTGTTGGTAATAAGATGTGGAAAGACCAATAAAGGAGGCTGACAGAGTTGCAAAGAGCCTAGAATTTTTGAGAGAGAAATTGTTGATTTGCAAAAGAGCTAAAGAAAACCTAGCATGTGTTTCTTCCTAGCTAAAGTTGTAAGCCCTATGTTTGTTTCTGTCTTATGCATGATCTTTAATAGATAGCACAATACTTGGCACATAGGAGACTTTCAATACATCTCAACACATTTTGTTGAATGAATGAGTAAAATAATAAGACTAAGAATTTATCACATAAAAGGCTTAAGCCTAAAGAAAATAGAGAAAAAGCAGAAAGAGATGGGAGAATTGACTTGTTAACTCAAAAGAAAAAATTAGAGTGACCATATTGCCTGAAGATGACTAGACAGAGATTTTACTGTGAGCCGGAGTCAGAGGACCCAGAGAAGTGAGCTGCTGGGCTACAATTTTGACTTATGTTACTAGAAAGGAGAAAGCTTACCAATTTCTCTCAGAATAGACAGGACATTCTGAGTCCTGTTTAATTTTAATTTTTTAAAGAAAGGTTATACATCAAACTTTCTGTGAGAGATGGTCATTAATGATCCCAATAATTTTTTAAAATAGGAAATGAAATAGGGAATTTAATGACTATTACTTGCAGTGTTGTTGATAGATATCTTATTTGACAGTTTGCTTTGATTCAAGGCTATTACATAGTACCTAGAAGAACAGAGGGATTGCATATCATAAAAGATAAGTTTTAAATAATACCACTCAGCAAGGCTTTGATAAGAGCTGTAGAATATAATGAACAACATAAACTGATGAACAAGAATAGATCCAGAGACATAGAAGCATTGAACAGACTGTCAAGCCTCAGAGGGAAAGCAGGGGAGGGTGGGCGGGGGGTGGGGGATTTGGGGTAGTAAGAGATCAACCAAAGAATTTGTATGCATATATGCATAACCAATGAACACAGACTGGAGTTGGGGGTGGGTAAAGGTCAGGGCTGGGGAAATGGGGGCGGGGCAGGCTGGGAGGGGAAAATGGGGGGGGGGGGCGGGAGAAGGGGACATATCATTCAACAATACACTCAACAATAAAGAATTTTTTTAAAAAAAGAGCTAGGTAGGAGGTAGATAATGCCCAGGTCACCTTCTCTGTCCAGAGCCTAATACACTAGTGGTCTCTGTGGCTGAGTGACACTGATATGCGCTTTGAAAATAAAAAACAGTAGCAGTCAAATTGTCATCTTATTATTAACACATAAGCTCTTTCAGTACACTCTTGGCTGATCATTTCTATCTCTACATGGAAATGGATCAGAGGATCATAAGTACAGCACCTCTGAGACATGGAGGTTGGGGGAAGAAACATTTTCTTCTTCCTAATACAACTCTTCAGAATTAAAGTTTAAAATCAATAGAACCATCAAAAACATACATAATCAGCTATGTAAGCTGTTAAATGAATCTCAGCGTTCTATTTATTCTCTGATGCCATGCAAAAAAATCTTATTTCCCCTTCATTAAGAGATAAAACAACAAAAACACAAAGTTATGAAGAACTTAGTATAACTACTAATAATGACAATTCTATGGTGTCATCTTTTCCTAGCTGATCCAACTGCCAGCTTGACTCCTAGCATGATGTTTCCTTATGGCATCACTTATAGAGCCTATATCACTGGGTATAAATTTTCATACTCTCCTAACTTTGTATAATAATTTATCATTTATAGTTTCTTTCCTGGTAGCTCATATATTTGAAAATGTTATCAAAGCAAGTTTTATTTTTTTTTTTACTTGGGAAATCCATCAGTTACTATCTTTTTAAATTGCTTTCTTTCCCTTCCCTTCTTTCCCACCATAACCTTTCTATTTCAGAATTCCTGGAGAATGGGCAGGAATCATTAGGGTCCTAGAGAAACTCTCATAACATTGGGTCCAAACTATAGAACACATGCTTCTTCTTTTTCACCATAAAAGATCAAGTGATACTATCCAACTCTGGTAGAGTTATGTCCAGGAGTAACGTTAAAATTTTCCCTTACATATCTTTTGGATCCACTCTAACATTAATTAATTTGTCAGTTTTTTCATTCAATAATTATATGGGTCAGATACTGTTCAAGGAACTAGGGATACAAAGATTAATAAAAAATAGTCCTCTCCCTTAGTGGTTTAGTGGGAGGACAAACATAAAAAACAATTGATTACAGTGATATACAGTTAACCTTTGAACTGCGTGGGTCCACTTATACCAGGATTTTTTCCCAATAACTTTACAGTCTGCCCCCCGTATCCCCAGGGTTTGCATCCATATTTGAGAATCTGTGGCTAGGAATCCATGTACATGGAAGACTGACTTAAGTTATAAGCAATTTTCAACCCCACGGGGTCAGCATCCCTACTCCCTGCCTTGTTCAAGGATCAACTGTGTGATAGGGTCAGTGAAACACATGTAGGACATCAGAAACAACATGGTAAGCTCTGCTTGGTGAAGTTGAGGAAAGTTTCCTGGAGAAGAAAGAATGTATATTTAAAGACTTAGAGTTCACCTGGTAAACAATGCAGGAAAGAACATTCTAGGAGGGGTGATGTCAGAGGTAGGAAATTATGGTGCTTTGGGAGATTATGCAACTATAACCCAACAGTTAATACGTGAGTGAGGAGGCTGCAAAGGGTAGTTAGAGCAACATCAGGAAGGAAGTTGTCTGATGTGTTTCCCATAGAGAGTTTGGACTTTATCTCAAGGCCATAGTGAAGCCATTGAAGAATTTTAAGCAAGAGAGAGATGTTGCAAGGATTCATTTTAGAGAAATAAATCTGGCTTCAGTTTAGAGGATAGATTATGAGAAGAAAACACTGGAAACTTCCTAATTTCTTTTGGCAGAGGTGCTAAAGGAATGGTGTGAAGAGGGTTGGAAGTATTTCTTACCTAGATAGAGGACTCTAGAAGGTGATCATCAGGATTGTGTCTGAGAGAGATGCTGAGGTTGAGTTGGAGTAGAATATCCAAAGGGAGCCCTCAAAGCTGGGGTCAGAGACCTAGAAGCCAAGAGCAAAGAGTACCAGATTGAAATACATGGAACAGACGGTCTGAGTAAATTCCAAGGCTGGAAGCTACCAGCTGCAGTGGAACTGCTATGTGGTGGGACTTTTCACTCACTTGTGTGAGCAGAACGGGTTTGTTGAATGGTTCATAAGCCAGGATGAGACAGACCAGAAGCATGGAGACTGGTTAGAACTCTGTTGTAGTTGTCTAATCAAGAAGCATTCAAGACCAAGAGAGTTGCAGAGTTGGTAACAAGGGAGAGATGGATTTTAGAGCTTTTCAGTTGCTTTCCTGGGATGTTTTCCAGGCTAAAATAACAGCAAAATGTACCTATAGATAACAAATCAAATTAATTTATGATACGTGGTTGTTCTATGTTAAAATTTGGAGTTTAATTTTAGAAACTCTCAAAGATAATGCTTTCCCATAATACTGAGCCTCTCTTTCTGGCAATAGAGAGGCTCAGTATTATGAACCATTCCCTGTTCATAACAAAGCCTTATTAATAGCATGCAGGAGGATACTTGTCTTATTATTATATGTGGGAGGGGACATCCTACAGGACATATAAAGTAATTTCCAATTATGAATGTATAAATTAAAAAGCAGTGGGGCAGAGCACTTACCACTAGAAGTTATCATCTGACTTGTCAGAAGACCACCGTGCCTACCTTCATGTTGTGTGAATGTAAATAATTAGAGTCTATATTGAGTTCATGCAGCTTGGCCCAGAGCCACTTGCTGCCTCCAAAGGAAATGGCAATGACAGGGCATTTAAAGTTGTAAGAAGTAGTGATGGAGGTGCCTGCTCTACTCTCCCTGCTGGAGTTGCTCCAGTGAACCACTGTCTGGTTCTAAAGTCAGATGTGAGAGCTCCTCTTTTCCTTTTCCTTTCCCTTTTCTTCCCTTTCCTTTCTCTTCCCTTTCCTTTCTCTTCCCTTCCCTCCCCTTCCCTTCCCTTCCCTCCCCTCCCCTCCCCTTCCCTCCCCTTCCCTTCCCTTCCCTTCCCTTCCCTTCCCTTCCTTCTCTTCCCTTCCCTTCCCTTCCCTTCCCTCCCCTCCCCTCCCCTCCCCTCCCCTTCCTTTCCCTTCCCTCCCCTCCCCTTCCCTTCCCTCCCCTTCCTTCCCCAGCTAGGAATCCAGTGGTTTACATGTGTCCTGCACTGAGGCATGGGGTTGCCTGAATGTGACCAAACCTCTTGGTGTGTGTGGACTCAAAGCACCAGGGGAGCAGTGAGCCCTCTCCTGCAGTGACCTGGCAATGGCTGGCTGAGGTCTGATATGCCCCCTTTGCAGGAAGAGCCCGCTGCAGCTTCAGAGAGCTTTATTTTATTTATTTATTTTATTTATTTATTTATTTATTTATTTATTTATTTATTTATTTAGAGTGGAAGGGAGCGGGATAGAGAAATAGAAACATTGATGAGAAAGAAACATCATCGATCACCTGTGTACCCCTACTGGGGATTGAGCCCACAACCTGAGCATGTGCTCTGACAGGGAATCTAACCGGTGACCTCTTGGTTCCTGAGTTGATGCTCAACCGCTGAGCCACACAGGTGGGGCAAATAGCTTTATTTTTTTACATAAAATACAAACTGGCCATTTTACAAACAATACGAATGAAAAATACTTGTCAATGCATATAAATATATTTATCCATAAACATAATGAAATATGAGAGGCTGACATACAAAAAGACAATGGCCAGGCCATGTGTAAATGCAGAAAGCTGACTCACACATGCAGCAATGTGCCCAGGAAACCAGTTCCCTGATCTAGAATACTCAGTCCTGGAAGCCGGCTGCCTGTAAATCAGACTTGCAGGAAGCCAGATTGCCATCTCTAGTAACAATCCAGGAAGCCAAACGATCCTGCAACTAAAGAAAAAGTATATATAAATATATATGTATATATATGAAATAAATATATAACTATTATACACAGTAATAAGAGAATTAAAAGTGACTAAAAGTGAGAAAAAATATAGGCTTTGAATATTGTTGAAATATTAAAATGTAAAAGTTAAATAGTAAGGAAGATAAAATAGAATAGATATAATTAAGATAAAAGAAAATTATCATATGCAAAGACATTTTAAAAATAAGTATAACAAGCCCTGGCCAGTGTGGCTCAGTTTGTTAGAGCATCGTCCCATGAAACAAAAAGTGGCGGGTTCAATTCCTGGCCAGGGCACATGCTCAGGTTGCAAGTTTGATTCCTGCTTAGGTCATGTGCAGGAGGCAACGGATCCATGTTTCTCTCTAATATTGATGTTTCTTTCTTTCTCTTCCTCTCTTTAAAAATAAAAAAAGATAATAATATGTTAAAATGCAGTTAAGTCAAGATTGAGAAATTTAAAAAGTTAAAATCCACTCAGTTAAAAATGAAAAAAAAAAAAAAAAAAGGATAACAGGTAAAAATTCTAGGGCTAACATCTCCAAAGCTGCCAAGATGAGGCTACTTACTTCGAAGGTAAGTCCCCAGATTGCTGAAGGCCAAGAGCAAGGACCTATGGCTTCTTGCCTGTCCCTTTCACTGCTGGTTCCCACCCATGTCCACTTGTCCACTTGGTTAAATGCCCTCTGTGCTGTGGGACACCTATGCATACCAACCATACACAGCCCAGCCTGATGCACCAACAACAGCCTTAGATGCTGAAAAATGTTGTCAAAGTTTGGGTTGGGGGGCAGGCTCCCAAGTATCAAGGAAGTGCCTAATGCTTTAAAATGTTTCAGGTTTAAAAATACTTAATAGACAGATGCATTTGAGTTTTTAATTTACACAAAGTGTTCGCATGTTGCACTCTGAAGTTGTCTTACCCAGTTGGTAAAATCTAGTTGTGGCACCGAGTGTACTCTGGGCATGTTTTCCTGTAGTGGAATTGTGGGCTGAACTAATACCAGAGAAGAGAGGGTTAAAACATCCTGGGAATTTCAGGTAAAACACAGAACTGGATTAGGCTGGAATTCCGTGTTGTTGTAGGCAGATCCTACAATCATGTTCCTTAACCAATGCTTCTCACTTGCTCAACTCTGGACAGGTGTTTTACACGACAGCATTTAACTCCCAATGCAATGACCTACATTTAAATGACTTCCAGTAATAAAGAGATGTTTGCCTCATTCAAAACTCAGTAGCATTTAGATAACTCACTTACAGTGCTCGTTGCTTCATGGAAATGTGCCAAATCATGTTACTTTGTTTGTACATGTTGTTGTACTCAGATGGCTTTGCATATGCTGTGTGTGTAAAAATATCTTCTGGTGTCTTTTTTTTTTTTTTTCCTGGAACCATATCTATAGCCCACATTTTAGGACTATGTGTATTGTTTCATGAATGTGTCAAGGGATTATTTAAAGATGCATTCATGCAGGGACAACTTTTTTCTCCTCAAATATATCATCCCCCCTGCTCCATCTTCATTTTCAGTCAATGGCCTTGCTTCTCACATTACTGAAAACCTGAGGCAACTGTGAGAGAAAGAACACAGTTCCCACCACCACATTTTTACTGTTTACGTTCATCTACGCCCATAGACTCTGCCTTCCCCTCAAGACTATTGGCGAACTCTGTTACCCCCTCCACTTAGCTACAGAACGATTCCTCTGGATTCCTTAAGGTCATTTCTCCAGCAATTATCTTTTCTTTTCCTTGGAGCCTCATTTTCATCTTTTCTCTAATCCAGTGGTTCTCAACCTTCCTAATGCCACAGCCCTTTAATACAGTTCCTCATGTTATGGTGACCCCCAACCATAAAATTATTTTCGTTGCTACTTCATAACTGTCATTTTGCTACTGTTATGAATCGTCATGTAAATATCTGATATGCAGGATGTATGTTCATTGTTACAAATTGAACATCATTAAAGCATAGTGATTAATCACAAAAACAATATGTAATTATATATGTGTTTTCCGATGGTCTTAGGCGACCCCTGTGAAAGGGTCGTTCGACCTCCAAAGGGGTCGTGACCCACAGGTTGAGAACCGCTGCTCTAGAGCATCTCCATCAGCATACAAGCGCCCAAACTGCCACACCATTTCCCTGCCTCCCGCCCACAGCGTGTTCTCGGCTCAGCCACCAGAGCGGTCCTGATGAAACCTGGGTCACTGCCTGCTAATCCTCTGCTAGAAATCATCTGGTGGCTTCCTATCTTAGGGAGAGAAAAGGGAAAAATCTGTAAAATGGCCAACGAAGCCCAACTCAGTTTCCTCTTCCCCCACCTCATCTCTTTTCTCCTCCTTATTTGCTGTGGTTCGGCCATATTGAGCTCCTTGCTGCTTCTTGAACACGCTGCGAGTGTTCCAAGCTCGGGCCCTTTACATTTGCTTTCTTCTTCCTGGAATGCTCTTCCCTAAACATCTTGCTCCCTCACTCCTCCAGGATTTGGCTCCAACATCACTTTCTCAGTGAGTTCTACCTTGACCCCCGTATTTAAAATTGCATGCCCCTATTCCCTTCTCTGTTTCACTACCCTCCAATCCCCTGTCAACCCCCATGCAGGATTTATTATCTTCTATATACAATATGAGTTATTTATTTATTTTTCTGTTTTTTTCCTCTACTAGTATATAAGTATCATGGAGGCAGGGATGTATATTCACTGCTCAGTAAAGAACCTGGTACACAGAAGCCCCTCAGTATTTGTCACTTGAATGAAGAGACACATTCCATAAGAGCAAGGGGGACCTTGTTGACTTGTCCATTGCTCTGCCCCCAGTGACTAGGACCCTGTATAGCACAAACAGTGGTTTTTCAATAGCTATTTGTTGAAAGGATGGATAAATGAATCAAGATAGAAAGCAAGAAAGACTATGCGCTCCACAGCACTCCTGAGGTGGCTATCCAAGTTGTTTGCTTTTATCTTCATTTGGCTCTGAAATGATCCTAGATGAAAACATGATTAGTTATGACTTCATCCTTAACTGAACCCTCAAATGCTTTCAAAGGATGGGGGTGAGTGTGGGGAGGGGGGTGTGGGCTGGGGAGGGCAGTGGGGAAAGGTTGAAATTATAAGTGCAAGGCCAGTAATTTTGTGCCATTATCTATTGGATTGAATTTATTTATTCATTCAACAAGTATTCATAAAATTTCATCTATGTGCTGGAAACTAGAGAGACAATCCATTCATTCATCCTTTCATTCTACAATGCTGAATGTTGCCCCTGTTCCTGCAGCTCCCAGACGTCCTGGCGTGGTGATAAGTGCCCAGATGCAGGAGTGGAGTCTTGGCCGCAGGGAATGGTGAGGAAACTAACTACATCCTCTCCTGGAGGGAGGAGGCATCTGGGAGGGGCTTATTCAACTTGAGATTAGGGTCCACTGGGAGTCCTACCTGATCCATAGGGTACTTTGCACCCAAATAAATAAGCAAAGCCCCAAACTGCCCTGGGTTTTAAGTTTTCTTTAAATGGGCATGATTCTCCTTTGATGATAAAAAATTAGAGCTTAGATAATTTGTACATAATTATACATATATAATTATTTACAATTTTAAAAATTGATGAGAGAGAGAGAGAGACAGAGAGAGAGAGAGAGAGATTTGTTGTTCCACTTATTTATGCACTCATTAGCTGATTCCTGATGTGTCTTGACCGGGGATTGAACCAGTTAGTGTATTGGGACAACACTAGCCAACTGAACTACCTGGCCAGGGAGGCAACAGTCTTTATTCCTTATTCTTGGTTGCCAGTATCTTATCTGACCTAAAAAAAGGAAGATTCTTTGATATAATCCTAAGAACCTTGCCTTTAAGAACCTTTGCCTTTATCATTTTTGTTTGTTTCTGGTCATGAGATTTATATTTACAGCCAGCAATAGGTTATGAACAAGAATTCTCTCTTAAACACCCAATAACTAAACCTAATAGAGTGCTTTGTACATAGGGATCCAGTAGCTATTTCATTCATTGTGTGGTTTTGCATACCCGGAGAAAGTCTGTTTTTTCCTGCAGCACTATCCTTATCTTTTTTTCTTAGTTCAGTTTTCTTGTTTTCTACACATCTATACAAAAAAAAAATGGCAAAAATCAATCACATAGTAGGATATAGTAGAGTCTCTCTCTTCGCTGGTGTGAATGGAAGTGAGGGTTGGGGATATAGATTATTCTTTCAAAAGCCTGATTGTGAAGGGAAGCCCAGAAGATGGAAGCCAGAGAAAGACACTGAGCTCAGGGTGACTTCCAAATTGGGGTGGGGTAACGGTACCACCAATATATGGCCAGAGGGGAGTCAGTGGAGAGGATGAGATTCAGAATATGTAGAAGAGAAAGGAAATAATTACATAATGAACAAAGGAATGAATTAATGTGCGGAGGGGGTGGAGAATGTCGGAAGGGTATTACTATGACCTCAGAAAATTCCGTCAAATCCATTTCAAGAGGCAACTGCTTTCTGACTTTGATTCTTGTTGATTAGTTTTGCCGGTTCATGAACTTCACTTAAATGAAAACACATTATGCATTCTGTTGTGTCTGGTTTCTTTTGCTTAACAAAATGTCTGTGAGATTCATACATGTGGCCTGTGTCAGTAGTTGCTTCTTTTTACTGCTCAGTAATTTTCCATTGTATAAATATACAATTGTTTATTCATTCTCATGATAATGAACATTGGGGGTTGTTCCCATATTTGGACATTATAAGGTTTCCATAAGTATTCCCATAAAATTTTTTATTTTTGATAACATGTGTTTCACTTGTCATTGGAAACTATCTAGGAGCGGTATTACTGGTTCATAGGCAAATATCTGTTTACCTTTATAAGTTAGTGCCAAAGATTTATCCAAAGTGGTTATACCATTTCATATGCCCACAAGCAATGTATGAGAATTCTAACTGCTTCTCACCCTCTCCAATATTTTGTGTAGCCAATCTTTGATTAAGCCATTCTAGTGTGGGTGAAGTGCTGTCTCACTGTGGCTTTAATTAACATTTCCATGATGACATTGAGCACTTTTTCATGGGCTCATTGGCTATGTATGTGTCTTCTTTCTTTAAGTGAATGTTTAAATCTTTTGCTCATTTTTTAGTTGGTTGTATTTTATTGTTGATTTTTAGAAGATATTTTGGATATAACGAATTTCTAAATAAATGTTTATGGATTCAAAGGTAATATTATTTAGATATCCATTTTTCAAAATTAATTTATGGATTCAATACATCTCTATTACACTTCAACCAGTTTTTTTGTAGAAATTTACATGTTCATTCTAAAATTTATATGGAAATGCAAAGGAACTGAAATAGCCAAAACAATCTTGAGAAATTACTTTTCAATTTAAAGATTTATTATAAAGCTGCAATAATAAAGACAGTGTAGTATGGTTTTAAGGATAGACAAATCAGTGGAACAGAGTAGGGAACGCAGAAATAGGTTCTTACATATATGCTCAACATGTATGATTACATATATCATATATATATGATTACATATATCATATATATATGTATATATATATAATTTTCTTTTTACCAAGGCACCAAGTCAATTCAATGGATTAAAAAAGTATTTTTAACAAATGCTTCTGGAACAAAACAATATTTCTATGGGGGCTGGGGAATGAACCAACTTCTGGTTATGATGGTGGCATAGGTAAACACAGTATTCCCATTCTCCCACAACCACAGAAAAATTACAACAAAACTACAAAAAACAGAACAAAACAAAACAAAACAAATCCACCATTCAGAACCACCTGAAATCTAACTAACAGAAATACTACAACTAAGGATGTAAAGAGCCCTATAAAGACCGGTAGGAGAGGTGCAGACTCAGACAGGCTGGGCCCACTTCCAGGTGTGGTGGGTAAAAATCAGGAGGAATATCTCGTCTATGGAGGTTCTCCCTGAGGATGGAGGGGTCTCAGGCCAACACTAGGGCCCCAGTCAAGGGTTCCAGTGCTGGGCAGAGAAGTCCCCATAACTTCTGGCTGTAAAAACCAGTGGGGATTGTGGCCGAGGGAGACAGAGGGTTGAAAGAGTAGATGAACTTAGTGAGAACTTCAACAAAGAGACAGGAAACATAAAAAGGAAAGTAGAAACATTTAAAGGAAAACAGTAAAAAATGAAAATTACATGAACCGAAATGAAGACTATATTGGAGGGAATCAAGAGTGGAGTAATGAAGCAGAAGATCAAATCAGAGATTTAGAAGGTAAGGAAGCAGAAAACACCCAATCAGAACAGAAAAAAAAAAAAAGAGAAAAAAGAATCCAAAAGTAGGAAGATACTTTTGTGTAAGGAGGCTCGGAGCACCAGAAGGAGAAGAGATAGAGCAAGAAATTGAAAACCTGTGTAAAAAAAATGACGGAAAACTTCTGTATGCTGTATTATACATCTCTGTGACTGTTTTTATAACTGGCAATTTGTACTTCTTAATTTCTTTTTTTGCTCACCCCAAACACTCTATTCTCGGGCGACAATCACAGTGTTAAGCTCTTTGCTACACTGTCAGGATTCATGGGGCTCAACACATACTATACCATAACAACAGAATGATGACATTATTGACAGTGAGGGAAAAGCAGAATAGGTTTAAAAATGTTTAAAATATTTAAATGTTGGGTAAATATCTGAGGCAAAATGTCCTCTTACGCAATAAGTTAAATAAGAAATTAAAAATAAATCCAAACCCTAACCGGTTTGGCTCAGTGGATAGAGCGTCAGCCTGCGGACTCAAGGGTCCCATGTTCAATTCAGGCCAAGGGCGTGTACCTTGGTTGCAGGCACATCCCCAATAGGGAGTGTGCAGGAGGCAGCTGATGGATGTTTCTCTCTCATCGATGTTTCTAACTCTCTATCTCTTTGTAAAAAATCAATAAAATATATTTAAAAAAAAATAAAGCCAAACTTCAGAAAGAAAAGAAGCACTAAGTATAAGCTGAGCATTTTAATCATTTTACAAATTAATAAACACATCCATTCTTTAATTAATTATTCTTTCATTAATTCAGTGACCTATTAATCATTGAATTACTACCAATTATATGTCTATTATGTCCTCTTAACATATATTGATCACATGTCTACAATTTTCTACTATGTCTATATTGTTTACTATGTGAAAATCTGTAAAAATATTCCCTTCCTTTTTCTCTATTTCTGACTTCAGATTGCCAATCATAAGATTAAGTTGACATTTGTGTCCTAGAGTTAGGCAGCTTTTGTCTGAGCCCATTAAACACAGTCTGGGTTAGAATCCTAGATAGAGAGCCACTGGAGACAAGGAGGTAAAATCCAGGACAATTCAGATTAATACAAAAAACTGCTATCTTATAAACAAGTGACATTTTTTAAAAATGGAGAATTTAATTTTAAAGCAAATGCTATCTATATTCAGCATAACAAATCTACTATTTGTCTCTGATATCTTTAGGAGAATAATATTCTTTGTAGAATATTATTCAGTTTATCAGAGCTAAAATTTTGATGTTGTAAATAAAAAACTATTTATTTTATAATATTTACTCTTTTTATAAGCCTACCAGTGCCCCGGTGCACGGATTCATGCACAGTGAAAGGAAATTAATTAGAAGGTGGCCGGTGGGGTGGGACATTGGTCCCTCAGCCTGGCCTGTGGGGTTCGTGCTGAAACTGGCTCTCTGATATCCCCCGAGGCATCCTGGATTGTGAGAGGGCAGTTCTTGGGTGATGCACCCTGGAATTGGGCTTCCTTCTTTCTGATTCCGAGGTGCATCACCTGAGAACTGCCTCTGCCAAGTCAGTTCCTGTGTTGAGCATCTGCCCCCTGGTGGTTAGTGCACATTGTAGCTACCAGTCAGAGTGTCTGTCCCCTGGTGGTCATTGCGTGTCATAGCTACTGGTCAGACAATTACTTAGCCTTTTATATATACATATTTTTTTTTTAGGGCAAGTTTAAGTTCACAGGAAAATTGAGCAGAAAGTACATAGAATTCTCATATATCCCCCATTACCAACATCTTCCACCAGAGTGGTATCTATAAGAATAAAAGCATAATATGCTAATTAGACCAGACGACCTTCCGGACAAAGCCGCGGCAGCAGTGAGGGCTGAGCCCCTTGAATGAATTTCTTGCATCGGGCCTCTAGTATTTGCTATAATTGATGAATCTATAGTGACACATTATCACCCAAACTTCAAAGAATGCATGAGGGTTCACTCTTGGTTTTGTACATTCCATGAGTTTGGACAGATATATGACATATCCACCATTATGGTATCATACAGAGTAGTTTCAGGCCCTAAAAATCCTCCATGCTCCATATATTCATTCCTACTCACCCACCCCCTCAACTCCTGGCAACCACTGATCTTTTCACTGTCTCCATAGTTTTCTGTTGGAATCACACAATATGTAGCCTTTTCAGATTGGCTTCTTTTTCTTCGGAATATGAATTTAGGTTTCCTCCATGTGTTTTCATAAATTGACACCTCATTTCCTTTTAGCACTGAATAATATTCCATTGCCTTTTATAGCAAAAGAATCCGGCATTGAATTTAATTGTCATGTTTCTTTAGACAACTTTGGCTTGGAACTGTTCCTCATCTCTTCTTGACTTTCCAGATGTTGATATTTTTGAAAATCACAGACCAGTTATTTTATAAAATTGTTCCCAATGTGAATCTGTCTCACACTTCTTCATAAACAGATTCAAATTAAGCTGTTTTGGCAAGTATATTACAGAAATAAGTTGTGCTTTTCTTGTGGCATCTTATCAGGTGGCATTCAGAACTTCAATTTTTTTGTTACAGATAAGATTAATTTTGATCACTTAGTACCTGCCAATGTTATCCACTGTAAAGTTACCTCTTTCCCCTTTGTAATTAATAAATATTTTGCATGAAGTCACTTGGAAACTATGTAAATATACCTTTTCTCATCACACAATTTATTTATGTACTAGAGGCCCAGTGCACAAGATTCATGCACTTGGGGATGGGGGAGGGCGGTTCCCTCAGCCTGGCCTGGGCCCTCTCACAGTCTGGTAGCCCTCGGACATCCTTAGCACTGCCGCAGAGGCAGGGGAGGCAGTGAGCCCAGCTTCTGGCTGAGTGGTGCTCTCCCTGTGGGAGCACACTGACTACCAGGGGGCAGCTCCTGGGTTGAGTGTCTGCCCCCGGGTGGTCAGTGCGCATCATAGCGACTGGTTGTTCCACTATTTGGTTGATTTTCATATTAGCCTTTTATTATATAGGATTTTTTTGTATCTGTATGTACTCATGGTTTTCTATATTGTTTTAATTTTATTGTTTTATTTTCACAGGTGACTATAATTATTTATTTTGATGCTCAAATTGTCCCTAAATTGGTTAGTGGGAGCTCTTTCAAGTTGGCTTCTGTATCCTTTTGCCATGTTCCTATCATTCTTTGAACATTTTCTTGGTGATTTTGTGTGTGTGTGTGTGTGTGTGTGTGTGAGATACAGGTTCCAGGCTCATCTTATACTTTCCCTGTCTGAGCCTTGGAATCAGGCATTTTATCAGGAATGCTGGTTCTTTTCTGGGAAACACCTCCCCACACATCTCCCTTGTTTCCTGCTGAAGACCCTGAGTCCCCTCACCAGGTTGCCCCTACCTGGGATACCCTCTTTTCCCTGCTTGGCCAAGCTCAGACATCCGTGCCAGGCTGCCCACCCAAAAGAACATCTTCTTAGCCTGTTCAAGTAGCGTCCTTTGGAAACCAATCAGATCATGTCACTTCTCTGGCTCAAAATCCTAAGATGGCTTTATTTCACTCAGAGGAAAAGCCAGAGCCCGCACCATATGCTCCAAGCTTTGATCCAGTCAGGATCAGTCCCCCTTTCTGCTCCCATGCCCTTTGCCACTACACCCTCCTTGCTCACTCTGCTCTGCACACACACCAGGTTCTCCTGCTGGAGCACTTTTGTTCTTCCTCCGAGGATGATCTTCCTCCAAAGAACCTCTTGGCCAGCCGCCCACTGCATTCAAGTCTTTGCAGAAATCTCACATTTCAATGAGGCTTACCCTGACTCATCTATGTGATACTGCAAACTCTGCTTAGATCCATGCTTCTTTCCTTTAGTAAAAATGCATGAATGGACCTGTTTGGCAATGGAAGCTGACGCCCACAGGACATGGACCTGAAAGGAAGTGCGGAACCAGAGAGATCCGAGCTGTTCAGCCTAAGACAGTGAGAGGACTTTAAAGTTTGTATAGGTAGTTCCCCAGCAAAGGGGTGAAAACCCCGGAAACAGCAGAGGTATGAACAAGACCCCAACATGATCCAGGAAGATTTGAGAACGGAGATGTCTCACACTCGTGTGCAAATGTGCTTTGGGCATTGTAGCAATGCAGCTATGTTGTTTGGGGAGCAATTGGGTAGACTGGGAATGCAGTGGGAACAGCCCACAGAGGTGAAAGGTGTCAGTGAGAACATATGCACCCCCAGGAGGGTGGAAGGAGGGTGGCCTTCTCACAGCATATGAAAAGAGGGACAAAGCTGCTGAAACAGCTGTTAAAGAGGAGTCTGGAAACTTGAGGGACTCCTAGGATGCAAGATTCCTTCCAAAGTTTATCTCCCGGATCTGGTCCAAATGAGTATCTATTACATGCTCAGAGAAAGAGAGTTCACCATTCGAAGTGCTCCATCTGAAGCTGCCAGATGTGCTCTGGGAAAGAAGAGAGTCCTGGACAGACACAGGCATTCTTCTCAAATCGGGAGGCTAGTCAGTGTGCTGGGCAGAGCTTAGAACCATGAGGCCGAATACGACAGTCTATCATATAGCACGCATTTAAATAGTATTGTGTGTATATTACAACAGAGACACCACGGCATAGACTGCAACATTTTCGGAGTAAATCTAAAACAGGAATTTTGCACTTAAGGTAACCTGCTTTAGCCTGTGCCTTCACATCCTGGGAGTTGTTTATTCCCCTCTGCCCCTGGATCACTGCATTCTAAGACTCAGAAAAGCACCAACGGATGGTGAAAACACCATTGCTTCCCTCCCCATCATCACTCTTGTTGACCATGGGCAAATACCAACCTCGTCAGATTTCTCACTTACAAAATAAGGAGGTTGACTGGATGATTTTCAACAGGGGCTGCTTTTGGCTTTAGAAATACCCTGGTTCACTCTGCTAGTCTTCCCCCCTCTACTTTCTGACAGTTCTGAATTTTTAGTTTTTACTTCTGCTATCAATTGCTCAGTCTGTCCGTTTCCATTTAATTCCTTATACCTGAAAGGACTCTGACTGGTGCAGCTCATCTTTCTGAAACAGTGATAGACTGTTGGTCAGCCCAGAGGTGAGCTGCCCTCAGATTGGCTCCCACCGGGTACAATCAGCTACAGTCAGGAGCGCTAGGTTCCGTGTTAGGAAGCTTGGCTGCTGTCCCTGAGTGGGACTGTGGGGTAATCATGCTCCTTTGGAAGTGAATGTAATTGGCAGGAATCATTTTTAAAAAGTCAGATTTAACTCCAAACCTCTTCTGACTCATATCAATTCTATGACAAGTAAGACACCATGTGTCATACCCAGGCTCACTGCAATGATTGTTTTCGCATTTAGAACCATATTTCCTATATGTCAATGTGATTTATAACAGGCACTTATAAAAAGAAATTCCAGAATATGAACACAACATTACTAACAGTTTTTGGTTGTTGATTATTTTAGGCTGGAAAGAGACATGTTAGTTCTCTACCTGTGTCCTGTCATTGGATTCAGCAGGCACTGAAGGCCATTTCGGGACTGGGCACTGATCTAAGGGCTGGGATACAGCAGGGAACAAAAGGAACGAACTCCCGCTCACATGGAACTCACATTCCAGGGGAATCTAAATAAGCGTTTCTTCTTTCTTTCTTTCTTTCTTTCTTTCTTTCTTTCTTTCTTTCTTTCTTTCTTTCTTTCTTTCTTTTAAAAAAACTTTATGCAAAAGGAATTACACAACAAAAATGTATTCCCATATGATTTAATGTATATGTGGGATCTAAAGAACAAAATTAATGAAAAAAACAAAATAGAAACAGACTTAGATACAGAGAACAGGCTGCTTTGCCAGAGGGAAGGGGGGTGAGGGCTGGGTGAAAAGGTGAAGGGATTAAGAAGAACCAGTTGGTAGTCACAAAAAATGGCCAGGGGGATGTCAAGTACAGCATTGGGAATATAGGACTAATACTGTGATAACTGTGCTCATAAACTGTGACGCTCAGTCAGGAACCCCAGAGTAAGGGCCTTGGCTCTAGTTATAATTACTCTTCAGAATTCGCATCCCACAATATTGTGAGGTTCCTCATTATGTGAAAAATAGAGTAAATTAGGACCACTGGTCCATGCTCACTGGGACTGAAAAATGGACTCTCATTTTAGAAAGATACTTAATAATAAATATTGGGAATAAAAATGTATTTTTTTGAGTCACCGGAAAATTAAATAGTTTACATATTGAATTTTTCAAGTTTCCTACATAATGGAGGTTCAGCAGCAGAGAATCGCACAGTAGTGATATTGGCTTGATAAGAAGTTGATGAAAAATTGGCTTCCTTTGACCTGACAGAAAGGGATTTATCTATACAAATAAAAGGGTAATATGCTAATTAGACTGGGATACCTTCCAGGAGACCTTCCAGATGTCCTTCCAGACAAAGCCATAGTGGCAGGGCCGAGGCAGAGGCGGTTAGGGGTGATCAGGCCATGAGGGGAGGGCAGTTGGGGATGATCAGGCCGGCTGGGGGGACCAGTTGGAGGCAAGCAGGCCGGCGAGGGGGAACAATTGGCGATCAGGCTGGTAGGGGGGGAAGTTGAAGGTGAGCAGGCCGGCATGGGGGCAGATGGGGGTGAGCAGGCCAGCAGGCAGGTGAGTGGTTAGGAGCCAGCAGTCCTGCATTGCGAGAGGGATACCTGACTGCCGGTTAGGCCCACAGGGATTGGGCCTAAACTGGCAGTCAGACATAGTCCTAAAACAGCAGTTGGACATCCCCCAAGGGGTCCCAGGTTGGAGATGGTGCAGGCAGGACTGAGGGACACCACCCCTGTGTACGAATTTCGTGCACCAGGTCACTAGTCTATTATAAATGAATAAATAAAAAAAATGAATGTTCCTGTAATTTAGTACCTTGATTGCTAGAGTTAAATATCAAGCCTCAGTTTGTTCCCCTGTAAAGTGTGAGGACACACATCTACCTTCCTGGGAAATTGGAAAGCAAAGCTTTTTTTTTTTTTTTAAAGCCGGTGTGAAGTTTCTTGGCAAGGATGCCCAGCATAAGGGCATAATTGACTTTTGGCGTGCTGGTAAGTGTCTCTGTACTGCACTTTGCTTTCCTCTGATAGCAGCAGAATACTGTGAAAGATGTTCAAGGCCAAGGGAACATTTACAGATGAATTACCACCTGCCACGAACACAGAAAGAAATATTGATGTTAAACAGTCATTTGAGAACTCAAGCAGGGGGAAAGAGTGTGGAACCAATTGAGATCTGACGAGCCTAGCCAGGTCTCAGAAAGGCAAGGTTAAACCGTCCTGCAGAAAATAGCACAGGCCTGGAATGGCGTGGGAACCGCATTCAGGTGTCTGTTGAAATCCGTCATTGCCTATCTTTGTCGAGGAGTGCTGGGAGATGGGGAGGTGACATGTGAGATGAACTCTGGAGCGAATATTTCCCAGGCGGAAAGGAAAAGGAAAAGCTTAACTATCACGAAGGTGAGAAACAGAAGATAACATGTATAAGGTCAAAGAGAGACATCATTCTTTTTTTTTTTAAATTTAATTTTTATTGAATTTATTGGGGTGACATTGATTAATAAAATTATATAGGTGTACAATTCTACAATACATTATCTGTATATTGTGTTGAGTGTTTACTACCCCAAGTCAAGTCTCCTTCCATCACCATTTCTCCCCTCCCCCCATACTCTCTTCTGCTCCCGCTTCCCTCCAGTAATCACCATAATGTTGTCCGTGCCCATGAGGAAGAGAGACAGGAAGAATCAGTAGGAACAAAGATTATTTTAGGTCTTTTGGAACATAAACAGAAGCAAAGAGATTGTTGGGTGAACAGAGCAGAACTGAGTACCTTTGAGTATATATATATATATATATATATATATATATATATATATATAGGAATGGGGGTGGGGGAGAGATGGATATATCTGGTAGAATATAGGAGTAGAGGTAATATTAATAAAATTTAGGAGGAAAGAGAGAAAAATAAAGAATAGGGTAACCACACCTTGACTGACTCCCCATATGGCCTGTCTGCTCCTGAGACCGTGGTAGGCTGAAAAATAGTGGCCCCTCCGTTTGTGTGGATTTGTTATAGTGGCTGTAGAAAACTAATACAGAGGCTAAACAAAAGATCAGCAGTACAGAATCATATAACAGGGATTTCAATGATTACAAATAATGTCAGTCCCTTCGACATCAGAATAATCAAGCCATGTGAGTTTCCCAAAGTAGGAAGGTATATGAGAAAAAGATTTATCTTTTCAATAGAATTGCAGTTCAGAATAGTCAAGTAACTCCATTGATGAGGGCAAGCTCTTTTTAAAATAGGGAGGAAAAATTATAGAATCAGAAAATCACTAATTTTCAACCACTAAAGAAAAAAAATTGAGGCAGAATTATCAGGGGTTCTCAAAGTTAGGTGCTCACTGGGATCATTAGGGGCTTTGAAAAGTACTGGAGTCTCATCCCAACCACTACAGCTTCTGATAGTCTTGGTCTGGAATGAGTTCCGGGCATCAAGGTATTTAGACTCTCCCAAATGATTTCTAATGAGCAGTCTGGGTTACCAACCACTGCTATTGAAATATCGCTACACAGATTATTTTATTTTATTTTCCTAAGTTCACAGGGAGAAATGTACCTTACAATGGAGGAATCAGGCTGTTGCTAACTCAACTTAGTGATCAAATTTAGAATTACCAGACATGTGTACCTCTTGATGTGACATAACACACTCATATAATAATGAGTGTAAAATAGAATTTGTCCTTAACTATGTAAAATTCTATGTAAAATTAAAAAGTATAAGGATGCTAAGTGCTATGAAGGAAAGATACATGATGACAAGAGAGGGTCTATTGGGGCCAAAGCTGGACAAGGAGTCAGGACCACCGTTAGGACCTGGGTGACACATGCAACAATGAAATCCATGCAGTACTTCCTTCATTCCCTCCAGTGGCTCTAGCCCTCAAACTTCATTTCTGCCACATCCTCTCTCTAGCTCAAGCTGAGTTCACAGGGGAGTGGAAATTGTTTTATAGACATCATGCAAGTGCCCAGCCACTGCCTCCTTCACTGCTTCCTACCACAGCAACAGAGCTCAGAACCGCCTGCTTCTGTCAGAGTGCCGCTGCCTCCTGGAGGGCACGGTGATTAGACCCTCTGCCCCTGATAAGCCAGCTCTTGATTCATCACTATGGCTGTTTCCTCCCATGGGAAGTGTGGCTGGCTGGGAGCCGCAACTGGCCTTGGCATCAAGCTGTCCTGTGTTTGAATTCTTCCTCTGCCATTTAGCAGCCCTGTGACTATAGGCATCACATTCCCTCTCTGAGGTCCATTTTTCTCATCTATAAAAGGGGAACAATAAGACCTACTTTATAATGTAATTGTTATGAGGACCAAATACAACAATAAGTTCAAAGCGTGTAGGAAAAGACCTGCTTTCGGTCCTAGTCATCTTTCTGTCAGGCTGGTGGAGTGACCAACCATTGTGGTAGTCTGCACGTGTCCTCAGTAAGTATAGAAATGCCAGAGGCATGCATTGTATTTGAACCCTTCTCTATGAGGGCTTCTCCAGAGTCTAAAATCCAAATTGCTTGGATGAGGAGATAGTATCAGTGTCTGTGCACAGGATGCATCCTGTGAGCTCCACCTCACCCCTGAGCTCGGTGCCCTGCCAAGCCTGTGAGCCCTCCTTCTGACTGAATTTCTCCCATGCTTACAGCGCCTCATTCCACACCAGCTTCCTTCATTAACAATCACCTGTTGAGCACCTGCTAGCACTAGGGAAAGTGCTTGTACTCACACAGCTTACACTCCGTGGAGGCAAAAAATAATAAACTAAAAAATAAAATTCACATACAGTATAATTCCAGATAACTTTTGTGAAGAGAATAAAACACAGCAAGTAGATAGCGAGGAAGGATAGGAAAGGATTTTTGCTGTTGTGTTTTAGCTAGACTAGAGAAATTTTTCTCTGAGGAGACATTTGAGCTGAAGAGACTAAATGGAGAAGGGAGTCACACAAAGACTGGAGAGAACTTTCCAGATGGAGGCAACAGCTGGTGCAAAGGCCGAGGCTGGACTCAGCCTGGGAGGTTGGAAGGATTGAAAGGCCAGTGTGAATGGAGCTGAGTGGTGAGAGCTGAGGTCAGAGAAGGAGGCAGGGGTTAGATCAGGCAGAGCTGTGATAAGGAGCTGGATTTTATTCTATTGGAATGGAGAGCAAATGCCCTGATTCTCACCTTAGAAAAGATTGCTCTGACTGTTGTGCAGACAATAGGCCTAGAGGGTCAATGGTGGAGGCAGGCTGATCAGGTGGAGGTTATTAAATAGTTTAGGAGAGATGATGGTGGCTTGGATTAGGGTTATAGTGACAGACATGTGGGGACTGGCGGTATATGTGACATGCTTTAGACTTACTGATTGGAAATGGGTACAAGGGAAGGAGAAGAATTAAGAATGACCCCCCCCCCCCCCCGCACCCAGATTCTCAGCCTAAGCAACTGGTGACTGGTGGTGCAATTTCATTACATAGGCAAGTTTTGGGGGGAGAGTGGGTTTTAGGGGGAAAAAAAGAATTTTATTTTGGTCTTGTTAAGGTGGAAATGTTTATCAAACAACCAATTAGAAATATCAAGTAAACAAAAGTACAAGTTTGGAATAGGAAGATCCTGGCTTGAGTCATATATTTGAATCAGTAACCCATTAGATTAGATAGCAGTAAAGCCATGAGGAAGAATACAGATAGAGAAGAAAGAAGGGCCAAGGACAGGTACCTGGGGCACTCCAACATGTAGTGTGATCCCTGTGGCCTAGAATCCTCTTGACCTCCTAGGGTCCTTATCTAATGCTACCCTTCCTGGCCCAGCTCAAAGCCAGAGGACCTTCCTGTTTTTCCAAGTCAACCCTGATGTTACCTTTATCTCAACCCCAGCTACTCTTATGTTACAGAACAGAAAGAGTTTGTCCACCAGTACTAGCAGAGCCAAACAGCGGACACCTCGATTAGCAGTGGAGAAATACTGGTTATTTTCATATGAATGGTGCCATCCAAAAGGGGAAGCTAATGCTCAAAAGCCTGAACTCCCCAATGATATGTAGGTTATAGATTATTTAGAGGAAAATCACAAGACACCATAGGTTGGGGGCTCGGGGACATGGGAGCTGATTGGTCAAGGTGAGGTAAGGGCAGTGAATCATTTCTTCAAGTCTTGAGGACAGCTCCGAGGTTTTTACAATGTCCCTGTATCTGGTCTCAGGAAGTAGCCAGGGAGTCATTCCACCTAAGGACCCAGGAACGGAAACATAACTTCGGATGTTATCTTCAGCCGGCTGGAGGTCCGGACTCATGTTACCATTCGCCAGGTCTCAGCTACTGTCTTCTGTTGCTGGTTATTGTAGAAAAAGCCAATCTCTCCTCCCCCGCCCTGCCCCCCCTCCCCCATCCCCTTGATGATTTCCAGAGCTAGGACTTAAAACTAAATTTAATAAAGTTATAAGGACCCTCGGTTTCACATACAATCTGTCTCCTTCACTGAGTCACGGATGGTCTTGCTTGATTACTTTATCTCTTGGGTTTGTATTAGTCTTGTGGCCCCACCTAAATTGCTGCCTCCTGGAGGGCAGTGAACACATCTCCAAAACCTGACAGAGAACTGTTAAGTGCTCAGAAGTCCATGTTGATCTGGTGGGATAAGGCTGCTTGAATAATGCCCCATGAGGCAGTGTTGGCACTGCTGTGTGTGTGACCCCCTGTTTCCTGACACTCCCACCAGGGTGGTACCACCAGGCAGGGACAAACCCTTGCCTCTGCTAAGGAAGGGCAAATAAGCACTAGAAAATCTCCCAGCGAGGCAGGTGGGTGAAGCAAAGCCCGAGAAGTGAAATGGCTTTCTTGGTAAACAACCAAACAACACAACACACCATAAACCAAACCCAGCTCCATTAGAGGGGAAAAGACCTTCAGCAGTCACTCCAGGAACCCAACCACAAGAAAACCTGTTAGTTCAGCGGTTCTTAACCTGTGGGTCGTGACCCCTTGGGGGTCAAACGACCCTTTCACAGGGGTCGCCTAAGACCATCAGAAAACACATATATAATTACATATTGTTTTTGTGATTAATCACTATGCTTTAATTATGTTCAATTTGTAACAATGAACATACATCCTGCATATCAGATATTTACATGACGATTCATAACAGTAGCAAAATTACAGTTATGAAGTAGCAACGACAATAATTTTATGGTTGGGGGTCACCACAACATGAGTAACTGTATTAAAGGGTCGTGGCATCAGGAAGGTTGAGAACCACTGTGTTAGTTGAATGAGGCAAGCCAATTTGTGAACTAGGTAGAGTTAGTCCCTATTACGTCGCTAGGACACTGACATTGCTGGAAAGGTGCTGGCAGAGCCTTTTCTCTGTGCTTCCCTTTCCTGCTTGAATGTTACAAGTTGCCTGCAGCTTAAAGAGCGGTTGGATCATTAGCTGCGGCCAGAATTCTGACTCCTTGCGACCTTCTCAAAGCCTGAGTGGTTCTGATCAGCAGCACAAAAGACAAAGAAGCTCGAAAAAAGGGAGGACAGTGAGGGAGGGAGGAGAATGGGAGGGAAGCCACGCATTGAAGCCGGGGACACAAAGGAAACCCACAGCAGCAGATGTCAGAGAGGGGCACGAAGAAGATGCGATGAATGGGAGGGAGTTGAAACCATCAGAAACAAAGAAAAGATAAGGTTATTGGAAAAGGAACAGAAAAGCACAACATGAAACTTGGATCAGAGAAGAGAGAAAGAAACTAAAAACAGAAAAAGCAGGTGAAGTGTGGATTTGTGGGAAAATTATATTAAAACTGAAAAAATAATAGCTCTTTTTAGGGAATACTTTGGAATATTTTAGTTCCTTTGGAATACTTGGTGAAGAATGACAACATTAGAG